>NW_027526203.1:363221583-363734891 GCF_048455015.1 Haemaphysalis longicornis | reverse complement strand
GGCTTGGGAATGTGCTCGGCCAAAAAGGCATCATCTTTTTCAACCACAACTGCAATACTCTGCTGCGACGAGTACACGAATAACAGCGCACTGCCTAGCCTAAGTGCATAGAGCATTACCATAATCTGAGTGTAATACGCATGCGTTTTTTTCAACGAGAGCTACCCATTCACATAACGCATGAACGGCACAAAGCTTTCTTCCTTCTCCGGGTTCAAGAGCAGGCTGTCCTTGAGGAGGTACGGGCACCTGTTTTCTACAAGTTCAGTTGTGCTGCCTGTTGAAATGATGCCGTCTAGGCTGCAGCAAAGCCATGCTTGGTCGGGGGTCGACGACCAGGCCAACCTGTTAAAAAAGTGAGGACATCACATAGTGAGCTTTTACAATGTTTGCGCGCGTAGGGCAATGAAGACGATACTAAATAGTGTGCTGTTCTAAACATCACGAACCAACCATATAAATCAGCACGTCTCCAGCCTTATTTGTGGCCCGTGCACTTAAAACGACACATTGATCTGTATTTACCCGTTGCACGGGTACTTCACGGGTGCGTGCGTAATGAGTTCTCTCCCCCCTTCCTCCCCCTCGGAAGTTTTCTAAGTCACCGCAACTATTTCCAGGCACGGCCAGACTCCACGCTCCCTTCCCGTTTAACTAAGAAGATAGTTTGTGAGTCCGCCCGTGTTCCTGGAAGCCGCCCCTATCGCGAGACGCCACTATACTCGGGAACAAGTTAACAACGGCGATAGCTCATGTACGATATCGCTCCGCGTAAGTGACGGACCCTGGATGTCAGCGGGCGCGCGCGTTTTGAAAGGAGATCGCTAAGAATGTGTGATATCGGGGTCCGGACAGTTTATCGAACGCCGTTTTATCGAAGTCGTTTTATCGAACGCCGTTTTATCGACGGACGTTTTATCAAAGCCGTTTTATCGAAACTGTTTTTCGCAGCCTTTTCATTTGAGAATTAATCTGCAGTATATTTTTTTCGTTTCCTTTATGGCACGTATTTCAAAAAGATTGTCCGCACAGCGGGTCCTTATTATTTATTAAAATTTGTATTATTTATAGTAGACGCCTTTTATTTTCTTCATGCTTTTAATGTTTTTGGGATGCGCAAGGTTTCTCTCCGTCATTTTCTTATTCCGTTCATTGTGCAGGCGGAACTTCTATAACGACTCTCCGTATCTGTAGAGTCCCCCATCTGATCCGCGGCATACACGCCATTGTAGCGTATAGGCAGGCTGTAATGCCCTGATATGCTTCTCAGTTTTTCATACTCTGCCTTTGTATCGCCACATAATTATTTTCCCGCGTGGGTTTATGTAAGTAACGCACTTATTGGCGCTTGAGGAACCCCGTCGCGGTGGCTCAACGGCTAAGGCGGTGTCCAAGGTCGCGGGTTCGATCCGGGTCGCGGTAGGCGCCTTTTGGAAGAAGGCGAAAAGCGAAAACCCCCGTGGGTCAAGAGTTTCGCGCGCGTCAAAGATTTGTAAGTGGTCAAAATTAATCCGGAACCCTCAACTACAGCGCGCCTCATTGCCGAGGTCTTTCTTCGACGCGTTAATTCCACAATCAACCAAATCAGCGCTTGCGCGTCCAGTGTCAAAACTTTAACTGGACAGCTATAGTAAAAGCCTCCTCCGACTTCTGCATTAGCTTTTTTAATGAGTTCACATATGACGAGTTCGCTGTGACGGGTTCACTTGTGAGTTCTCCTAGGCTCCACCACCTCTGTTGGGGCCTCACTTTCACTGTCGGGACCCCCCCCCCCCCCCCCCTGTTCCACATATATAGCACTAATCTTTCAGAAGTTCTTGGCATGAGGTTTCTCCAGAAGCAAACAATGGGACCACATGGTCCGTGTAGGAGTTGCGTGCAAACCACGTGACTAGAAAAATTGGGGGGACTACAAGAGTTTTTATCACGTAATGATGAACCACGGCGCAAGGGATATATTTGGCAACACCAACCTAAATACACAGCCAAAGAATATTGCTCACAGGGTTAGGTTTGCCACTATAGTATAGTGTAAAATTCTGTAATATAAACAAGGGGGACATAGGGACATACATGCTTGAGTACCTGCGCAAAATCCAGCAGGCATCTTCACCTCTTTGTTCCAGATGTGACTGACGAGAAGACATTCATCATGTTATATGCGTGTGTCCAAAGTACATCGTTCAAAGACAGAAACTCGTATTATCTTTGTGCAGGCAGCTTGGTGCGGGACTTGAGCTGAGGGCTGTTTTGGGTCCTTGGTCGGGTCCCAGTCAGGCTGCACGTGCAATCAAAGCTCTCTTAGAGTTTCTTCGGAGCACAGAGCTGGGCAGAGTTTTGTGATTGAAAATTTTGGGCGCATCAAATGGCATCTTTTCGTTTTCACATTTTTTTCTCTTTTTTTCCTTTTTGATTTTCTTCTCTCATCTAGCGTAGCAAGCCAGCCCGACGGCTCGGATAACATCGCTGGTCTTCATTAAAGTTATCTCTCTCTCTCTCTCTCTCTCTCTCTCTCTCTCTCTCTCTCTCTCTCTCTCTCTCTCTCTCTCTCTCTCTCTCTCTCTCTCTCTCTCTCTTTCTCCCTCTCAATGAAGACGCAAAAGAGACAATGTAGATTGAAGCTAACTGCAGGCTAGGTTAATGCGATGGCTAGTTAAACAAAATAAACCCCGAAAATTGCAATGAAAGCCGCAAACCACACTTTCGATAAAACGGACGTAGGTGGTTCGATAAAATGGCATTCGATAAAACGGCGTTCGACAAACGGGCATTTTTTCGATAAAACGGCGTTCGATAAACTGTCTTGGAACCCGTGATATCGCCTGCCTTTTCTCAAGCAGTTTATTTATCGTCACTGCAGTAGTTTGTAAGCATATAAGTCCGAAAAATCACGGAAGCGGATCGTGCCATGTTCAAAATGTTCCCAGTAACGCACTACTTGCGCCACGCGGAGTAACATCCGGCTGCGGCGATGAGGCGCAGCGGCCACACCCGTTGCCGTACTTAAGTTATAACCGAGTATAGTAAGCGAGGTTGGTGACAGGCACAGTCTCGAGACATGCGGACGTCTCATCGCGAGCATCGGCTGAGCCGCTGGTCAAGCCAGGCTGTCGCGACCAACGTTACTAGAATAAGTTCTAGTAACGTTGGTCGCGACAGTCAGCACCATGGCCAATTTCTTCTAAAGAGGGCAATGAGGGCCATCTCAAGCAAAGAAATACACCACCGAAGGGGGTGTGCTACCCCCCTCCCCTCCCCCCGCCCTTTACCCTCTTCCTGTTTTGACCTCTGCTTTTTATGGGGCATCGCGAAGGGGCTAGTCTGCTGGCGGTGGTGCATCAAAATGCAGCAATCGTCTGCTTTTCATTCAACCTTGTCGTGTGATTATCTCTGGTTCTTGTAATTTGTGGCAGCGTAAAGGCGACAGAAAGACCAGCAAAAATATGTTTATGTGTTCGCACGAATAAACTGCATATATTTGTGCTCAAATGCAGTTGCGAACAATAAAGTTTGTTGTCGATGATGGGTGACAAACTTCGAGTATGAGCTCACCTGCTGCCCTAAGCACGGCTTCACGCTCCCGGAACATGGTGGCAAAATGAACAAAGCATGTTTTCCAGCAGTCTTCTAAACCTTGCAGCATTGCCTATTTTCGGAGAAAAACAAAAGTTTCTAAGCTGCAAGCTGCAAAATTATCGAGGTCCAAAATCTCGATTAGTGTCGCTCCGCTAAAATTATGGCAGCGCGTTATTGTATTCGCTTTAAACACCGGCCGAGGGCTGCCCAGTACACATATATTTTGATTGAAATTTCTGCGACTGGTGTGTCTGATATTGGGAATAACAAAAAAAAAAAAGGCGAGCAAGGGAAGCATGCGAGGGCGTACACGGGTGACAAAAATTTGTATACCGCATTTAACTCAAGTAACATTGCATTGGCGGGAAGAGCAAACTAACGCGGGGACAGTAGCACTTTGTCTCATCGGTGTTTTTGTTTTCTTCTCTGGTCCCCGGGTTAATTTGCGCTTCCCGCCAATCCAGCGGACGCTCGCCCAAGCTTCCGCTCTTGCAACTCAAGTAAATTCAGCCTCAGCAAATATATTATATGGGAACAGATGCAAAATACATTGTGCACAAATATAAACATAAATAAATTGACCCCCTGCCTTCCCTTATACAGGCGCTCATGCATAGGTGCAGTAGTGGTGGGACCATTATTTCCCAGTTTGAAGTTGGGACCATTTGTTCCGGAACCATTAGTTCCAGGACCATTAGTTCCAGGACCTTTAGTTCCGAGGGGTCTAAGTCTTTTCGGTACAGGGCGTTCGGGTACAGGGCGCTTCGGTACGGTCTTTCCGGTACACGGGCGTTTCGGGACACGGGCGTTTCGGGACACGGACGTTTCGGGACACGGGCTTTTCGGTACAGGATATTTCGGTACAGGGCGGTTCGGTACAGGTCGTTTCGGTACGAAAACGAATTCGAGCGAGCGTTTGAGGCGGCCAAATTCGCGCGCGTTGTTAACATGGGAGTTGCAAGCACGCAAATCGAACCTGTTTATTACAACTGTTGTTGCTTGTATTTCTGCGTTATTTTAGGCCAGTAGAAATTTATGCGGCCTTGCCAAAAAAATGCCTATTTGCGTAACCGTAGCCAGAAAATGTATAGCTTGCTCATTACTTCGTTTCTTTAGCGACAATATCATCATGTATTTTCTACCCGCCGCGGTGGTTCAGTGGCTAAGGCGTTGCACTGCTGAGCACGAGGTCGCGGGTTCGATTCCCGGCCACGGCGGCCGCTTTTCTGATGGAGGCGAAAAGCAAAAACGCCCGTGTGTACCAGATGTCGGCGCGCGTTAAAGATCCCCAGGTGGTCAAAATTAATCCGGAGCCCTCAACTACGGCGCGCCTCATCGCCTGCGTTGCGTCGGCGCGTTAAACACTGCAATAAAAAGCGAAGTACTAAATATTCGTCCTCTCGCGGGGCTGAATTTTCTATTTGCGCCCTCGCGTTTCCCATCTCGTCCTCGCCCACGTGATCGCTTGCGCTTCGGCGCATTCTGCGAAAAAAACCATGCCTTGGTACCCCGAATGGTTAGCGGCACGAATGTCAGCGGTAGCCCGATCTTAGGGCGAGCGTTTTAGGAAGCTCCGCCGCAAGCCATGCACCCTCCTCCACCACTCCCCCTGCGTCCAGAGAAATTCTGGGAAGACAGGTGACTGACCCCACGGGGAAACCTCCATTGGGATTCCGCAGCCCCTTTGGTCCAAAATTTTGGTCCAGAATAAAAAATTTACGGGTTTAAGGAGTATTCGCTGCATGAACATATCAGTTAGTTCTTTATTTTGTTTTTTTGTTTTGATTTGATTTTGCATAGAATCTCTAGGATCTATTTTTTTAAGACGGCTTCTGAGCTCATATTGTGATTATTTAACGCCTACTTACAAATCCGCATACTTTTCAAGCGATTTCTCCTGTAAATATTTGTTGAGGATAGTTCCTCGATTCTTTGTTTACTCTTCGGATAAATGTTCTTTGAATCGTTTATTCAATTACTTAGACATTCTTTTAAATTTTGTTCTGAGTAGCGAAGTTCTTTGTCACAAAAGTACCGTATGTAAACTTCAGAGGTTCCAATGAGCCGCGATCCAACGTGGCTCCTATTCGGGGATGCTGCTTTGACGTGCATGTTGCTGCGGGAAATATTTCGTACGCACTAAGCGCTCTTCCGGGCTGTTAAACTAAGTAAACATATATCTTATAAATAAGAATGACAAGGTTTAACAGTGCTGTTAGAAACATTATCCGTCGGAATAGTAGCGCTAAAGTGTTACACTGGGTTTTTCACTTACATCGTCCCACGCGATTTGAGTTGCAGCGGCTCATTTTAACCCGCAGCATGCCTGTAGCAGTCGGCACTTGTTTTTTTTTTATATATATGCCATGTATAATGTCGTGCCGACACCTGCTTCTGCGAACATTATTTTAACGGTGTGCGGCTCAAAAAAGTACTGATTATGGGGAGCAGCAGGTGACATTGGTCTCAGGGCACGACCATATTAGCAAAACGCCAAGAATTACAGATGAGCAGTCCTTGCGAAGATGAATAACTGTATGTATGCTGCACAAAACATTACAGAGTGCTTTCAACGTCATTACACAGCATTTCCAAATTTGATTCACAAACACAATAAACCCGCCGCAGTCCCTGCTAACTACGAATAAGTCGGGACGGAAGCGTGCGGCAAGGTACAATAGGTGCCTTCCGTAATGCATTGCTAATAACACCTCAAGTACTTGCGTTATCAGAAGAAAGCAACGCACACAAATGCAGAAACACAAGAAATTTCAACTTCGTCATTACGTTATAAAGGGACAGGTTCCTTCCCCGTGCGGTGGGACTCATTCCGGCAGCCGTTGTCGAAGGGTCTCCGCAAAGTGCAAAAAGAAAATATTTACCTCACTGATTTTCGAAAAAATAAACAGGTGATAGTAAGTAGTCAAAAAAACGAGTGAAAAAACACGATGATACTGTCACTGATTTGTTACATAACATTCTGGTGATAATAGGTCGCTAAGAAACAAAATAATGAACACTTATAGGTTGTCTGAATGCTACAAATATCGCAGCTAATATTTAAAAAATCAACAAAGGTTTTTTGGGAAGGCCGCATAACCAACTGCTGGCCTAAAATAACGCAGAATTTCGAACAAGAACATCTGTAATAAATAGGTACAAATTCCGTGCTTGTAACCACCCCGTAAACAACGCCCGCGGCCTAAAGCGCTCGCCGAAATTCCTCTTTGTACCGAAACACCCGTGTCCCGAAAAGTCCGTGTCCCGAAACGCCCGTGTTCCGAAACGCCCGTGTACCGAAAAGCCCGTGCACCGAAAAGACCGTACCGAAACGCCCTGTACCGAAACGTCCTGTACCGAAAAGACCGGAGCCGATTTCCGGGACCTATTGTTCCGGGACCATTTGTTCCGGGACCATTTATTCCGCGACCGGGTGTTTTGTAATGTTATGTAGGGCGTTTTAATACCCTAGTTACACGGGCACAGTTCACCACGGTTAAGCCAACCCCGGTTAGACAAAACCGCAGTTTGCTGCGTTACACGACAGACGAAACTCCTGTTACCCCGCTAACCATGGTTAACACAAACTGAGCTTGGCCACCTCAGTTCGGTCACGCTAACCGTAGTTCCCACAGCCGCAGTGCTCAAAATCGCACAAGTGAGTTCGGACGCAATGGGCGGCGCATCAGCGGAGGCGAAAAAAAAAGATCACCTGGCGTTCGGAGGAGAGTAGAGGCGAAGATTCTCAAAGCTGCCCCCAAGGGGAACAGGCCCACTCGTCGCAGCCAATTCGTCCTAGGAAAACTGGTCATAGGGAAACTGTGCAAAGAGGGCATCTCGTTCTATGTGATCCCGTTCTAGAAAAAGTGGTAGGGCCACCTTCTCGTTCTTGGAAATGTCGCATCGCAGTTCCACTTTTGGCGGTTGTCGAGGAGAAGCGGGGAGGGAGTTAGTGGCTTCTACCCTGATAATTATTGCCAGGTTGACCTCATCAGTGTTCGTGGGTCCTCTCCTTTTGTTTGTTTCCAGGTGGTGGTTGAAATGGTGTTTACATTTTAACACAAGTTCCTCTCCTTTTCTCATTTCCCATCTTGTTGCAAAAAAAAAAAAAATGCTCACAGTTTTTTACCGGGTAGTGGGGCCACCTTTTTTGTCCTGTCTTCAGATTTTGTTATTGTTCAGCTTTTGTTATTGAAGTTATTTTGACCCAGATATCATATTTTCTCACTGTAGTCTATCTTCTACGGTTCCTTTTTGATGTATATCGCGGCGGGGGCATGAGAGGGGCACTTGACTGGCTTCAATCTGACAGTTTAACCCACTTTGACCTCTCGTAGTTCGTGTGTAGGCCTCTTGTTTGTTTGCATAAATTCCGGTTTCTTTTACTTACTTTTCTTCTCCTTCCAAAATCTGTGTGTGTGTCGGGGGGGGGGGGGGGGTGAGGGTTGGTCAACTTTAAAGTCCAGCCTTGGCTTTCGCTCCCATATATAGGTCATAGTAACAAAGAAAATAATGGAACGAAAGTTAATTGCATGGAACGAATGTTAAGCGATGATTCGCTGGTCACTAAAAAAAACCAAAGATCAAAATATTAAAACCAAAAATGCAGAGCCAAATCGCAAAGGTATACCCAATACAGCGCCGCCACCCAATTACCTAAAAATAAAAATTTCAAGAGAAAACCAGAACCGGCAAACGAAATCTGATATTAAGGACTCACGTGATTAGCTACACAAGGCAAAAAAATTAGAAAGACACCGTCTGGTCGCGCGTGTTCCTCGAAGGCCTCAAAGGAAACATTAAAGTTGGTGAAGAGGAGTGTAAGAATGTTTATGGATAAGTAGATAGCATGATAGACGAAAAACATAAGTTGCGACGAGTTGGCCGAGTGTCCAGTTGCCCTAGGTTACGAGTTTCCCTAGTGCGAGATGGCCTACGACGACTTGTCCTACGTGACGAGTTCACCTATAACGAGTTGGCTGTGACGAGTTCACTTTTGACGAGTTCTCCTAGACCCGCACCCAAGAGGTGCTTGCGTTCTTTGCGAAACTCTCGCAGTCAGCGCGACTTTCCGTCAGCATGCGGCTCGTTTCCCGATCCACCCGATCAACTACGACAAAAGCCGTGCTAAATTTGTAAATTCCGCGCGTCGTCCGTCAAAAAAATGAACAAAGCAGGCAATCATGCAGCATTTTCAGCACTCGGAATAACTCGGAAACGATCAGTGCGCACGTCGGCCCTGCCTGGAAACACGCCGGCGCGCCTGCCCGCACGGCACTGCAAGCGGCTCGAACCGGCCCAGACCACGGCAGCAACCTTTTCGCCGCTCTTCGAAATCAATCTGATCGCGGAAAAGAACTTCCACATGCGAGAAAGTGGATGTTAGTGCGGTGAAGAATTCTGCTGTGGATTGTAATTCGCAGTTGTAGAGATAGCGGCGGTCAAATATCCACCGCGATGCTAAGCCTAAAGTCCCCAACACCGAGCAGACCTGAGCAAACCAAGCCGGTTGCGAGCTGTTGGGTGGCCCCTCTCCTCGCCGCGCGCGAGTGCGATGCGTTTGTGTGTGAAGCGACTGCTTTAACTATATTTCCTTTTGTCTACACTGCTTGTCATTTGTTTTTTATGGTGAATCTAAAAGTGTGGTAATTTATTTTTGTAACGTTCACAACCAAGTGACAGCGGTCACCACACTTGGAATTTCGCGTGTGACATCCAAAAACGCGGTTAAGGTTTAGTGACTACGATTAAACTTAAAGGCCAACAGCACTCAAATTTTAAAGCAAAGCTTTTTACCTCTACCCCTCAAGGGTTCTTTCGCGACCGTTGGTGTCAGCAGAAAACTACCGCGAACAAATAAAAGAAGTTACTGGCACTACCAAGAATCTAAACTGGGACGAATAGGTAATGGAGCGAGAACCCGTTGTCTTATCGATTGAGCTACGATCCCACTTTTTTTCTTATTAACAAAAACTTTATTTACAGAGGTTCACACCACATCAGAGGTTTACAGATCACATCAGATAATTGCAGGGTATTCATCATACAAAACAGCAGCTTTATGCATGCAGAAAAATACCCGCTTACGGCCTTTACGCATGTTCTGCCGGCCAGTGTAAGCTAGTTGCATCGTGATTCCAGCGCAGCCGCAGAGTTCGGGCGGTGATTATGCCAGCACGAACGTTGTCGAATGGATGACGGTACCTTTTGTGCACCGCTCGAAGGGAATGGGATGGGAGCAGATGGATGGGAAGGGAGTTCTGGGCAACAATCACTAGGGGGGAGAGGTGAGCAGGAGTGTTTCTCGGTTCTAGGCATCAAATTGAGTCCCATCTCCTCTGCTCCTTTACCTTCAATTCTGAAAGGACACGCGAACCTTGCGCCAGTGTATCACGCAGCTCGGAGTTTTAGTCAGGCCCGTCAAGGGCGGTCACTGCCCACTGTGCCTTCTGAACAAAATGCCTCCACACCGCCCGAGGGTGTTCAGCGCAGTCAACAGCATCCACCCTTGCCCTCCAAAGCGAGTGGAGTCCCATGACATGGATACAGTCTCGGAGGTGTGGGAATTCTGTGTCTGCATCCAAGAACCTTAGGTTGGTCCAGGTTAGCTGCCATTGTGTGCCAAAGGAGCATTGCAGCTCGTCCCAGAAATGCGATGCCGTATTGCACTCTAAGAATACATGCTCGCCCGTCTCCCGCCTACCGCACAGTGGACAGTTGGCCCCTCCAGGGAGGAACAAGCCCCGCTCTTCCTGCCTTGCCATAGTTGGGAGTATCTCGGTGTGCAGACGGAAGAAGAAATCTTTGGAACTTGTTGGGACGGGGAGCTTCCGCACACGCCGTAGGGCGTCACTTTTTAGGCGGCCTAAAGGTGGGGAGCGGTACAAGGGTGGTGGGAGGGTCTGTTCCACCAAATCCCAGTAGAGCTTCCTCCGCTTCACTGCGCACAAATACTCCCAGGAGAAGAGTTCCTGCAAGAAGGCCAGCGCCCCCGCCACTTCCCTGTAAAAGCCTGTCGCACGAGCGCCATGTGCAAGCTCTGCTGTCGTTACGAGCCAAGGGGCCAGATGTAGGGCTCCTACCCTTTGGAGAAGCGCCTGGAGGAAACCATCACTGCGATCTCGGAAGCACATGAATCTTTGTACAGTCAGTTTAAGTTCCATGTTAACGAACCCAATACCCCCGGGTTCGGCACTACAGAAAATGTTAGTGCGGCGCATGGGCTCATACGTGGACCTCCAGACGAAAACCGCAAACCGGTGTAGCTTGGCCACTGAGCCCGCATCAATAGTCGAGACACGAGCCGCGTACAAGATGGCCGGATATGCCACGGCGTTGCAAACGTGTGCCCTAGAAAAGAGGGCGATACGTCGCGCTCTCCAGGGCAACAAGTTCCTTCCAGCAGCTGCCAGTTTCGTCTGCAACCGGGGGGCGATGGCTGTGCCGGTTTCTAGGTTTACCCCAAGGTAGCGGGTGATGGCCCCCTCCATCGAACTCCGCCGAGTTGTTGTGGTTTGGTGAGCCATTCGCCTAGCCAAGCTCCCTCTGACTTCAAAAGGTTCAGCTGAGCCCCTGAGAATAGACAAAATGCTTCGGCCAGTGCAACAACCTCCCCCGCCTGCTCTCTCGATGAGCACACAAAGACGACATCGTAAGCCCACGCGGAGACTGGGAAGACAGGCAGTGCACTCACTAAGCACATCTGAGGGTTTACCCCCTGCGTTCTCGCTGAATGCCACGTGATAGCGTCACGCCACCTGCTGCGCCGCTGTGCGCTCCGCCCATGGCTCTTGTAGCGGCCCTGTGCGCACCGTACACATGCGCTAGGAGTTAGAAAAATTAATGGAGGCTCACACCTACGCATGCCATCTAACTTCCTCTCCGTCTCTGTCGTAGATCTCGTACCACCCACGTGGCTACCAAGCAAGCAGGACAACACCCCCCCCCCCTAACCCTAAGCGGCCAGCCGCTCCCGTGGTGCCTGAGGGCCAAATACCTGGGGCTTCTCATTGACTGCCGGCTGAATTGAATCCCAACGGTGAGGGCTGAACTGAATCCCAGCAGTGGGAGCCCAATGGGGCGTGCGGAGTCTGCTGGAACGAGGCCAGGGCTGCTCGCACTCCGTGGCCCTGCGAGTGTTTCATGGAATGTCATCCTCGGCCGTCCTGTATGCTCTGCCACTGGTACACCTGCAGCCACTGCGGTGGAAGGAGCTGGAGATGGACCGGCGCCGGGCCATACACCACTGCCTGGACTCCCGAGCACGTCCCCGGCTGCGGCTTCCTACACAGAGGCCGGCACCTGGACCATCTAGATGCGGGCCCTGCAGCACAACATCCACCGGCTCTATAGCGCACCAGATGGGGCAGACCTTCTACAGGACTGCCGCAGCCGCCCCTACTCGCAGATGGGCACATTTGCGTCCATCTACAAGAGTTACATTGAGCTGCCGCAGCGTCCCCCCCTCGAGGCACCACCACCTGCGCCCGAGTGAGCTCTTCGCATCAGCACAACGCTCCCGGGGATTCGTAGCAAGCGATCAACACCAACCTAGACTATCCATCAGGAGGTTGCTGCCCTGCTGCGGCTGACCTCCTGCAGCTCCACACAGAAGGCTCCATGCAACCGTCCATGTGCAGAGCAGGAGCTTCCTGCACGGTCATGGATCTTGTCACCAGTCGGGTGTGCTGCCTGCCCTTCCCCTCCTCGTCCACCCACGCAGAGCTGGCCAGGCTGCACCGTGCTTCAGACCTGCTCCTCGAGAAGGGAAACCAGATGAAGCCGGCCGTCATTCTCACCGACTGCCGGCCCGCTCTCTTGCGACTGCGAGCGGCGGACCAGCCATCGAGCTCCGGCGGCTACGTGGAGTGGTCGGACCCCACACCTTCGTGGCCGTAGTGATCCGCGCCACGGACGGAAGCATCCTGAACGCCTGCAGCTTCCGCTCCCCCGGCGCCGAGCAAGCAGAAGAGGCTGCCATCGCACTGGCGCTACGAAGCGACCCCGACACCACAACCATCCTGAGCGACTCCCGCTCGGCCATCACCAACTTCGCCAGAAGCAGCATCGGGGAAACGGCAGCCCGCCTGCTCCCCACGCGCAAGTCGACCACAACCAACATCAGATGGTTCCCGGCACACGTCGGACCCATCGCTGGAGGAGCGGCCAACCGCAACGAGACAGCAGACGCCGTCGCACGCGAGCTCGCGCACCGTGCGGCGCCCCCTGCGCCTCGACCGCGGGAGACGTCGGCCTCCAAGCGGAACCGCTGACCACGTACGGCGACATCTTGTCGTGATACCGAGAGGGGCGCCGAACGCTGCCTCCGCCTCACCCGAGGCTGGGCAGACGCGAAGGCGTCCTTCTCCGACAACTACAGACCCGCACGGTGCTCACGCCGGCCCTCGCCCGACCCGTGTGCCCCGGATACTATGTGCAAGTGCAGTGCAGTGTTTGTGCGCGTGAACCAGCAACTCTAGCCCACATCATGTGGGGCTGTGAAGTGCAGCAAGACGGTGCCGAGCCGGACTCACTACCGCCAGACATTGTGGACTACATCAGCTCGCCCGACTCTGCGGCGCAGCTGCTCGCCATCCAGCGGCTCGAGGACGCCCTGGCCCGGCAAGAGCGAACGGGGGACCCTCCCGCGGGAGCGGACTCACCTAGTAGCCGACGTCGCGACGCAGGCCCACCCTCGAGGTCTACATAGCCACGAGCTAGATAGGGTGCGGAGAAGCCCTGTGTGGCCTGATCCGCACCCGCACGCCGGATATTCTCAATAAAGTCTTGTTCTCTCTCTGGAGTGGTCGTTGGCGGCGAAGATTCACCTGGTGGAGTCCCGCGGTTGTGACCTGCGGTTCCATTGGTTGCCATCTCATGTCAGCATGATCTGCCCAGAGGTGCTGCTCGCCAGGAGGGGGTCCCTGCCTCCCGCGACCTGAGGCCTTTCGACGCCGCATAACCCATCCTGGCGCGGGAGGTGGAGACTATTCACCCGGACCCCAGAGTCATCAACGACCAAGCTCAACAGGTCCTGCCTGGCGGCATCAGCAGGGACGCCCGCATTATACTTATCCGCATGCGGCTCGATTGCTGCAATGTGGCAGCCCGCTTGCGCGGCCACCGGTCGTCGCCCACATGTGCTGACTGCCTAGAGCCGGAGACCCTGGTGCACCTGCTCTGCTCCTGCCTCCAGCACAATACCACGAGAGCAGAGTTTCGGGCCGCACTCCAGCGTCTCTGGCTGCACAGCCACACCATGATGGACCTGCTTTTCCAGACGGGCCCCACCTCAATCCGGCGGGAAGCCTTCCGACTTGTCCTGGCGATCCTCGAGGAGACCGACCTCATCAAACGGCTGTAACCAATGCCTGCCGGCCAGCCTTGCTCACTTCTTATCTCTTTATTTCTCTCTCTCTTCCTCTGTCCCCATTTGTTCTCACCAACCTCCTTTCATCCCCCTCTCCCCTTTCCCCGAAGTGGGTTGAATGCTGGTGAACTCCCAAATGAGTTCTAAACTTCCCAAGTCCGCTTTTCCACTTTCTATTTCAATAAATCACTCACTCACTCACTCACTCACTCACTCACTCACTCACTCACTCACTCACTCACTCACTCACTCACTAACTGACTCACTCACTCTCGTCGCCTCCGGCGGCAGCGGCAGAGAGGGAGAAGTGAGATTGTCTGACACCGGGTTTCAGTTAAATTAAATTTTATAAAAAAAAGTTTCCCCTGATGCCACCAACACAACTCAACCAACCAGCGTTCATGATTCATGCATTGATTTAGCCTTAGCAAAGAGTATCTCTTTGAAGTAATAAAGGGTGGGGTTAAGTGCATCTCACTTTGGTTTCAGTATTTGCAGAGCTACGTGAGTGAATTTAAGTGACGTCGCATGGGTAATCGTTGTGGGTGTCTTTTACAGCTTTGCTTTCCCACCACATTCCCTTGGTGGATTGGGGCGCATTTTTTCTTTGTCCACATTTCATAATAATAAGCAGCCTAAGCTCTTAAAATCACCTTGGCGAAATCCCAAACTTCGTAAGCACACAGCACACCAGGTACCATCGCTCAAAGTAGCTCCGTGCAAACGACGTTTGCACCTGGCGGAGAGTCGCCGAAAGAAGTTCCGAGCGGCCTGTGACGGAGGTTGGGGAACCTGTCCCGTGGTAAAATGTTTTCAACAGAACGTCTCTGAAAGTAGAAAACAGCGGTACATAGGTAATTTTTTTTCGGGTTTTAGTACATCATTTAGCTGTGGAAGCTGGCTTATAATGTTAGATCCCTTTTATAATTCGATTCTCGATGTGCAGCAAGGCGAAAAATACTGGCTGGTATTCACGAAAAACTTTGGACATCATGTATAGTAAAAATATTGATTGATCTCCGCCCGCCTGCGGTTTATTCCCTTCAAAGACGGCGATGTGACAGCCGAGGCGCCGGCTAACCAAAGCTGCTTTTGGATACGACCAACTAGCGTTGTAAATCAAGGCCCGCTTTTTTACTCGCAATGCCAAGGATTGCCAAAACGGCACTTATTCTGATGGAAACGTAACTGTCGTATGGGGTACTTCATTTCGGTTGATAGCAACGCGATATCGGAATTGAGCCTAACTCCATTATCCCGGGCAAACGTTATAGGGGGTTGTTTTGTGGAAATAGAGAGTTTTAGCATATGCTACCGGAGGCCCACGCTACGGCGGCGGGTTACCGGGACCCGACTGCGCTGGCGCGCGCGGGGAGGGCGAGGACGTTGCCCCTCAAAGGAGCGAATGCGCGGGCATGCCAAAGGCCGGCCCGCAGAGCTAATCCACCGTACCGCAACGAATTTGCACCTGCCCAGTCGGTCCCCGCTACCCACTAACCTTAGTGTAGCGGACGGTACCCGCTACGCTAAAACGCTCTAGCGTGAAACACGACGCTACCACGCGCATTTCTAGGCGGCTCTGGGCGGCCGCCGGTTCTGGCACGGCCGCTTCCGTTCCATCACGTACGTCACGTCCGGCCGCCGGTAATGGCCGCCTTTTCTATGCAGTTTCGGTTTCTGAAAACGCCAATATCGAGAGTCGTTTGCGTCACTCGCGTTCATGTTTGAAAAGTAGTATTTTGCATTTCGCACTCTTTTTATGTGTGCTATTAGGTGGCATTATTTTTACGTTGTCGAAAATTTGAGTGGAGTTGGCCTTTAACTGCGGTTACTTCCGCCCAGTGACTCGGGTATAAGCCATGATTTGCGAGACGTTTTCCCCGCGGTATTTTTATTTCTTCTCTATGTCGTCTTTAAAGCGTTCGCGTATGCTTGGTCAAGAGTGAGGGCACTCTTTTTTTTCCGTGGGGGAAGGTGTCGCGAAGTCGTAGGCCAGTTTGCTGTTTCCTGCTTTTCGAGCACGGCACATTGCGTTCGGTACAGGGCCCCACGTGACCAGAACTGAAAGCCAATCAGAAAAGACTTCCGGCAAATTCCCAGTTTCCCTGGGAATTTGTGCAGTCGAGAATAGGGCCCCACACAAATTCCCAGGGAAACTGGGAATTTGCCGGAAGTCTTCTGTGATTGGCTTTCAGTTTTGGTCACGTGCTTCCGGTTGACAAAGCGGTTGTGTGTGCCTTCGTTATTTTGACGTTTTATGACGTTTACGGGCACAAGTTGTAAATTTTGCCTTATTTCTGTTTACTGAAAGCGCATAATTCTTGGCCGGCAATGAAAAACTAGACTAAATGCACCGGACATGACAACGTAGGCCTGTCTTTGCTGTTCAACAACACTGCTTGAAAATACACGCCCTCTCCGTGATTGGCTGATAAGGCGTGACGTAATTTAAACAGTAGGCGGGAACGATCACGTCACACGTTGGCAACTTCAGCATGCGTAAAAGTGACGTAATGTTGCGTAACAGCTTGATAATGGCGGCTGCTTTTGCCGCGAAATAGGGCCAAAAATTTCCCCGGCCTTCGGCGCCGCAACATGTCCGTGAATTTGCAGCAGGCGCAGTTTCGCATGACGCGCGGTTTAAAGCGTGTTTTCTAGCTAACGAAATAATACTTTCGACTGTTCCAAGTCAGCGATCACGGAGCTTACAAATAACGTGCAGCATTTTGCTTTTATGTTTGGCAATAAAATAAAAGTTTTTTTTTTCTGCATAACCGCACATAAGAGGGCATTACAAGCATCTCCATGACAAAGAGAACCCAATTCATGGCATTTGCCCACACTTGTCCTAGTAAGCGGCTGGGTCACATGATCGAACTCAAGAGAAAAATAACAAATAAAAGTGACTCCTTTGTTCACTGCAGCCCTGATTGTAGTTGATCTTGACTAATGAGTGAATCTGGGACATCGGCACGCTCCGCGGTTATCAGGCGTAGCGCTTCGCTGCTCGTATGTGTCATACAAGCGATGGTCGCGGCCGTCTTTTTATGTGATAACGCCATAAACTTGTAGCATGGCTGCAGACGATAGCGTGGTGGCGGTGGCGGCCTGGAAGCTGATAACGGAACAGAGCTTGCATTGAAGCTGAGAACTCAACTATGTTACTAAAAGCGATTGAAATAAATAAATAGATACGGTAAAAAAAGACTGTGCGATGTTCTTAAGCTCAACATCCCCCTTTCGCTCGCTTTTAAATCAACGTTACTCGATCGCCTTGTGGTGTTGCGGTGTTGTCGTGGTGCCCATCGCGAGGTGAATGCCGAATTTACGACGGGCAGGAGGAGACAACCGATCGCCGGTCAATCGTGGTTCGGACTTGCAACGCATGTCGTGACGCTGTGTTCGTTCGAAACGCGTCTCTGGATTGTTTTGAAGTTGAATAAAATGTATGCGTCAAACCCTGGTATTCGGTTCAGGGCGTTCTGTGAGATTGCATGAAAGAAGATCCGCGGGACTTCAACGCTTTCTTTATGGAACGTACCCAGGTAAGAGAATATTCATGTCGTGCTGTGGCCATGTTGCATTCAACGCTGACGGGAAAGCGTTTGTTGGCGCTAGTTTGGATAGTCGTAAAATGTCCAAGCACTCCGGCACTCCGCTAGCAGTTCAGCCGGCGAGTCATTTCGCAAAAGATTCGGCAGATGGCGCGCATTAGCGTGTCGCTATGCAAAACTGATGAGACACTCTACTAAAACTCCCCTCGCGGTGTTTACGTAGCAGGACGCAAAAATTTAGCGTTTAGCGTGCGCAAAGGCAACAAACGCTGTACTAAAACTCTCTAGTGTCTCGCGCTTAACGCTATCACGTTACATGGATTGAACAGCGTTGAGACGGGACAAAGTGAAGAGTAACAAACACGGGCAAAACACGGGCAAAAAATTTGCCCTCTGCAGATTGTGCGACCTATAAACGTGTTTGTTACACTTCACTTATCCGGTCTTAGCGCTGTTCATTCAATGCAATGAACCAACTAGCCAAGCTACAAACTCTCATTCTGTCACGTTAATGGACTCGGCTGGGAACACAACCCATGATACTCAGTAGCGCAACGCCTTTCTTCGAGCATTCTGTGCGGGTATAAGTTTACAAACATGGCCGACAGGTTTTACCGAAAAGTACGAGCGCAGTTTCAAGCAGAAAAAAAAAATACCAGGGCCCCCTTCTTTCCTCCCACTTACTCAAGAGAGCAGTCTAAAAGACACATAGGCTGTTATTTCGACTCTGATCCTGGTGTGCACAAATGTTTATGATTAGATGGGGGCGCTTTGCGAGGGGAGGGTAGTTCAACGCTCGAACAGCGAGTTCTGTGGTCGCGCAGCCGCGCTGCCATCTGTTCTACTCCGGTGCATGTTTGGTGGACTCGGCTCGGTACACCTCAAGTTGCGCAGGGCACATATGGACTCACCCGCCCCTTCGCTAGGTACGTCACGGATCGTATAAACGGCTTCAGTGCCGAGGGCAATGGTAGACGCCATTTATACTCAGCTATGCCTCAAAAATCTTAAGGTACGCCACGGATCGTATAAACGGCTTCCGTGCCGAGGGCAATGGTAGACGTCATTTATACTTAGCTATACCTAAAAAATCTCAAGCGCCTTATGCGGCGGCGTTCACGTGCGTGCGTGCGTGCGTGTGTGTGTGTGATGAATGAGCTCAGAGGAAAATAACGCGGTTGCGCATACTGCTTCATTGTTTATGACAGCGCGCAGAAACGAAGCCTAAGGGCAGTCATGCCCTCAAACATGATAGGGGAAGCCATAAATAGGATAAACTACGATGTAACAGAACCAGACCCACGAGAAATGTTACAAAGCGAAATGCCCACCTGACAGAGCAGGAATACACTCGTGTAACACCGAAATGTGCAGAGAACTTCACGAGAACGAAAGAATTCTTTAATGTAAGCCAATCGATTACAAGAGAATAAGTGCAGATTGTGACACTAACAAGCTGGTAGGGTAGAAGAATAGGGTGTTTTGCGTACTGGCGATCCTGGACAATACGACATGTTAGAGCTTATTACGGGTATTGTATGAATCCGGATATGGTGCGCTTGGTAGAGGGACGCCTCCCGGGTACAACGGACGGAAGACAGGATCATTAGGGCCGCCAGTAATAGCAGGAACGTCGGTGCAGTCCGTGCGTTGCTTCCACCAGGCCACAATGTCGTCGTAGACCACGTCGCCATGCTCCCAATCCAAATACGCAGCGTCGCACAATCGGCAGAGCACGTCCTCCGGAGCAGTTATGTTGGTGACGTCTTTCCAAAGCAAGTACTGCAGGTAGGATTCAGTGTCGGCGCGCAACGAATTAAGCTTGTCGCTGATGTGAGCAGCAGTTTTTTCGTCCGTCGTGTCGTATACGGAACCCGGGGGTACGAGGCTGCCGAGACCGGGCGGTTTTCCGAAGTACGCGGGAACAATGTCATAGTTGAAGGAGTCGTATATCAGTTCCACCGGGTTCTGAAAGCAGGGAGAGGTCTCGAAAACAAATATGAAATAGTAATCCTGGGCAACCATCTCTAGGCACTCTTTCCGGGAACCGCACAACGGGCGTCCACAGCCAGTGAACACAGTGACTTCAGAATGACTACAGACATATCTCAAGTAAAGCTCCGAACTCCTCTTCCGCCCAGCTGCGTTGATTTTGTAGCTGCCGTTGCGGGTATCTGCTTCGCAGTCACTGACGAACAGAGCGGCCGTCCTCGACTTGTTCTTGAGGGCCATTAAAAGGCGTTTACGCGATGGAGAGTGTTCCACGCCTTCGGTGGTCCAGTTACCGTAAGGAATGACTACGTCTCCATCAGCTCGAAGGGTCATCGTCAAGTTGAAAAGATCAGTAATATTGGCAAAGACGTCCAGAGTATGGTCCAGTCCAATCTGCTGCGTCGAGAAGACCCACAGCTGACTAGGGTGCCGGCGTTCCGGGAACACGTAAGACTTCAGGCGGGACGCATCGAAGACTATGGCATCGGCCACCTCAAGGTAGCCTTTGTGCGTGGCGATATAGCAGGGCAGCCGCTCAGGCTTAGTCAAGCAGCGCTCCATGATCTCCTGGCCGGGGGACTGCTCGCCGTCGTCTTGAGCAGGCCAAAGCAGGATTCGGGCCACCGGCCCGCCAACGCTAGGCGTTCGCACGAGCCACGGCCGCCACGTGTCCAGCAGCTGGAAGCGCTCATGCGTACCAAAGAACGCACTGAAGAGACTGTGGTCGCCGGTGAGTAGCCCGAAGTAAACTTCCAGCAAAAAAGAGACCGTGAAACCGCTGATAAACAAAACGCACCCAATCACGAAGAAAAACTTGCACTGGTGCCTCTTCTTGCGGCGTTTGCACTCTGGACACACGGGCATGGTGGAGCCGACTCGTTCAGTTCCGGTATCCGTCATGCCTGCGAAGAAATATGCTATCACACGGCTGAAAACATGCGGTATAACATGGGGCGTATGCAATAAAGCGCGGTCGGGGAAAAGTAGCTGCAGTAGCAGAGAAACAAAAATAAAAAGCCGACATCAGTGAAAACAAGTAGCTGCGAACAACATACAGATGGATTTCACTTGCTCCGAGCGCCCTAATGCGTTAGTGCGTTCCGCCTAGCCTAAACTATTCGACTGCTCGTAAAGAGACCACAACAAGTGGTTTACCTTTTATTGAGCTTACGTAAAATACCACGTGTCTTTGCGCAGAAGAACGCAAGAAACGAAAAAATACAAGCAGTTTGTTTGTTATCAGACGTCGCAGGACACGCTATATCGCTTTTTTTTTGTTGTTTTCGGTACTTACAACAAAGCACCAGAACACCCTCCCGGCAGCATATCTACGACGACAACCGTCATGCTAGGCCGCGTGCACTTGAACGATTTTCTTTATTTTTCACAGAGCTGATTGGAAGAGCGCATGATCGAGACAGCAAATACTCTTAGGTGCGGAGCACCTTAGGACCGCACAATGTCCGTCCGCGTCCGTGCGCTAGCATTTACAATCGCAAAAGAAATCACACAGGCACCGGCAGGATTCGAGCCTGGGTCTGGTAGACCAGAGTTAGTGTCAGTCATCATACCCTTTGGACTACGGCCGTGAGTTAGTACCCGAGAGTCAAACGGCTTACTACCTCGCCTGTAACGGTGCGGAGTACCTTAGGACCTCCCAATGTCCGTCCGCGTCCATTCGTGCGCACACCACCATCAAGCGAAAATGCAGCGAAATTCGATTTGAGCCGTGAGTTGCAGTTTCGTTTAGGAAATAATCAAGGTGCAACTCACGGCTCAAATCGAATGACGGTCGGGACGCAAATCGGATGTCACTCGGGGCGCAACTTATAAATGTCATTTCGAGTCCCCGTACTCCGCACCCTCGCCATCATCCACGGAGTGGAGATGCTGCCATTTTTATTTATTAAGAGAATCTTATTACTCGAAGTCGACCGCCGAAAACGGCTCGTTCCTCGTAGCGTCAATTGGACCTTCAAGCTTAATCAAGGTCGAGCCAGCGCCTTGTGGGCGTGCATGGAGTGGAAGCGTCTAATGGCTCGTTCGTTCCAAGGGGAGAGGTGCGGAAATGGGGATTGGGAGACAGGGTGAGGGTAAATGCCATAACAAGAGGATACAAGGAGGCACTGGCATTATCCAAGTTCACTTCGCGTTGGCGCCTGCTGCGCCGCGAAAAACTTGGATTAACCGTGTTCAAGCACGGTAAATTTATACTTAAATTGTGTGTGACCCCTATGTCGTGTACTTTTTGCTTCGCTGGTCATCCACCTTCACACAGTGGAATGGCTCTCCTTTTTTTTTTTTTTTTTGCATGCTCCAGATGGTCGGTATTTATCAAGTCAGAAAGTGGGGCAAACGTAACTTTTGTTAATGAAACTGGATATGACGTTCATAGATGTACGTTATCGATGTTTCTTTGCATGTTGAGGAGCGCGCAGAAACGACGGAAAGCAGAAGTCCGTATTTGCTCTTCAACACAAGGTATCAGCGATGCCTGCCGTGGCAGCTGGATAGAAAGGTGTGCTGGGTTCTGGTGTGCCCATGTTTATATCGTGAACCGTCGTGCGTGCCAGGCTTTCCGTGCGTGATGTGTTCCAACTCGGCCCCTCGGGTGCACTGATTTAGGCGATGAAAGCAAGGATGAAATCTTCCATGCTGGCGCTGCGTACTGCCTCATACGGGGGCCGCCACACCTTTGTCATATACCCAGTAGGCTTTGGGCACTGCATATGTTAAAGGAGTACTGACACTAAATTTCTCGCTTTCAGTTTTTATGCTGTAACGAATCCTATTGGTTCAGTAATTTCAAAAATCAAACCAAAAGCGGCCAGCTGCAAGCATAGAATTAATCATAACGCATTTGTTCCAACCAGTTTCAAATTCGGTCGTCGCGCGCCAAATGGCCGTTCGGAGAGTGTGACGTCACGGTATTGTGGCCGAAAAAAATGCTGGTGCTACCGTTAATCAAAAACCCGTGATGTCAGGGACGTTTGCCGCATCGTCTGCTACGATTGCCCATGGTCCGCACTCGCCCGCGCAGTCGACGTGTCGTCTGAATCGTCAGACTCGGATGAGTCGCAGCCACCCGACAGACAGACAGACACAACAATTTTATTTGGCCACAGCGAAAGGAGATTAGGCCGGTGACGCCTTCGCCGTCGTCCGTTTTACTGCAAAGCAGTATAGGTCTAACCGCGCAGTTTTCATTCCGGTGTCATCGATTTGCTCGGCGCCGCTCCGGGGCTCCTCCTCAGTACCGCCGACACCTCTTTCACCGCTATTTTCTCCCTCGCCTCCATTGATGCTCTTTGGCAATTTGCGCAGTCGGCAGCTAACGGCGGTTGTGCGGTTATCAGATTATTGCGAAAAATAAACAGAAGCACGGATGGGCGTGAAACTGCAATGACGATTACTCCCCTCCCTAATTTGAAATTTGTTGTTGATTAATTAATATCGATTCGATTGAAATTATTTCTATGATTTTCCTTTCATCAAGCCTTCAGTAATTTTCTTTTGTGGGCATGCGCCGGAAGGATTAGAAAAACGGCACGTTACATATAAAAAAAGTTCAAACGCCCCTTCGTCTAACTACAAAGACGGTTGAAGCGCGAAGCTTTCTTCCGCCGCAAACTGAGTCGAATCAAAATCCTATCTCATGAGGCATTTGTTCGGGGTCATCCTAGTTTGGAATTTGATCGTTGCGGTTCAATCCTTTGTCACATCCCCCCCAATCATCATCACCGTCGTCCCCCTTCGTTTAGTGACAAGACTGGTTCAACCATCTCTCACTTAACCCCCGATCATCATGATAAACGCCCCTTCGTCTATCGACAAAGATGGTTCGACAACCGTTCACTTCACCCACGATCATCATCATCGTCAGAGAAAGTTGACTTTCCTGCAATGCGTATTGAAGTGAACGATCACCACCAGTGAGGCAAAGAAAGCTTCACATTAAAACGGAAAGTCAACGTTAAAATCGAGAACAGCCACCCATCGTAGCTGGTGGCTATGATTAGCAAGGCGATGACTTCATCGCTGGCGCACCATCTCTCACAGACGGTGCGGGCTATCGTCTCTTGCCTTTAATCCTGACGCCTATCCTGCCCCACCCACGGGGGATATTGGCGACGGGGTTGTGTTCAATGTTGGCTTTGTTAATGCTTTCAGAAAGCACTATTAAAGGAGTATTATTCCTACAAATTGTATCCGCTTTGTTCAGCCCTGTGGTCATTATTACCTATGACCGTTGCTACTTGAACCTCCTTCTCCAAAGAAGCCACGCCTTGTGTACATTACGTGTTGTTGGAATGTCCGGGCCTTGAAACGCACTGTCTGACGTATCTCCACTCCAGTGTTCAGAGACTTCATGAGTGGATAACACCGAGGCAGCCCGCCGATACACGGCAGACGCCCCTTTGTCTCTGGGAGTTCGCGCGCTCCACAGCTGTTGACCACATAATGTAAACCATCAACCGTTACCTTTTTCCCCCATTACACATGCAGACCCATGTGTCGAACCTATCTAATAAATTTCTGTTAATCAGCCGTGGCAGATCCTTTCTTTTCGATATATCTTTTTGTGGCCAGCAGTTGCCCTGCGGGGCAGCCTCATGCACCGCACCCCATAGTTCTATCGCGGGGGCCTTCATTTTACAACGAATCCTTCTATGTCGCACTGATCCGTCCGTGAGCTCTGAAAGCGCACTGTAGGAAAACCCACTTTCTCTGACGATGATGACGATCGTGGAAGCGCCTCAAGAAGAAAACGCTTCCCGAGGCCGTAATCCCTCGCGTTATGAAGCCGACATCTACCCAATTACGTCATTCGGACACAGCCGAAGCAGTTTGGATTTGGAGAAGGCTGCATGGACGTGAAAAATTGGACAGAAAAATCACGCATTCCTCCGTATAAGGACGACGATGGCTGAACGCGAAGGACAAACAATATTGGAGCAGATATAATCTCAGAGCTTCTCAAAGAACGCAAGAAAGCTTGCTGTATTGACATTGGGAGGACGGTACATTCTATTAATAATTTCCTTATTCTTTTGCAGCTTCAATACCTCATAGTCATTCGGGGTTAAAGAGAACTCAGACAACAGAATGAAATCATTGGGTATTTTAGTATAGATTTCAGTTCCACACCCTCGGTGATTTGGTCGATTAAAAAAATTATTGCTCCCAGAAAGGTGAAGCATTCGGCTACAGTCAGAGTACCATGTCTGTGTCAGTATCAGTATGTTAAATTTAAACAAAAATTGTTGCAGGAATCAGAAAATACATACTTGTTTGTTATACGCAGAACTGGCATTCAAGTGCAAGAGAAACGCATGCTGCTGGTTATCAATGGTTATGAATGGACTCTGCCAAAGCAAATTCGCGATAGCACATACCGGACAGCGCATTCAGAACTCTTTCTTCGTGCGAAATCCAATGGCGAATGGTCAAAGTCGAATCCGCTTCGATCAAAAGTCAAAAACTGCGTGCGAGTCAAAGTTAAGCTCAACGAGCCAAATTCCAAATCGACTGCGAGTCAAAGTCCAAACTCTGACGACAACTCACTGCAGGAAGGCCAACTTTCTCTGATGATGAATCATGCACCCTTCCGTCTAACGACGACGATGGTTAAACGCGAAGCTTTGTTAGTGCGAAATCAAGTGGCGAAGGGTCAAAGTCAAAACCGCTGCGATCAGATGTCCAAACTGCATGCGAGTCAAATTCAAAGCCCAACTAGTCAAAGTCCAAACCGTCTGCAAGTCAAAGTACAAAATGAGACGCCAACCAAGGAATCCTTCACGCGAAAGCTTCGCGTTCAACCATCGCCGTCGTTAGACGACGGGGTGCATGATTTTTTGCTTACATGTCATCGCCTCCGGCCGCACGTCGCTCTCATTTGTGATAGTGGATACCCAAGCGCAGCGAGGGGAAATGGATGCATGCGTTCGGAGATCGCTTGCTCTCACAAACACTCGAAGTCATCATTTACCATGTAGAACCTGTAGTTTTTTGCACATGAGTAACGTTTTCTATACACAGATTTGACGACCGCTTACGAAACTACGAAGAGTTGCTAGTACGGATGCGGGCCTCAGCCCTCGCCTGCCAAATGCGAGTTACTAGAGACAGAAATAACGTATACCTCTCTTGGCTACACTGTGACAGCGATTGACGAAAGACCAAATTCCGAAAACTGCAATGTATTTTGTTGCACTTCCCTTCTCCACTCAGAGCTCACTTGCAGGTTAATCTGGCAACTTCTTCCCTTTATCGACATTGGCCAAGCCCATAAAAGATAGAAGTATTTCATTCCGCTCGCCTGATTATGCGTAAAAGGTATTTGAAGCACAGAAGGCATATCATATCAGCGCTACGTTATTGCGCCACCCGATGTTTGCATATTTTGCAGTTGGTTCTAGCGACAGAGGAGTTCGCTGTTTGAGCACTGCTGTACGAAGTAATAGATGGCCGCGTAGAGCCGTAGAGCCGCTAGATTTTGTAAGCCGGCAATGATTCCCAGGCGACGAAATTTCGGTCCACAGGAAGAAACTGCTCGGCGGGGCCGGAAATTGAATTTGAAGTCAGCACTTCAAAAACGTTAGATTTTAGCAGCTGCCGTTGATGTTTCTAGAGGATTTGTGTTGCTCCGACGGGGAATCGCAACATAAAAGAACCTATTGTTTTCAGCATCCTCTCATTTGTCCCCTCGACTGTTTCATCACGACCTCTGCATATATGAGTTTCATATTCGTGAGAGATTGTTTCCTTTTTACGCAGCCATATTGCTCTTCGGTAGGGCGAGAACCACTCACAAATTATAATCGGTGTTTTTCGCACAAAAACAGACACCGCTACAAAGGATCCTCCAAAAACACCAGTATTATCTATGTTGTGTAAATAATGTAGGAGACTTTGGATAATTACTTCGAATTTTACCAGCAGCCCGCAGTGCCAAGGGCGCTCCGCCCGGGGCGCAGGAGTGTTGGATACTTAGCATTTTCGCAAGATAGTCTTTTTTTTTTTTTTTTAGATGCTGCGCGTCTCTTACTCTCAGGCATGCCCCTCCTGCGTCGTCGGCGTCGGTCCGCACGCCACCTGCGCATGCACGACTCTCCTCCGTTCGTCTCTCCCACACCTGTGCACAACACTCTCACTCCGGCGCATTAGCATAAGACAGCTGGCGCGCTTGGTTGGCGCGCGCTTCGCTGCGTTAACGCTCAGCTGCTCCGGTGCGCATGTGCGCGCATGCGGGACTCTCTCCCGCGGTCTCCTCTCCTTCAAGCGCTGTGAATATAAAGTGGGTATCGCTCCGCGGCGGCAACCGCTCACTGTACACTTTACTGACCATAAAGTCATCATTCTTAAATGTAATAAAGAGCTGGGTGGTGGTCGCTAAAACACGCGTACTCTCTCATTTCGCGTATGCATGTGCATGAAAATGTAAAATTGCCTGCATCGTCCGCGCATGAGAACATCCGTATGTGATGGAAGGCATCCTACGCGTCCAAAATACGTTTCACGCGATGTAGAGAATCAACCCAATGGAAACGCCAATTGAACCCCGAGATGCGCCGCATCACACCAGGGTTCCCTCGCGGGGAGATGGGGGCAATTTTATTTTAGTACCCCTTTCTTTTTGCTTACTTCCACTGCTTCCTTCGTGTTGGGTATTACCGTTCATTCCTTCCTGCTCCCAAGCATAAGAGAGCAAACTGTCTGTACTCCTGTGCGAGGAATACTAATACCAATTCGGCTGTCTGGGCGACTGCGAGGAATAATCACAGGGCGATTGTTCCGCTGTCGCGAACCGGCCTACTACCAAGCTACCAGTCAGACAGCGTCATATAGCAAACTGGGCCTATCCCACTTCGTTTTGTTACTTCTGGGGCGGTATTAAAAGGGGCGTCACAGGCTGGGAAAGGAGGCAGACGTGTCTAGAAGGAGAGAAGCCACTAGGTCACAAGCAAGCTTATCTGCAGTAATGCAGTCACTGACCAAGTAAAAAAAGTATAAAGACGTTTCGGAACCCGTACGGGTTCCTTGTTCACAACGAAGCGAAAATGGACAAGTTGTTTCTTCATACAATGCCTGACCAGACGAACTTCCGTCGAACCCTTGACTGCAAGATTATCTGCGCATATTCTCTGCGGTACCCGTACCATTAGGCCGGCTACGCATAGTTTACCGACGATCACCTCAGGCAACAAATATACATACGTACGTGATTTTGCCTCCCAGTTGTCTACGGTAAAACAATGGGCCACTCTAACAAAAGGGTTGACACTAACGCAAGAGCACGTGCACAAAACATTTGGCTCCGGCATGGAACTCCCATTTCCCGCAGCGACTTACAGATAGGGACACAAACTTTGTTTCTTACCCAGCGACGAGTGTGTGCGGGTACACAAAATTGACAAGAAGCATGAGCACCCTGCATCAGCTAGGTTTCAACAGCACTGGTAAAAGACTCATCTATATGTCTGCTTGCTGCCAGAATTTTGCGTTTCACTATTTCCAGCAATCGAAGTTTCGCCTGTCAGCAGCATACTTGCGCGAGCGGAGCCTCAAACCTGGCCCTCCCCGCCTCTCAAACCGTCCATAGAAATGTGAGACACAACTCTGAAATGTGCCCGGAGAGAGGGAAAATTGTGAGGTCAATCATTCAGCCGAGAGTACTTGTCAGCACTCCTGACATTTCACTTTGATGTTCTGCATTTTCCGACGGGTTCACCTCCCGCGAAGAGCCAACACAACACTCAAGGCTTCTTACGTACACACGCCATTACACAAGGTTTCATACAAAATTATTTACAGGTACTTACTTGTTTCGACTCGCTCGTTGGCACCTGATGCTGCCGTTGAAGCCCGTCGCTTGGGCCGTGCAGCCCGGTCAGTTTCACTCTCTCCAATCACAAGTCATTTGCACGCGCTGACAACAATGCTTCACCCGCCTTTCTCTCCACTGCCTCTCGAGCCCCGACACCACGCCATTTCTCCCGGACCGGGTCTCTCTATCGCTGGCTTTCTTCTAACTGAGCTGCCTCCTCCTCTGCCGCCTTTTCTTCGGGGCCTACGAGGTAGATGGCCATAAAAGTGCGGCGGGTTGGTCGGATAGGATCTGACTGCTGCTTTGCTGTAACGCTCCCGAATGAGCCCTGTACAAAGTACGGGACAGCGGGCTGAAACCGCGCCGACGACTGCGCCACAGAACAGGAACCGCGCCGACCGCGCTTTGCGGCGGTCCCTGAACTGAAACGTCGATAAAATATATTTCTTCGAGAGGTTACAGCGCGGCGCTGTCATCGCTATTAACCGCACACCCAGGGTTGCCTCCGTACCGTTGACCAGCGTCGGCCACTGGCGCCGTGTCCTCCCCTACCGACACAGGATACCTGTAGCGGCGTTGTATTAATCGTCATGGAAGCTGCTGGGGGTTTAGTCGTAGCCACCGGCCTTTAATGTTGTATGTCGCGTTCGTCCGCTCGCGGGGATTTCAGGGCCGGCAGCAGTCGTGACCACTACGCGTGGTCGTGACCACCAGCGCTGTCATAAACATCCCTTAGTGACAGGAGGCTGCTGTGGAAGCGTTGTATTAATCGTCATGGCAACGCCTGGAAAAAGCAGAGGAAGTTTTCTACGAGAGGGAGAATGCGGTATTTTGCGGGTTGCACCAGCAGGATCAGTGTCGAGTACTCCTGGGAGTATTGTCGTAGACGCCGGGTTGTGGAGAAATATTTTCTGGTTCGCCCACTCGCGAGGATTCTGATCTGCGGTTCGGTGTCCACGCGACTGTAGCTCTAGACTCTGGCTTCTCGCGGTGAGCGCTGTACTGCGTGGGAGAGTCGAGTGCCATGCTCGCTGTCGCCAGTACCGTATATTTGCTCTCCCCTGCGTAACCAGTGGTCGGGCGTACTAAGGCCCCTAAAATTTTAGGGGCCTTAGGGCGTACTGCCCTCTACTGCCCTCTACTGCCCTCTAGCTAGCGTACTGCCCCCTAGCTTCCTTTCTAATCCCACCATGTAGACCATGAACAGCAGTGGACAGAGAGAGGACATCCTTGTTTCAACCCTTGTAGGTGTGTACAGGCCTATTGTATGTTACCCCCTCCCACACTATTTGCCCTTGGTTCTCCCGGTATAGCTCCCTGAATAAGTTAGTAAATTTCCCCCACCCCCTCCCTCGTACTCCAGGATATTTCATAGGCACTCCCTGTCTACATTATCATACGCCGCATAATGTACAGAAAGGCTAAACGCAAAGGTCGGCCCCTCATTTGCAACGCCCCCGCCCCGCTGTGGCCGGCGCATGTCTTTGAGGGTGAACACGATCTGGTCGCGTTCTCATCCGCGGCCAGTGTCAACACCTCAATATTCTTACACCGTGAGGCACGCGCATGCCGTGCAGAGAAGACGCTCTGTGGAACAACGTGGTGAAGTGTCGGTGTGCAAATTCAAAATTTGTTTTCTCTGCTAAAACAAACACTGTTCCGAATAAACTTTCTAAAATAAACTGTGATGATTTGTACTAGTGAATGCCTTGTACTTTCTATTTTTACTACGACAACCACAATGCGCAATTAAGTGTTGAATATGGGCCGGAAAAAAGATTTTTCAAAAATTAAAAAATGTTTTCTCGCACATTTCTCCTTTTTTCAGTGTCAATATATAAATATATATATATATATATATATATATATATATTTACAAATTGTCCACAGTGGTAAAATTCAGAGAAAAATGCTGCATTGGCTGAGAGAGTGTGCTTGTATTTGCTAAAAATATTTGAAAATGCGAAAAATCGTGCATTTTCTGAATGGCGTAACGAGAGCAAGAAAAAGCAAAGCTCTTTTGAAAATGCGGCATAGGGCAGTCCAGGGCCTGAACATGGCGCCCACAGAAAAGTGGTGGTGATTAAAAAAAAGCAATTTTTCATTAATATTTTGACAGGCTTACCTTTGCTTGTAACCCTGGGGATAATAAAAGGGCGCCTAAATAAAGAAAAAAAATTGCACGAAAATACTTCGAGGGAGCATTGTGGACCATGCAAAGATGAGCCACAAGTTCTACTGAAGAAATCTGTGATGGTTGACTTTATGGCTGGGACATTTGGCATGAAATGACCCAGCTCCGCAGCCAATCGAGATAATCATGTGAACAGAAGAAACCAAGCGCACAGAATTTCGGATAACTTGATTCCCAACTTTAATCTTCAATATCTCTAGTCAGTTCCGTAGAGGTTGGTGACTGTTCGTTAAAGTTGTTCGCTAGTCGATTAATGTTTTGTGGATGATTCGCGTATTTTCATTACGCAGGGATTAGGATGGAAATGATTTAAATATATGTAAATCCAATTACAATCTTGAGAATAGCAGTTTATTGGTTACCTTGTGGGTTGCTGTAAGCCGAACATCGGTAAAGCAGAGCCAGTCACCAAAGATGCGGCCCACTATCGACTGTGGCCTGGGACACACACAGTAGCTGGAAGCATATAGGGCGTGACTTGTTGTGGGCCGCATAGCAATTTATAAATCGAACTACTAAAACAAATCAGTCAAGCGAAATTCTAACAGATATTTTCTACACCTACCAACTACTAGGGAACTGATTCTAAACCTCGCGGACCTTCTTATTCTTTCCTTCCTGTCCAACTGTATAAATAGTACAGCCCCTCAACTGAAACAGCCCATCTGAAAATTCGCTTGGTTCTAGAAGCGACGTTTGCTCCTCCAGTCCGGCATGTCTTTCACCTAAAAAAGAACACAAGGTGCTACGAAGATTACAGATGGGTCACAAAAAAAGAACACGCCCAATAAATACGACTGTGCATAACGGCCCAAGTTTCTTTACATAATAAACGAAACCAAAGTGGGGACATAAACGGACAATTTCAATTCTTGTATTTCCAAGCACTGAAAGGAGTGGTTTTACATGCTTCTATACGTGCTTGGAACGGGCTGGCGGAAAGGAAGGACGAAGAATTGAAGCATTTTACACCAGCCCGGCCACTTTTTTTTGTTTTCAAGCAAAGCTTTTTACCTCTACCCCCCAAGGATTCTCTCTCGACCGTTGGTGTCAGCAGAAAACTGCCGCGAACAAATAAAAGAAGTTACTGGCACCACCAAGAATCGAACCTGGAACGAATAGAGACACGGAGCGAGAGCCCCTTATCTTACAGACTGAGCTACGAGCCCACGCGGGGACGGGGAAGACAGGCAGTGCACTCACCAAACACATCTGAGGGTTTAGCCCCTGAGTTCTCGCTGAATGCCACGTGATAACTTCACGCGACCTGCTGCACCGCTGCGCGCTCCGCCCATGGCTCGCGTAGCGGCCGTGTGCGCACCTTGCGCATGCGCTAGGAGTTGGAAAAATTAATGGAAGCTCTCACCAACGCATGACATCTAACTTCCTCTCCGTCTCTGCCGCAAATCTCGTACCACCCACGTGGCTACCAAGCACGCAGGACAACACCCCCACCCCTAACCCTGAGCGGCCAGCCGATGCCGTGGTGCCTGAGGGCCAAATACCTGGGGCTCCTCATTGACTGCCGACTGAACTGAATCCCAGTGGTGAGGGCACTCCAGCAGCGCACGGTGGGAGTCCAGCGGGGCGTGCGGAATCTGCTGGAACAAGGCCAGGGCAGCTTGCACTCCGTGGTCCTGCGAGTGCTTTATGGAATGGCATCCTCGGCCGTCATGTATGCTCTGCCACTGGTAGACCTGCAGCCACTGCGGTGGAAGGAGCTGGAGATGGACCAGCGCCGGGCCATACGCCTCTGCCTGGACTACCGAGCACGTCCCCGGCTGCGGCTTCCTACACAGAGGCCGGCAACTGGACCATCTAGATGCGGGCCCTGCAGCACCACATCCATAGGCTCTATAGCGCACCAGATGGGGCAGACCTTCCGCAGGACTACCGCAGCCGCCCCTACTCGCAGATGGGCACATTTGCGTCCATCTACGAGAGTCACATTGAGCTGCCGCAGCGTCCCCCCCCTCGAGGCACCATCACCTGCAACCGAGTGAGCTCTTTGCATCAGCACAACGCTCCCGGAGATTCGCAGCAAGCAGTCAACACCAACCCAGGCTATCCATCATGAGGGTGCTGCCCTGCTGCAGGACGAGACGGCTGGCCTCCTGCAGCTCTACACAGAAGGCTCCGTGCAACTGTCCATGGGCAGAGCAGGAGCCCCCTGCACGGCCATGGATCTTGTGACCAGTAGGGTGTGCTGCCTGCCCTTCCGCGCCTCCTCTACTCATGCAGAGCTGGCCAGGCTGTACCGTGCTTGAGAACTGCTCCTCGAGATGGGCAACCAGATGAAGCCGGCCGTCATCCTTACCGACTGCCGGCCCGCTCTCTTGCGACTGCGAGCGGCGGACCAGCCATTGAGCTCCGGCGGCTACGTGGAGCGCTCGCTGGCGGCGAAGATTCACCTGGTGGAGTCCTGCGGTTGGGACCTGCGGCTCCATTGGTTGCCATCTCATGTCAACATGACCTTCCTAAAGGTGTTGCTCGCCAGGAGGGGGTCCCTGCCTCCCGCGACCTGAGGCCTTTCGACGCCGCACAACCCACCCTGGCGCGGGAGGTGGAGATGATTCACCCGGACCCCAGAGTTATCGGCGGCCAAGCTCCACAGGTCCTGCCTGGCGGCATCAGCAGGGACGCCCACATTATACTCCTCCGTATGAGTCTCGGTTGCTGCAATGTGGCAGCCCACTTGCGCCGACAAGGCCGCCGGTCGTCGCCCAGATGTGCTGACTGCCGAGAGCCCAAGACCCTGGTGCGCCTGCTCTGCTCCTGCCGCCAGCTCGATACCCCGAGAGCAGAGCTTCGGGCAGCACTCCAGCGTCTCTGGCTTCCCAACCACACCCTGATGGACCTGCTTTTCCAGACGGGCCCCACCTCCATCCGGCGGGAAGCCTTCCGACTTGTCCTGGCGATCCTCGAGGAGACCGACCTCATCAAACATCTGTAACCAATGCCTGCCGGCCAGCCTAGCGCACTTCTTATCTCTTTATTTCTCTCCCTCTTCCTCTGTCCCCATTTTTCTCCCCTACCCCCTTTCATCCCCCCCCTCTCCCCTTCCCCCGAACTGGGAGTATGCTGGTGAACTCCCAAATGAGTTCTAAACATCCCAAAATCGCTTTTTTTCCACTTTCTATTTCACTCACTCACTCACTCACTCACTCACTCACTCACTCACTCACTCACTCACTCACTCACTCACTCACTCACTCACTCACTCACTCACTCACTCACTCACTCTCGTCGCCTCCGGCGGCAGCGGCCGAGAGGGAGAAGTGAGATCGTCTGACACCGGGTTTGAGTTAAATTCAATTTTATAAAAAAAAAAGTTTCCCGTGATGTACTTCACCAATACAACTCAACCAACCACTGTTCATGAATCATGCATTGATTTAACCTTAGCAAAGAATATCTCTTTGAAGTAATAAAGAGTGGGGTTAAATGCATCGCACTTGTCTCTGGTTTCACTATTTGTAGAGCTACGTGAGTGAATTTAAGTGACGTCGCATGGGTAATCGTTGTGGGTGTCTTTTGCAGCTTTGCTTTCCCACCACATTCACTAGGTGGATTGAGGCGCATTCTGTCTTTTTTTTTTTTTTTTTTTGCACGAATGTAAGAAGGTTCAGTTTTTCAGTTCAGAGGTTACCCGCCGCGGTGGCTCAGTGGCTAAGGCGTTGCGCTGCTGAGCACGAGGTCGCGGGTTCGATTCCCGGCCGCGGCGGCCGCTTTTCTGATGGAGGCGAAAAGCAAAAACGCCCGTGTGTACGAGATTTCGGCGCACGATAAAGATCCCCAGGTGGTCAAAATTAATCCGGAGCCCTCCACTACGGCGCGCCTCATCGCCTGCGTTGCGTCGGCGCGTTAAACCCCACAATCAATCAATCAATCAATCAATCAATTTTCAGTCAAAGCCATGCGCATCATTGTAGCCACTGGAGTTGTTATTCACTTTGATCATGGTTTTAGGGTTTTCACGCTCGTCATTGTTACCTCATCATATGATACGCACCATGTTATTCATCCATTTTCCCTAACAAAGTATTCACAAGCTTAAGTTTTGTCAAAAGTTGAGGAGCTGCGCCTGAAACCACGGAAGTAAAATCATTTCGTTCAAGCTGTTCGAAACCATACCACCGATGGACACTAGCCTTTTTGCTCGAAGCATGTCGGTTTTATTTCGGCGAACGGCGGCCGTGCATTATCAATACGGCCCTAATGAAATCACGTTGGTTCCAAACTTCTGATAAAGTACGCGCAGTACCTCAGAAAGAAAATTTTATATCCAGAGTGACCTCTTTTGGGCTGAACGGCTCTGTTCACGTTGGGGGAGGGGGGGGGGGTGCGATCGCTAGCATGACTACGTACCTCCCATACTTCTAACCCCCTTCCGCTTCCCCCCTTCGGATCTTTATCTCATTAGTTGAAAGTAGCACCTCCGTGTTTATTCTAGCTCCTGTTGTTCGGTGCGTTTTCGATTTAATTCGCGTTTCCATTTCGATTCGGTATACCAGCTAGCCCTTTACGCAATTGAGCAATATTTACTTACCAATTTCTGGGGGCTGGAGATCGGCACTCATCGTCGATGAACTCCGCGGATTTCCCGGTTTGATGGTATCTTGAAAGCCACAGCCTGCAGTGCAAGTGAATTCGACTCTTTACCCTTTTGGGATGCATTTCTAACAACTTAAGAACGCGCCATGCTGCTTAATTCATTTCAAAATTCTCCTTGCAGGTAAGTCGCAAATGAATGCATGCACTCGAACAACGCACTTTTTTCCACTCTGAAAGACCTCAAAGTTCTCCTTTCTAACATAAAGTTGGCTATACAGTAACGCAGTGTCTCTGGTTTCTGGTTTCTTACCACCAGCGAAGAGAGCTACGGAAAAAGGTCCAGGTTGGCCGCCCAGAAGAACTTTGACGAACGGTTTGCGATAGGTAAACTGTCTTTCATTCATTCTGACTTGTTCATTTCCATTAGTGTCGACTGTATTTCGAAGCAGTAATATAGGATGGTTGCACTTTTTTTTTTTCAAGTTAAAGAACGTTGGCGTTCCCAACATTATTGGCCCTTTTTTCCACTAGCGATCTGCACATGCGCGGGCTGCCAGTCCGTCATTTTTGTAGGGCGACTTCCGCTAAATAAACAAAAGGGCGCCCCTCAGCCTGCAGCTTGGGAACGGCTATACGCTTTCTAGCGCTGCAGGTTTTTATTTTTTCTATTTCGACAGCTCGTGGTGGGTTCGTGCGTGCGCACAACAAAGGTTTTCTAATAGTGCCCTCGACAAACACGCACCGGGGTTGCCCCCAAAACCGGCGCCGTGCACAGCGCCTCGCGGCGGTGCGCACTGGCACGGAGCGTTGATCGAGGACAAACTGAGCGGTTCTACAAAGCGCCATCTCTTAAGCTATGAAATCAATTCATAAATACGTTCACAAGTGGATATAAAGCAGCAAAATATGACACAGCTCTACTACAAAGGGATATTTATTTAAAAGCCAATGATCATGTGTACAGAAAAACCATATCCGTCTAAGATGCGCGACAATGTACTTCCACCGTTTTCACTAAACAGCTACCTACAAGCTTCTAGTTGTTCTGAAAGCCATAACGTGAATGCCTGTTATGTTCCGCACTTACATGCAGGTCTTCATGGTCTAGACACTTCAGTAAGTGTACGCGTAATTCAATTTAATGAAACGAATGCAAAGCTCCAACTGACTGGCCATGCATGCAGCCTTCTTTCGCGTCCTCATTTACAATCGCTGGCCATTATTAGCGCCCGTTCTGCACCCATCCCATCGTTGTCCAACGAATCCGCAAGCAACTCAGCCCTGTCAGCAGCAATATAAAGCCCGTTCCGCCATCACACGAGTGCGTCGATGCGCCGTCGCTGCAACAGACTGCTTCCCTCGCGTCGTTCCCGATGCGTCTAGGTATTGCACCCAGCGCTCCGTCGACTCCCTCTGTCCGCGGCAGGGCAACCGAAAATTGCCCCGCGGCGGTGCGCCTCTGTTTATCGAGGACAGATGGTGCGCACCTGTGCGGTTTGTCGAGAATGAAAAGGCCCACCAGTGCGCCCCGGTGTGCACCGGTGCGGATTATCAAAGATGCTATAAGAAAAGCGGCGAAGACCTTTGAGGCTGACAACGCTGAGAACACATGGCTACCAGTGAGTGAGCAACGAAAATTTAAATAAGAAAGTAAAGGAAAAGGGCCACCTCGCCCACTGAAGATTAGTCGCGGGATCGTGCGCCTGCTACCGTGACATTCATGTGAAAGGTACGGGTGACGGGTGGGTGTGGGAGGGACTCGAGGACTAGGATATTTTGTGCACGAATTCCCCGAAGGACCGAATTTTTGGGGGCGTGCCTTACTGCCATTTTTAGTTCGCCGTGGCGGCCACTATGAGGACCGGTGCTGGAAAAAGGTCCATTATAGCATTGCTAGGCAAATCGTAGAAACGTAATGCTTTTTCAAAATTTCGCGCAGTGAGCTAACATGAGACACACATTATTTTGTTTCGCGTGCCCGAGTCGCTACCTCATTTGCCAGACTGAAGTCAATATCATTTGAGTTGGGACGCAGGGTTAGTTTCCCGTATTCACTTCACACACGGCGCTCAAAAATCGTTCCCATGCAATGAACCCGTAACCCCGGTTCTTCCATCTTTACTGCCTTATATTTCACCGGCCATCGCTCCACGAGCCATAGGCAAGACGAGCTGTTCCTGCACACCTTCCGCAATTCTTCGTTTCCTTTGCATGTCGCTCACATTGCACAATATCCAGCGATTAAATGGGTCTCGGTTGGACAGACCACAGAGAAAGATATAAGTTCGTGGGATAGACTACAAGTGAACAAGCATGCGCGTGCGCGTTACTTACGTCTACAACTGTAGTGTGCCAGGGAAACGATCCGGTGCAACGACTCAAGTTAGGCGCGCACGGAGTCGTCTCAGCCATCTAAGCAGTCGCGAGAAAAGAACCCCGGCCCTCTTTTCTCCCTCTCATATGCGTCGAGAAGGGAGTGAATCTCCAAGCAACTCTCCCGCAGCGGCCGTCTGCGGCTGAAACCCGTCTAAATGAACGAAAAGCCGTGGGAAGATACTGCACAAACAGACGTCGCACGGTGCTACTATTCACGGGACATTCTCCATCCGCCCTTGGAGCACCGCGAGGTTTCGCTTTTGCATCCCAAAGTAACAACAGCCTTACCTATTCCGTCCCGGCGAACAGAATGAGGAGGACCCGCGAACACGATTTAACATTATTTCATAAGGTATGACCAGCATTGAGGGACTCTGGCATGTCTTTGAACGAGACTGATCGTGATACACGAATCAAGGAACGTTTCAAAACAAAACACGAAATACACGTGGCGACACGTCCAGTTTACTTGTAAAAAACAGCAGAGGCAACTTGTTTTTGCTAAACTAGAATTTTCTTAAACCTTTAAATTCACGAGTCGGAAATACGATGCTTCGGTGAAAAAATAATCGTGGGCAGCTTAGTCAGTTCGGTTGGTGCGTACCGACTGCTGTGTGGTCACATGACTACAAAGAAGGGTTTTTATCGTACATGTAGGCTTCAAACAAAAAATTAAGTTATCTTTGCAGCCTTGTGTACTGTTAGCGAACACGACTACGTAATGTCTCGCCTGAGTGGCGAGGAAGCATGCCTTTACAGCGCCAGGAAACCTTTGCACATGCACTTCTCTCCCCCCCCCCCCCTCCCCAATTCGCTAAACGGCACCGAAAGTCACGTAGTCAAACGACTAGAAATGACATGACACAATTTCATAGTAGATCACAGGATATTGTGTAAAACGGTCAGAAATAACTCTTTCTAATGTTTTCTTTAATGTTTTCTAAGAGTGAATTTAGAACAACCTCTCCCCACAGAACAACTTAATAAGCAATAGGCCACAAAGAATAAAATCAATCGGCTACGTAAAAGGTGTTGCCTGAACGTGCATTACAGAAAAACATAACAGTGGTCAAATCATAAAGGAAAATGCGGCATTAACAAAAAAAAAATCAGTAAGTGCAGTAAATAACCATCCACGACCTATTATTTACGAAAATCAAAGTACACTAAAAGTTTTAAAGCAAATGTGCCCTAAAAGAACCTGAGAGGCGTCGGGGATGGTACCCACAAATATATAAGGCGTTTTTTTTTTTTTTTTTTGTAGTGAGCCAAACCCACCTAAAGCGAATTTGAGAAAAAAAGCGGAAGTTAACGGACCTAAATGCAACGCTGCCAAAGCTATTGCATTACATGTTTTACACAGCTAGGAGAAGTTTATGGCCACAAGTAATTAAAAAAATATGCTGTGAATTTGAACAATATTGGGGCGATAAGTTTCGATGTGGCTCTTGTTGAATTGAAACGATCAAGGGGATGGGGCATTAATTCTTATGAAAACTTTATTTAAATGGGCTTTCAAGAGGGGTGAGATGGAGTTTGGGCGGAAAAGGCATTAAACATATGCAGCAGGGCTTCTAGAAGGTGAGTCCCCTTGGCACCACTAGCAGCTGTTCTCGAATTCTTCCTTGAGCACGCCTGAAGACACTGATGAAGTACGCAAGCTCTTTCTTACCTTGCATGGATTTCCAAAACGCTTTACAAAACAAAAAGGCTGCTCATATCTTATTCACCTCAATGAAATGGTTCGTACCCTAAGAGGGGGAGGGGGAGGGAGAGGATTTTCCAGGGCTTGTAAGCGATGGCTATTTAATTAAGTACTAACAAGGTGAATATCGGACAAAAAAATAAATATAACCAGAGTTACGCCGTAAGGACGGAGGAGACATGATGAAATGATTGTTTCACATCTCTCGGTTTCATTTCGTTCACGCTTTCTTCCATGCACTTTGTCGTCGACGTCTGGCGACAGATCTTTCGCGGATCTCCTAGTTGCTGTCTGAATTCATGATAAGCCAGCTCTGAAAGCAAATAAAAAAAGAAAACTGCTGAAAACACCCCCGAAACGGTCCCAATAGTCAAGCCAAAAGCTAACTCCCATTTGTCGAGTGGATCTGGCTCATTTAGAAAAAAAACGCGTCATATTTTGCATGACCTTCTCGGCTATAGACAGGGACGATTCAGCGCATCGTTGGCATTGTCTTGTTACCACTGATTCCACAAAACTGCACTAGCACGGCTGGCGCGACGAAGGGCTTCGGCGTCGTTTTCTACCCTCGTCGTTTTCTTCCACCGTGGCACGTTAGGAACACACTACACAAACGAGTAACCAAATCTGCTCACCAAAACGTCTTCGCATCGAAATGCCTGTGCATGCACCGAAACAAGCTTAACCCAAATTTTCCCTACCTCGTAACAGGGAGACACTGTGATCGGATGATTAGTTTCAAATTAGCTCGATGGCACAGTCAATGAAGTCTCGAGCGCTGAAAGGCTCGATCCATCCCCCACCCCCACCCCCGTTTTTGAGAATGTCGATCCTTGAGCCGCACACGCGAACGGAAAATCTATGGGTATGAAACTTTTCAACAACGAACGCAAATCGGGGTGTTAAACGAAGTTCGCGAGACTAAATATTGGTTTCTTGCCATTTCGGCTGATTTTCAGGGACGAATACTTCCTAATCGTCTTGCCTTTACGTGTGGGAAGAATTCTGACTTTGAGTTAGCACAATATCTGCAAGGCACAAAAAAAAGAGTAATTTCAATTGCATGTAACGTGGTGCGTGCATTTACACGGCGGATAAACCTACACTAGCCTAAAAATTGATGAATCGATTAAGTCTGTCGCAAAGTAAGTTTTCAAAACCGAAGTTGCAATTTCGCCTCCTCAATATTTTTATGAAGTTTCATCAAAGGCCATTCAGTTGTCAAACATTAAAATTTTGTAGTTAATTAACAAGACCGCAGCAGCAGTTATAAAAATTTTTAAGCAGCAATCGTGCCTGACAGCGCCGTACTATACAGAGGAGCGACAGCGGTGTTCCGGATTGTATTATACGCGGACATGAAAAGTTGAAATCCACTCTAGAAATACAGCCATGTGGCTACAAAGGAAAGTTGTACAGCTTTGTTAAATACTTCGCAAGGGAATAAAAATTCGTCCCGGTGCTTGATTTCACCTTGGGACCACCGCGTATTGACATCGTGCAGTTTATTTCCCCAAACCAGGAGGCTAGCCGTTTGTAGCGCGAGCGTGTGTTAGGCCTCATCGATTGTGAGCACTTGCGCGCTCATGTAGGTTGATCTAGTCCTCGACGTCGACGTTGCCGGTTCTGCAAAAGAAGACTTATTCACGTGTGTGGAATATGATGACAACGTCAAGGAGAGTAGGCGACTTGGGTGGGGCCATGGTGGAGCGATGAATGTGGCGTTCACGTTGAAGATCCGTAATGAAATGTCCCGGATTGTCCGGAAATGAGAACTCGTGGCAGGAGTGTGGGTTTATGGTTAGCAACCTCCACCAACATGCTACGGAGAGGAACACGTGAGGCGACAAGGCGTATTTACAGAACGGAAGGCATCGCGCAGTCCATGAACGCAAGAGTTTCGTCTACCTCCTTTTCAATGTACACCTCAGCGCCATCTCTTTTAGCTACGATTGAGCACATGTCCAGAAGGCTTTAAGCAGGCTTAGTACTCCCGTCCCTGTGTTCTTCATCTGTGGCTGATGCATCATAGCAATGCTGTTATAGTACTTTACATGGCTAATACGAAACGAAATTACGCGAAACTGCGGTGGCACCGAAGAAAAACATCGCTCCTGAATGAGGAAACAAAAGGGGGGCGAGGGGGAGGGGAGAAAAAACACGTACGGGGGTCGTGTTCTTTTTCAGACCATCCACCGAATTCTTTAGTTCGTTTTGTTTTTAGCCAGTAGTGTTTGAGGAAAATAACACGAAAATGTGCAGTCATCCATTTTCGGCCCCTGAAAAGAAATGAAAGGCATGCTATTCGACACTTGAAAAAGTTTCAGATGACATCTACGTTTATGTCTTAAGATGTACGATGCGATAGCGTTACTTACGCGTCCACGAAGCGTTTTGAAACGGAGTTGCTGCGTTTACGACGTATGCTTTCCACGCACTAATGTTCAGTGAAGAGGGCAAAACTAGCAGCAAAGATTTTTATTTGCCGTGGCACAGGAAGGACACGGGCCACCTGCGCTTGTGTGGCCGAAGAAGCCGGCGGGAAAAAGTTGCGTTTGCAGGGTGTTTTTCAGGAAGGCGGCAGTGCCATTGCTTCAAAGTTTAATTCTCTAGCGTCATGACCAGACATAACTTTTTGGCGTTTCTTTCTACGTGGAAGGGAGGCACAGAGAAGTTTTTTACTGTGTAAGATGTGGTTGCAGTTTCGGAAAAGGAGGCAAATAGATGGTAAGGGGCTCAAGGGTCGAGCTCGAATGGAAAGGCCCCAGACGCAGCGGCTCTTTTCCAGGCTCTCTTTGAATACGCTTACGCTGATATGGTGACGAGGTGGTCAGAGATACTTCCCGTGTTTCGACGTTAGTATAACAGGTATTTTTCACTTGTTATTCTGTGTGCATACATTTAAATATCACCAGGTTGCGCGGAATAAATTGCAAGTTTTCCCGTACATAGCAGTTGTTCGCCCATCTAGATTTCTCGATATATGCGTTGGTTTGTATCCTGCGCCGAGCTTGTGATTCTTCGACGATGACACCCTATTTCGAACGGGGAAGGATGATGCGTGTTCGCGTGCGTTTTGTCAGCTGCGGTGCAACCTTCCAGACTATCGTGTCCGGGTGCCACACATACTACATAGATTAGAAGGCCATCGCACCCCTGCACGGTGCTCTAAGTGTTCTGGCTTTCCCAATACGCCGCATGTTCTTTGGGACAGTTCTGCTTCGCAACCATCACTCTCAACTCATCTTAAATCCCTTTCACCTCCTCCCTCTTCTCTCCAAGAGTGGCTCGCCCCGCCGAAGGGACCGGACCGAGCGGCCTGGTGGCGAGCTCTGGTGGCTCACGTTCGTCAGGTCCTCCCGTCTGTATAGATAATTTTTTTTCCTTTCAGAACCCCGGACATCGGGGGTCGTTTTGTGTGTGTGTGTTTGTGACAATTCAGTTTATTAGCAACAACAACGGGTGTCAATGTGATATGAGCTGTCATCATTGGAGACGGAAGAATGTTTTTCCAGCGTTTGGGTATAGTCTGCCTGCAGCAACAAGACTAATGACCATTTTAGCGTGCGTAATGATACTTAAGCTGATATTTGGTAGTTATGAAAGGCGGGTCACCGACGTATTTGGCGACAAATTGGCCTATTACATTCCCCCTGCCCGGTTTCATTTCTTATTAACAGAAATTTTAATTTGTGATCTTAAAATCGGCCTTCCTTGCTTTTCCAGAGCTTGGCGTTAATCTTTCGCCAAGATTAGCGTTAATCTTTCTCCAAGATTTCGCCCTTTCTTTGACAGGTGACACAGTGTTGGCGCCGCATCAGTTCCGTTGGCAGGGGAGCTTTGGCATGATGGCGTAAGTTGCAGCAGCGGCTGGGCACCGTATCTGCCGAGGATGCGACTACCGATACGGAGTATAACACACCATACTTACTGCTCAGGCGCGGCCCCCGATGAAATCACGTATCGTTTCTTTCGTCTCCGCTGTAGTAGTGTAGTCCTCCTTTCCACATTCCAGTTGCCGCTCTGCCGTATTCGAGGTTCGGTGAGCGCTCGTATCTTGCTGCACCCCTAGTAGTTTCCGGTTGGCAGCGGTGACGTACTTCCGTGGACGCTTGATGAGCACGGCTGATAGTGGACGGCTAGCACGTACGGGGAAATAAGAAAAAATGAGCCTAATAACGCTACCGCGTTAATAAATCATGCGCAGGGCAGATCTGGCTTTCACTGCAGTATAAGTTCGTTACAATTCTACCAGATCATCTAATGGGTGCTAATCCGCCGCATTGATAAACCAACGAGCTCTCACATTTTACGGGTTTGGGCTTGGATATCACAGCATTTGAAGTGGAAACGTGACATAGACATAAAAATTACACATAATACTAGCAATCTCTACAGTATTCTTATTTCTTTTTACTAAATTGTCTATACCTCATGATTACATCGGTTCTGTGAAATAATTTTTAACTTTATCATGCTTATTGAAAATATAGTACAAAGCTTGTTTTCTTGTATATTTGAGATGAGTTTCATTTGACTTGCAAATCCAGTTGTTTCCCGGCCACAGGTATGTTTCTCGATGAAACACAACACATCTGCTGCTCTGTAATGTCGTTCTCTTTCCCGCTCGGTGCAGACGAGACATGCAAAAGAGAAAAATACCAGGCAGCCTCATGCCGGAATGCAAGACAAAAACAGGCTTTCCACGCACTTCCCCTGCGGGGGTCGTGAGAGGGGAGCAACCCCCCCCTCCCCTCCCCCCCTCCCCCCCCCCCCCCCTTCCTCAATGCTCCCGCATGCAACACTGCATGCCTTGCAAAACGAGGTAAGCGGGGACCGGTCGTTGACGGGACTATTCCTTGCATTAAACGTTGACTGAGGGGCCTGAAAGGAAAGTCGCCTTTGGGCCCGAAAAATGTTTCGCGCGGACTCTAAGAGGCCAAAACCACAACTGGTGACACGATTGCCGCTGTAATGTATCATCCTCTGCGCGTTGGCCTGCCCTACTTCGCTTTACAGTGCATGGGCTGGACTCATAACACAAAGTAAACACATGCGCACACACACACTTACAACCGTTCTGTCAGCACATCTCCCGCGTAAAAATGCAGTTAAGCACTGAAATAATGTTGCTGCAATTTTTAAAACCAGTGGCGTACCGTGGATTTTATATCGCTGAGCGGAGGGAGGGGGAAGGGGCTCGTTAACATCCCTCCCCGTCTCCATCCGTAAAGATGACCCCCGCCTTACTGGCTCTTAGTCAAGACGCCTGCTAAAAACAGAGTTGGTTTCATTCGCCTAGAATATCCCTTTTCTTTTTCATTTCAAGCCTAATTCGAGAGATAGTTGTGTGATTGTTTTTACTCTTTCAACCAACGTGTACTTATTTAACAATGTAACAAGCGACGAGGAAAACGCGACATACACATAGCCATAGTTTATCCCCATACTTTGCCCGAAGAAATACTTTTAAGTTTTCATGATTTCCACGCACGGTAGACGACTAGAACAAATTGCCAGAAAGCATTTTTAGTAGAAATTTCACGAAAGCCCAGCACGAACATTTTAGCAACTTTTAATTATTGACGTTTTGTGATTTTAGTGACGCTTCTCTTTTATTGGGATTGGAAACCCTGGTATGCCTGTACGGAAATTTAAATGTCACCGTGGCCTATTCATGCCGTATGTATCCAAGCGAATTCTGAGTTGATGTCACCCCATTGTTTTTATTGCATTGTGTAAATTGCATTATATGTGCGTGTACATTCCTTTTGTTTTGCCTGTCCTGCTTGGACCATTTACTTGGTGTGCAGTATTGTGTAAATACATACCGTATTTACCCGATTCTAACGCACCCCCGATTCTAACGCGCCCCGATTTTCGTGGCAAAAAAAGCGAAAAAACTTGCACCTCCAATTGTAACGCTCACGGGACTTTGTGACCCAGACAAACGAATGCGAGAGAAACGGGCGATTTATTTCCCGAAGTAATCTCACTCATCTCGCTCCTCGTCGCTCTCCGCTGACCACAACATCTCGGCCTCGGTGCCTTCAAGCACGTTCGCGATGCCACACTTCTGAACGAACGTTCAACCATGGTCGATGGGATCGTGGCCCACACCTCGCACGCCCATCCTGAGAGCTTCTCCAGAGGTGCACACTTCAGCCGACCGCTCGTTTTGAACGCGTGGGAGCTTCTGCTGCCATTGCTGTTATCAAGCGCGCAAGCGAAACGATTTGACAATTTGTGTCAACACCGATAGAAAAGCCTAGGCGCCTAGGCTTGCTGCGTCCGAAAAATCGTTGCTAAAAGCTTTGGCTGGTGGGACGAAATTTCCGCTGTTTCGGCAGTTTCGGTTTTGTATCCGATTCTAACGCGCATGCGATTTTTCGGCCTATTTTTTAGAAAAAAAAAAAAGTGCGCGTTAGAATCGGGTAAATACGGTACGTAGCGCCCCCTCTAATTTCCTTGCAGTAGCGCTCGACTTCACTACAAAAAACCGGCGAAATACGTTACTCGTTAAACTTCGAATGAAAGTGACGCTTTGCGGCCATCACGTGATCCTTGCGTGAGGGAAGCGCGTTACAGTTACGAATAACAGTAAAGCACGTTACCTTGCTGTTTTTTGTTTACTCTGAACCAAAAGTACACTATTCTAACATAATGGACATGCGCAACGCATCATCAAACCATGCACTATGCATCATACGAACAAAAATAAACATAAGAGACACAACAATTACATTTTAGACAGTGTTGTACGGAACGGCGTTACAAGGAACGGCGTTCCTGGAACTAGTTCCTTTTTGGAGGAACGGAGGAACGCCACCGTTCCATTAAGGGTCGGTGGAACTGGAACGGTAACTCGTTACGTTTTTGGAGGAACGGCAGGAACGGCGTTCCTGTCGTTACATCGCTAGGATTTGGCTGTTTTTGATGCCAAGGCTCGAGTACAAAAATCCACAAGTCGCTACTGCGTTTCTCTTCCTATAAGTTGGTCAATTTTCCCGCCATTCAGCCGTAAGTGCTTCCTCGAAGGTCAAAGGCAGAAGAATAACCACGCAGCAGGCCGCAGCTTGTGCTTGCTTTCATGCTGGTTGAACTTACGCGGCGTTCGACGGGTGAATAGCGTAGCCGCGAGAATACTTTTCACTTTTCATCGTTTGCCTAGGGAGGCCAGAACGCGCGTCTGGCCGATAGAATTGGTCCCTGGCGGGGAAAGATTGTCTAATACGGGATCCGGAGATTTCGGTGTCGGACATTTAGGTGCAGGACGTTTCGGTGCGGACATTTCTGTGCACGGACATTTTGGTGCACGACGTCTTGGCCCAGACATTTTGAGTCACGGGATGTCCCAGGCATTCTTTGAACATAGCTTTAATATTGTAATTTCGTGACCGATTGATACGATTTTACGTTCGAGACTTGTGCTTGCACCGCCGTGTGTGGAAACGAACGCTAAACCCTGGCGGAGCATTGCCACGTAAAACCCGATTTCTGTAGTAGATGGTAAAAATTAACGTTGTTAATTTGCATCCGTTAAACCTTTTTTTTTTATTTTAACATTCATGTGAACAACCCTACTACTTTAAGTGTTACTAAAGAGCTTTGCTTTCACTTCACTCAACGGTGCAAGACGCTGCTGCTTTTAGTCCATCCTCCTGTCCTCCCCCTCACAGCAAAACATCCGAGAAAAAAAACAACAGAAAAACGAGGTAGATTAAGCGCGTGTGCATTTCGTTCTAATTATTTTCTCAATCAATCTCGTACTCGTTGCATTCGGTGTCGGTTCTACTTAAAACTACCCAACCAACGATCGCACTTACGGTGGCGTTACTTAGGGGAGGGGAAAGCTAGCTCAGCGGGGCTCAGCTGAGCCCCGCCGGCTACCAGCCCCCTTGGTAGAGAGAGAGGGGTGTCACTTGTGCATGGTTCCCCATTGCGTCAACTGGACTTCGAAAACTTGAATACTACTGTTGCCGCTCTCGTCACACTAGCCTATTCAATTTTTTTGCTCCTTATAATGGGAGAAAGCAATGTATGCCTGGGGTGTCCATGATATGCGCGACTTGAAGAGTTAATTCCCAAGGGGGGACTGAAGGCGAAGAAAGAGCGATTCCTGGAGTGGGGGCACCATCGGTATGACCGCGACGCGCGGAAGGGCGTAGCCAGCAAATGATAGTGGCCATTGTGTTCTCAGCGGCTTTTTAGGTGGCTTTTTGTTGCACATTATAGAGGTTTCGTGTGCTCCTGGTGAATGTAAAGCTTTTTCCTGTATCCCTGCGGTGAGGCTTCGGATACCGTGAACTCCGCCACGCCTGTAGGATTTTCAGGGGAAACCGAAAATAATATGACTGAAAAAGAAATCTGGTCGAGATTCGAGCGTGCAGGCGGAAAGGGGAGGGGGGGGGGGGTGGGGGCGCTAGGACAAAGAATTAAAATGTGGTGAATGTAGGTATGTAAACATAAAACGAAGGTTGGTTTTCCCGAACAGGATGGGTGCAATTTGTATGCACAACCCTTACGCGCTTCTTCAACATTTAGGACATTAGAAGCTGCGGCTGTTTTCAAAAAGGCCCGTTCTTCCTCCGCGACCATATCCTAGACCAGTGTTCGCAAATTCATTTTAGCAAGGCCGCCCAGCCGACGTAATACCCTTCATAAGGTTTTCTGCATTCTGGTGGGCTAGCTAATGTTTGTTACGTTTTGGATATTGAGAGTGTGCATGTTTTTTATGTAATTTGCGGTTGTGTAATTTTTAAAAAATACAAAAAAGGCGTCGGACCATCGTAAATACCAGTTATTTGTCTTGGATAAAAAAGAGCGAATATAAATGAACAACCTGTCGTAAATGAAAAAAAAAAAACGTGTGCTAAAGAATTCAGTCGGCTGCATAACAGGTGTCCCCAGGAATAGATATTAAACAAAAATGTATAAATGTAGAATTTCTAAAAAATCAAAAAATAAATTCACTGCTCGAGATTGTTGTCCATAACCCATGTTAAGCGGAAATAAAAATATAACGGCTGTCGCAAACAGGCAAGCACCGGATAATTTGGTCGCCGAAAAGTTTGCGCACCGAAATGCCCGTACACCGATATGTCCGCACACCGAAATTTCCGCACCGAAACATTCTGCACCGAAATGTCCTAGAGCCGTCTGGAGTTTGCCTGGTGCTCCCTGAAAAAATTCGCCTAGGAGATTTTCTTTTGATTATTTTTATCTCCAGATAATCTGCTGCCGGGGATGTTAACATTCGTATAATGTACAGGCCCACGCAGAAGTAAACGGAGCACGGGAGCGGTGGCCGAACTGCATCGCTGCGCCACGTATGGGCGCCGACGGGAAGCATGGAGCGCCGGTTGAAGAGTGTGTTCGCAGTGCCCCCGCCGCCCTATCTGATATGTTTAATCGCCGCTCTGCTGGTGTGTCATGCTCGGCGAGACGGTCTTCAAAAGGCAGCGCTGGGCTATAGAGGGGCGCTGGTTGTATTTCCGCTCGCAGGCATCAGCGGTGACCGAATCCGCTGCTCATGAGCTGGACGAGGCTGCGCGCGCCCGCAAACGTGCCTTGTTGCGCGCTGTAAAGGGCGGCATAAAATTGTAGGCCGCTGTGGTTTGGCATAGTATGTCATTGCGATATAATTAATTGTAAGCCGGCAACAAAATCGTCATGTACAATATAGAAAGCACTTTCACTGACATTTTCCTTGTACGAAAAAAAAAATCTCGCTTACGAGATTTCTTTAATTTAGGGTTTGTCCCAAGTTATTGCAGCCGGTCAGTCCTGGTGTGTTCTGAAGAAAGTAAAATAGAAAATGTCCATGCGGTGAAAATTCTGTGTTAAAGAACACCGTAAAGAATAGGTACAATCGTTGCCTGCTATTACGGGCCTCATACGGCGGATATTTTGTTGTCGCAGTAACCCTTTTACTCCCGTTGACGAGGATAGCCGTCATAAGATTTTGTACCAAATTAACCAATTAACACTATGGTCGCCATCGGCCATGATGACTAAACTCGTCATCAGTCATTTTGGGGCCTTGACGGCGCTTTTTGGCAAGACACTCAGGCCATGCGGCAAAGCCATCATTCAATTCAATGCGGAGTTTTATTTAAACCTGCAACACTTCCTAAATAATATAATGTGCTCGTTAAAAATAACAACGTCGCTTTTAATGCAACAACAAAATATGCGCCGTATGAGGCCCGGTGTAATAGCGGGCAACGATTGTACACCCGCCCAATTTTTTACCAATATGACGGGAGCGTCGATCAGCGCCGCGTGATGGAGTGATACAGCAAACTGGGCGAGAGTAGCCGCATGCGCACATAGCAAAGGCTGCTGCTGCCGTCGTCTGCTAGGCCGTTCCAAGAACAGACAGCCGCCCCCGATTTTTGTTAACTTCTTATCACACTGCCTGCCATACTCGAAATTTTTCTTCAAGACCAGGCACGTGGCACCAATTGGAAACAGAGTAATCAGCATTGCTGAGCACAAGGCTCGTTCGGTAACGCTGATTTCTCTGTTTGCAGTTGGCGCCACGTGCCTGGTCTTGAACAAAAATTTCGAGTATGGCAGGCAGTGTGATACGATAATAACAAAAAATCACGGGTGGCCGTCTGCTCTTAGAACAGCCTAGCAGACGACGGCAGCAGCAGCCTTTGCTATTTGCGCATGCGGCTACTTTCACCCAGTTTGCCGTATCGCTCCATGCCGTGGCGCTGATCGACCGAACGGTCGACGCTCCGGTGATATTGGTAAAAAATTGGGCGGGTGTACCTATTTTTACGGTGTTCTCCAATACAAAATTTCCACCGCATGGACATTTTTTTTTATTTTCCTTTCTTCAGAACACACCAGGACTGATCGGCTGCAATAACTTGGGACAAACCCTAAATTAAAGAAGAAGGCTGGTTAGCGAGATTTTTTTTCGGACAACGGAAATGTCTGTGAATGTGCTTTTTATATTTATTGTCCGTGGCAATTTTGTTGCCGGCTTAATATTAATTATATCGCAATGACATGCTATGCCAAACCACAGCGGCCTACGATTTTATGCCACCCTTTACAGCTCGCAACAAGGCACGTTTCCGGGCGCGCACAGCTTCGTCCAGCGCATGAGTAGCGGATTCGGTTGCCGCTGATGCCTGCGAGCGGCAATGCATTGCAACCAGCGCCCCTCTATAGCCGAGCGCTCCCTTTTGAAGACCGTCTCACCGAGCACGACACGCAGCAGAGCGGCGATTAAACATATCAGATAGGGCTGCGGGGGCACTATGAACACACTCTTTGACCGGCGCTCCACGGTTCCCGTCGGCGCCCATACGCGGCACAGCGATGCAGTTCGGCCACCGCTCCCGTGCTCCGTTTACTTCTGCGCGGACCTGTACGTAGTTCGATGTGAGTTTTAAATTTCTCACTTAATTTCGCCGCAGGATTATCCGACACTATATTTTAATTTGAAAACCTAATTGTCACGTTAATGTAACGATACGTTCCAATTTTCGAAGTGGAACTGGAACGCGTTCCTTTCGCCATAAAGGAACTTGTAACGGGAACTCGTTTCAAAATTGGGAAGGAACGAGGAACGAGCTTTCGTTCCTATTTTAGAGGAACGTGTACAACACTGATTTTAGATAACGTCAAGAAAACCATGCTTGCATTTAGATTTTCTTCTTAAACCTCAAACACTTTCAGCAGCTTAGCATCTTCAGTAATGTTCCGGCCAATGCTCACTTGCTTTGTTCTTCCAATGGGTTGCTTAGGTGCATTGGAATACAGTGTATGAGCTGGAGCCGTCACCCTCGCCCTGGCACTTTTTAACTCGCTGAAATTAATTTATCAGTCCGTAAACATCCCTTTGTGCCATAATGCCCTAGAGCAGCTGCGTAGCCAGGATTCTGCGGCCTGAGCTGAGAACACCGGCCGGGATTTTAATGATTCGGGCCCTTTCACGGCGTATGGAATTAGTAGATGGCGGAGAAGGGGGATAAAAATCATGCTTTGCTACTTTTTCCATTGCCCAGTTGAGGTGTCGGCGTAACGCCAGCCAGTTATCGGCCCCTATCTCCCCTTCCCCCCACCCCCAACAACCACTTCCTCCTCCTCCTCTCGGAAAGTTGTAAAGCCCCACGAACGAAAGAAAAGAAAGAAATAAAAGAAAATCTTCGCTATGCAACTGTCGGTGGGAATACGACGCATCTGATCATTTTGGTGCTTATGATGAATTACTTTACCCGTATGCATCAAAGCGTGCCATTACTAAATGACGAACTTCTCTATCTTCGACTAAAATGCGCAGCGCAAATGACAAGTACAAGAGACAAGACAGGTTTAAGTCCTGTCCTGTCTTGCCTCTTGTACTTGTCATTTGCGCTGTGCATTTTAGTCGAAGATTCAACACCAAGCTCAAGTTTCCACTCTAACACTAACCTCTCTAGGATGTAAGAACACGACGAGCGTTATTTTTTCCTAGTAGGTCTTATTTAAATTTCTATACGGTGTTCATGGCTTTTGCGGAAGCCGTGGCGACACCTGTTTACTGGAGAAGGAAACAGTAGTGCTTCGACGCGGCCGTGCCAGAGGGGGTTGCCAGCGGCTCATTCGTAAACTTGGCCATAAGAGCCAGGCGGGGTGCTGCTGGATCTGGTACCGTGGACATGAACCCCTCCCACAACGTCTTCTTTCTAACCTCTCTTTCTATCTTCCATCTAACCTCTCTTTCTAACCTCTGCCCCCGCCCCTATTTTCTAAAACAAAGTGTTTCCACGGCTACTAATCGCGCGATAGAGTTTCTCACTATTTTGAGAAACTCGCTCTATGCATCGCGAGCCGTTTTTCGACCTTGGCTGTGCCTTTCGTTCCTCAGAATAGTCACCCGTAACCGCAGCATCGTACGCTGATTGTTCCTATGTTCCTTCGGCGCTTATACGTTGACGCTTATACGCTGACGCTTTCACGTTGACGCTTGAAGGTTGACACTTATACATTGGCATTTGTTCCAGTGTTCCCTGTGCGGTTCAGAGGCACCAATCCTTCACTAACAGAAAGCAAAGCCAGGACAGAAACAAGTTAATTTGCGCAAATACAACAGCGTGCCCCATTTATGAGAAAAGCGCTTAGAATAGCTGCAGCTCCAGTGAACTTTTTCTCTGGATAATTTACGACATCGAAAATTTCGAAGGATGGTTGGGGAGCTTGTTAAATGTTTCAGAAAAGAAAATTCATGCACGAGGTTACTAACGTGCCGCAGATGCACCTGGAAATGTTTGATAGGTTAATTTCATCTTTTCAGAGAGAAAAACACCGCCGTAATAGGGTTTGCGGCGCATTGTCTTACGTTGAAAAATACAACCAGAGGAAAATGTACAGCATTTTCACTCGTATAACCCCCCCCCAAAAATGCGAATGTTTCAGTGGCAAAGTAGAGGTGCGGATAATACGCGGGTTTTTTTTTTTTTTTCTTTAGTGCAGCTTCACCGCAATGCGCGTTGTGCCGTGAAGCCTCCACGCAGCAACACTAATTCTTTTATGGCAGCGATTGCGCAAAACATACAAGGACAAGGAAGAAATAACAAAGACGAGTCTACTGTAACTGAATTTTATTAGTAGATTGTGACTCTTGCCTTGCAGTCAGTGTACTCTACTTGCTAAAAAGACGCTTTTTCTGCTTACATAGTAAGTGATGTGTTGCTTGAGCAGTAGCTTTGGTGCATCCGTTACCGTATCAAATGTGCGCGCAATACGCGAGGATTTTTTTTTTCTGGCAGGCTGAAAGTGGGGGTGCGGATTATATTCAGGGGCGGGCTATACGCTCGAGAAAATGGTAACTCCTTCTTTTGTTGTTGTAACTACAGACCCTTCTTTTGTTGCTTATAAAGGAAGCAGCTCTCATCACGGGATGAACGTTCGGGGAAGTATAAGCCCTCCGGTTTTCTCAGGAAAACAAAAAATTAGTAAGATTTAGCGCCCGTTCAGCTGCTGAGCATTACCTAGGATTATTTCAGGCCGACAGTTAATCTCTAAACAGACCCTCAATAGTTTTCCAAAGAATTCATCTGAACTACTTAGAGGGGCCATGAAGACAAATTATACCTTTGCTAAATTTAAGAAGTGTATCCTTTGGCAACTCGACCAGCAGCTACGCAAGACGTTTTGTAATTGAACAAACGAAGAACGTACTAAAAAACCTTCAAATTTCAGGATACAGTCACGGGCGGCACTAAAATCAGTTATCAGTGTGTGGACCGCACGTCACAACTCAAGTAACCCGATCAAACGGAACTAAAGGCCCCACTACAATCACCCAGTCATCTTTATCGGCGATGGATTAGGCCGGTGGCCGACAGTTCCACAAACAAGATTTTGTGATGCCATAGTAAAATCCCGAAAAAGTGTCTGGGGAGTCCCCTCTGCTTCATGTTTTCTTCGATATCTTGATTGTTTGTTTGACGTTTACGATAAAATTAATATCATTGTTATCGGGGAAAAGGCAGTCTTTTTAACGAAGCAACTCACACTTTGTCTTCACGGCCCCTATAACGAATCAATACTATTTGCAAATCACATGGTAGTTAAATTAGATCCCCCTGTCCCGAACATTGTGGTGGGGTTACGACTCCAGAGTTGGAATGATTCTGTAATCATAGTGGAGCTTCGCAAACCCGAAACGTGGTTCGAAGGGGAGCGTGGTAACTCTTTGAATGGTGTAATAGAAATATAGCCGTTATCCTCCAAGACCTTAATGGTAATAGAAGGGTCTGAGTGTAATACCCACTGCGTCTATCTTCAACTATAGCTTACAGCTTGCTTCGCGCATACTTATAAAATTAAACCGGCTTTTAAACTTCGCCAAACCGAAAAAAAATACAGGTTGTGTTAGGCTTTGGCGTGCTTTACTTGGTTCCGATTCAGTTGGAGTTCTACTGAACCAGGTTGAAAGGCTCAATGAGGTTTAAAGGCACAAAAAAAAAGCGCTGACAACAGAAGAAAAAAACGAACAAGACAGACTAGGCGTCTTGTTCGGTTTTTTCCTCATGTCCCCGTAATTTTGTGCGTTTAAACCTTTTAAAGGAGCCATGAAGAGAAAATGCAAGTTGGTTTTATTCGAAAGATTTCGTGTTTTATAGTGCCCCCAGCGCTTGTCCGGATACAAACGGTGCTTTATTCACTGAGAAATTAAACAATTTAGGTTAAAATTTTGATTTTCCCGCTCAATCGTGCGTTTTCGTGGTCCCAAGTGACATCACGGGAACCGACCGCTCTGCAGCCTAGATTACCTTCATTCACGCATCCGCGGTACAGGGTAGAGACACGTAACGCTGGCGCCGCCATGTTCGGTTGCTCGCTCGCCGCCGGAGCAAGTCATTGTGTCAAAACCGCGCTAAAATTATCGCCGCAACGCGGTTTACTGAAGAAGTTTGAATCATATTGTCTGTTTTGCGTTGCTAGGTCTCGTGGGAAACGAAAAGAATAACGCGTTGAGCCCGTTGGCCCAATTGCGGCGGCACGGGACCGTTCAAAGGTTGTCTCCACCCTGTACAGCAATGTTGGTTTGTTCCCGCGTTTCTTTACGTTCCGTAACCTAGATGGCGCCACCATACCGTGGCAAGCGTTTGGTTTGTTTTTGCCCGCATTTAAACCTGGCTTGTTTTTGTTCTGGGAGAAAATATTCGTTTCCTGAAACAGTGCTCGCTCGACAAATGGGGTCACGTAAGACACCGTTGCTTGCGTCAATCGGCCAGTGTCGTCTGAGACAACCCCAAGCCCCGTAGTGCTGTGCAGCTAAACCAAAGCATGCTGTGCGCAGTACGAACAGCAGAACGCATCAGTACTTCTATGTTTACATGTGCTTTCGTAACTTCCACTGTTTGTCCCATCATTCTTATTGCTTTGTAAAGAATGTGCCCTAAATTTAAGCGCAAATCGCTCGTTCGTCTAGTTTGTAAGCTCTACCTAATTTGCGTCTGCTTCTGCCAGCCTCCGCCAATCGCAGAGCTTAGCCCATGTGACATCACAGGTTCTGTCGCGGGAAATGAGCTGGTGGGTCGCATGACCATTCCCGTTTTTCCTAATTATGTAGCTTATTTGAGCGAAGTTTACGTTAAAAGTGGTGTCAGTATGATTCTAACGAAACAATCTTTTGAATGAACCAAACTTGTGTTTTCTCTTCATGGCTCCTTTAAGTGATGTCGTACCAACTGGCCCACTGAATCAAGTTGCATGTTGGTTCGGTAAGGTTTAAAGGCGCAAAAAAAAAACAAACGCGAACACGAGGAGAAAAACGAACAAGACAGACGATGCGCCTTGTTCATTTTTCTCGTCATGTTTGCGTTCTTTTTTTTGCGTCTTTAAACCTTTTCAGTCATGTCTTACCAACTGGCCCACATCAAACTGTTGCTGGTTTGGTCAGTACAAATACAAAACAAAGGGCGAAAAAGTGATGTTGCGGAGTTTAACGCCCCAAGCGGAGAGCATAATTAGGCACTGAGGAATATAGTGCCGACCACTGCCTTTTGGGCCGTTGATACCAGAAGTAGGGAATGCTACTTGCATGGCTCTAACAGTCAGCAAGTTTACTCTCTGTCACACACATGTACATACCCGCGCGCGCGGGGGCGCACGCACCGGCGTTCCCTGCACCTGCGAAAAGTATATTTTCCGGCGAACCCATTGGCGACTCCAGGCGGTAGTTCGAAGATTGCGGCGGCACGTGATGAAATTAAACGTCCCGTCATCACAATCCTCGTCAATATCTTTTGTGACAGAGGACAGAGCTAGAGCCATAGAAAAAAATCAGTGTCCTTCCGCTCTGTGAAGAAGGGTGACCTGCAGCAAAGCTGTGTTGTGTATAATGTGAGTGTCGTCTTAGCAGCTAATTGTCATATAATTTGCTTCCGAATAGTTCCGGCGACGCAATCGTTACAGCAGTTTTCTGCAACCGTACTCCCTCTCTAGATAGCCACGTATTGACAGCAGGCAGTAATTCGGTAGCATTTATAACTTTACTGTGAACTAACTAATCAAGACAAGTAAATGAAATTTGGTGTAATGGTGGAGTCGTCTTAGCGGCTTATTGGTATATGAATCGCTTCGGAATACTTTCGTCAACACAAGATAAAGCCATTTTCTGTAGTCATAATCCCTCCGTGGATGGCCTGCTTCCCTGTGCAACACACAGTGGAGAAAAGCGAGCTCACTAAGACCAAGCTGACACCAATACCCATAAAGTCCGCTTCACCTTTATACGCAACTGTATTTCTAAAAAGACATGTTTTAGGGGCAATGTAAGTCGTCTTATATCACAATATGAAGGCCCTACGAACTTTCTTTTTTTTTTCGTATGTGGCAGGTGTGTTCCATAGTTTTTCCGATCCCGCGGGTTTGAGTGGGCGCCGCGAGGTGACGCTACGCTTTCATGCAATCCTTGTCTACATGGCTTTGTTGCCGGAGATAATCTGCTAGATCCTGGCTATAGACAGCTTCGCCGTAAAAATGCGGCAATGCAATCTGTACAGATGCTTAATCAGCAAAGCTGGGACGTGCGGCCTTGTCTTATACTCCCCCCGATGTGCCGTTCCCTCTTACTTGTTTCGGCAGATGCGAGAGTAATCACGTCATCCATAAACTCAGCCAACATAACTCCGATTCATTCTAACTTATCTAAAACCTGCTACTTTTTTTTTTCGCGCATGTGCACGGGGTTGCGTCGGAGGAGCTTCCTGCATACACGAAAACATCGGAATTTTATTTCGCCTGGCCATATAGAGCTTCGCTTTAAAACAATGGAAGAATGGCTGTGACACCCTATACTCAGACGCGGCAGGGCCAGTCGGAGGGATCATTACAGCACTCTCAGTAATCGACTCGGATGAAAACCTCGTAAATAACGCATCGATCAGGCGTTGATGCACAAGCCAGGCGGAGGAGGCATTGCGCCCGCGATAACCACCCAGAAAAAGACGAATATAACAGCAGACTCGTAGGAAGGGTGAAGGAACTACGCCAGGTCAGGATGGGTCATGCAGCCGCTAGGATACTGAAGGGAATCAAGGACTGCAGGTAACACGGATACGGGTACCCGCACATCAGCCGTTTCAAATTATAACGGCTGCTTTGCTGGTGTGATTATAACAATACTATCGTTTCAGATGGTTGTCGCTACGATGGGTGAGGGAGATTTTAAAACTCTGAGAATAATGTGGAGCTTCCAGTGGTTTAGGTCTAATCATTGTCTCAGGCAAGGTATGATGGGTGTTGAACCGGGTAGGCTACGTTAGAGTGCGCTCAATGCGCCCATACTAAGCACACAAAACACACGATCAGAAAAAGTCTTCAGCAGCGGGAGTCAACCATGAGGCCCATGGTTGCATGCTTAACCTGCCATACAGCACACAACATATGCGCTTACGGCGTTTGGAAGGAGGCACATAACAATCGACAAAAAATCCATCCTAACATTTAATAATACTAATTAAATGCAGGTGTCAGGAAAGTGGTTACATGCTCCACCGAATGTATAATGATAAGCCTTCTATTCGCATCACATAACGTGTACATGATGCTGGAGGCCCGCGGAAAAAGCTGTCATAAAGGCAGCTTGACAAGGCCGCAGGCCCCCGCATTGGCAAGTTTAGGCAGTGGTCAATAAAGTCATAAAATGGAACATATAAAGTATAAACAATATTAAACGCACTCCAATGAAAATTGGGTGGACGTAAAGCGAAGCAACACATTTATATTTAACGGTATGGCATCACAAAACTCAGGAATACAAGCCACATGTGCCGAAACATCATGGCACACACATACATAGCATCAAAACAGTTCGCAACGAATTACGCCGGTAACAGAACTAGGTACACAAATGTTTTATTAAAAAAACAGTGTCATTCTAACGAGAGTTATACGGTTAACAGTTATACAGCCAGAGGTGCGTACGTATAGTAGGAAAAAGATAGGGTTAGTGAGACGGTTTTTCCGTTTTCTTTTTCAGTTGCTAAAGTACTCGCAAAGCTTCGTGAAAGTAATCTTTTCGGGTTCGATGTTTCCCTGAAGCAATGTGTTAAGCACTCTTGGCAGCATGTTTTTTAACACTTGTAGTCCGTAAGTTGTCCTACATGTGTCGACTTTCCATCTCTGAAAATGTCACGTGCTATATGGGGTGGAGTGTTCTTTTAGGTTTGCTAGCTGGCCCAAAACCCGGTATTATTTTTTAGGTCTTCTTTATACTGCTTGCATAAGCGGTAATCGTAAGTCTTAGTAACAGGCAATACATTGTACGTGTAAAACAAAGGTGCAGAAGGAAAGTACACGGGGACATTCGCAACAGTGCGCAAAAACCGTTTTTGGAGAATGTGCAACTTCTGCAGATTTGTCTGTATCGTTGACTCCCAGATTAAATGACAATAGTTGAGCCTCGAAGAGAACAGGATGTTGTATAGTAACATCATTACGTAATGCGGCAGTAAACTTGCGTTTCTGTATACGAGTCCGACTATTTGGGATAGTGACCTTGCCAAGCCGTTTATATGCTCGTCCCAGGACATGGTCTCGTGAAAGATAACACCTCATGTTTTTATGCAGGGAACTATTTCCACAGGGACTGATTTCAGAAAGACACTTTCTTTTATTGTTATGTTTTTATTTCGAGCGTTAAATAGTACTGCCTTGGCTTCCTGTACATTTATTTTGAGTAGGTTTTCTTGTGTCCACTTTTCAAGTTTGAGGAGGTTTCATTGGCGTGACGAATAACTTGATAAGTTTCTTTTGCTGATAAGAACTTGCTGGCGTCGTCTGCGTAGATCACGAATTTTATTTCTGGCGCTATACTGGTGATATCATTTATGTATAAATTCAAAAGAAAAGGCCCTAGAATGTTATGCTGCGGCACGCCATAGGAGACTGCTAAGGGGTCAGAGTAAAAGCCCTGTATATCTACAATTTGTTTCCTATATTGTAAGTATGAGCGAATCAATGAGGCAGCCACACCCCGAAAACCACATTTCTCCAGCTTCATGATGAGGAAGTCATGATTAATAAGGTCAAAGGCCCTTGAAAAATCAACAAATATGCCTAATATGTTATTTCCTTTACGTCTTAAAGCACTTCACACAGCTAATGCGAAAGCGATACGAAAAAATTCCGGTGACCTGTTTTTCCCGGTCACATGACTAGTGAGGTGTAGTGATATTGCTTGTCTGTGATATAATATTGGGGACGATTGGGCGGAGCAATTGCCGGCAGTTATGCAAGGCCATCTCCGCTTCATCCAACAACACATGCTACTACTACTACTACTACTACTACTACTACTACTACTACTACTACTACTGCTACTACTACTACTACTACTACTTACTATACTACTGCTACTACTACTACTGGCTTTTGCGTAATAATTTGTGCAGCAGTGCGCAAGTCATAACAAAAATCGCGTTGTAAAGTGGAAACGATTGAAAGCAACATAGAAAAAACTAATTTAGAAAGAAGGTTACGAAACAAGTTCATCATCATCATCATCAACAACAACAACAACATCAGCAGCAGCAGCAGCAGCCTACTCAGGTCCACTGCGAGACTTAGGCCTCTCCCATTGACCTCCAACTGCTCCTGTCCTGCGCTGCTCGGGTCCACAGTTTACCCCCGAATTTCCTTATTTGATCCCTCCAACGGATTACTGGCCTTCCCCTTCTCCTAGACCCATGTCTTGGTATCCACTTTGTAATCGTAATAGTCTGCCAGTTGTCGCTTCGCCCCACTATATGGCCAGCCCAAGTCAATTTCTTTTTCTTAACTTGAGCTATCATACAGGTAGCTCGTTTCCTGTCCTTGAATGTTAGTCCTGACATTATTCGTTCCATGGCCCGTTCAGCCGACTTAAGTATGATTTCTAGTTGTTTAGTATAGCGCCAAGAGTCAGCTCCATACGTCATAACCAGCAGTATGCACTGGTTGTAGAATTTGTTTTTCTTTTGAGGGACAGAGGTAGCTTAATTTTCATTATTTGGGAGTGCTTGCCGACTGCTCCCCAACCAATATATATTCTGCGCCGGATTTCTTTCTCGTGGTTGGGGTCAGCACTAACCATCTGTCCGAGGTACTTAAATTCATGTACTTCTTCTAGCGCTTCGTCTCCTAAGCTGAAGATGACATTTTTCGCATGCTTATTTCTCATTACTTTAGATTTATTCATATTTATTTTTAGCCCCATGGCCATGCTTTCTAATCGTAGTTCCTCAAGCATTGTTTGCAGGTGTTCTGCAGTGTCACTCAGCAATACTATGTCGTCCGCAAACCTCAAATGACTCAAGTATTCCCCATTTATCCTTAATCTTATGTTTTCCCAGACAAGCCTCCCAAACAACCCCTCAAGGCATGCTGTGAATAGTTATAAGAACTAATAATGCTTAGAAGTACGAAAAGAAGAACAAAAAAGCAAAGCTGCTATGTTTTAATTTTTCGTCAGTTATGGTATACGATCTGTTTCAGATTTATTCTAGGTGCGCAAACATACCTTGGTTGTGTAATTTTGAGTCGAAACGTGACCAAAAAAAAAATTCGCGCGCCTTCCCGCGAGGGGAACACGAGTAAATGCAGAGCATTGGGGGTCGTTAACGCCGCGTAAAGTCGCGTTAGGGTGGGTAGTTGGGTCGTAGTTGCGTTGGTGTTGGTTTGGGGTAGAGAGAGGAGAGTAAAGTCGCGTTACGGTGGAGCGAGCGTCAACCAAGGAAGGAAGGAAGGAGCAACGCAGTGACTGATGCACGAGCGACCGCTAGCCGCTTTATATTTGCAGCGCGCGCAGTAGAGGGAGAGCAGTACGGGGGGGAGAGCGCGCATGCGCAAGCAGCGCGCGCCCTTCCATGCCCCACCGCGCTTCTATCACGCACCTGTTACGCCGAGACCGCGACGGAGCGAACGGGCTGACTACGACGCATGCGCGCGCCAGCTGCTGTTGAGAAAGAGGAGGGAAGGAGGAGAGGCGCACCTGCTGCGGACGCGGAGCTGTGGACGCCGTCCGACGCAGGAAGAGGCGAGGCTAAGAAATGCTCTGCATTTAAAAGACCTTGCTTGCCTTAACGTATTTTCAGACACAGAATATTGTCCTGCTTTGAGACCTGTGTTGGAGTTTTTTTTTTCCTCGCTCTATCACGGCTACCTTCGATGCGCCATGTGCCTGTTTCGCACTGCGCGGGCTTGTTACATGCCAATCGTTCTCTCCATTGTTTTCTTTCCGCGCCAATCGCCATCTCTTCCTTTGCTCGTGTAAGCTCTGAAGCAACAGTGGACGAAAGAACGATAGATTGTACAGCGTGCAGTTCGAGCGAGGCGCAGGAGGGGGCGGAGGGTGGGGAAGGGGGGGGGGGTGAATTCGGCCCGCGCCTGCGCAGTGGAGAGAGCGGTGGACTACCGTGGCTAGGCTGTTTAAATGTATGTATCTGCATGACGTCCAGGATAAGAAACGGCGCACAGGCCTCAGACAAGGGCACCGATTCATAGCATTCTGAGTATTGGAACACTAAGAATATGCTTGCGTTCAGTTGATCAGAACGCGAGGACTTTTTTTTTTTTTTGCGCCTTCGAGCAATACATTCAGCATCGTATCGTTCTTCCAACGCGCTAAGAAACACTCCTTCCGATGACTCGTGTGAGTTGTGCACGCTATGACAACGTGTTAAATGAGCACGACAAAAGTGTTTCCGCTGTACATTGACCATGTTCAGTGGCAGGGCTGGAATCTTGCAAGAGCAGGCACCGCAGCTACTCAGTAGTTAAGGTGCGTGACAGAGACGCGGGGTCTGTACTACGCCGTTTTCTGATAGCAGCGAAGATGAAACTGCCCTTGAAACAAGATTTTGGTGAAAGTTAAAGACCCCCGGTGGTCGAACTTGGTTAGTAGCCATCTTCTACGGCGTCACTGATGGCAGCTTGGGCGTGTATCCCCCTCTCCCCTCCCCCCCCCCCCCCCCAAAAAAAAAAAGGGAATCATCTAACGCCTCGAACGCCTAAAGCAATGATCGAAATTATAGCGACTGAACTATACTGCCCCTGCCAAGTATCACGCACCCACGGTTGCTTTGTTTTCACTGCCCGGATTTCGTTGCGTTTTAAACGACGAAGGCGCACAAAGACAATGCCCCGAATGCGCACACGGCTCTGTCTTTAATGACGGTGCGCAGACAGATGAAACGCGAGGGTAGTCATAACCATGAGTATTAAAATAAGAACTACCACCTAACAGAACCCACCTACGGAGCAGCACATAATATTAAAAGAGGCAACAAACACTGCTGCAGGAGCAAAGTGCACACACAACTCGACAAAATTCGACGAATGTATTTTTATTTATTAAGATTACCCCATAAGTTGCAAGGAGCAAACCCAGATACGATAATCACCACAAAGTTACGATAATCCCGAAGTATACAGGAACGCAGCAATGTTTCGCGTACCGGCGCTTTTTGACCGAAATATTAGAGCATTTCACAAGCCACGGATGGGCGGACGCTTGGCGCTTCCCCAGGACAGTCGGCTTGAGCAGCGCCAGGAGCAGCGGCGACTTCATCAGGCTCCCAGAGCTCCACTTCGACGATAGGGCCACCCCGATGAGCAGGAACGTCCGCGCAGTCCGCGCGTCGCTTCCACCAGGCCACAACATCGTCGCAGACCGCTTCGCCATGGTCCCAGTCCACGTACAAAGCGTCGCACAACCGGCAAAGGACATCCTCCGGAGCAGTTATTTTTGTGGAGTCTTTCCAAAGCAAGTATTCCAGGTAGGATGCAGTGTCGGCGCGCAACGACATAAGCTTGTCGCTGATGTCGAAAGAAGTGGCGTCGTTCGTGGTGTCGTAGACGGAGCCAGGGGGTACCAGGCTGCCGAGACCGGGCGGTTTTCCGAAGTACACGGGGACAATGTCATGTTTGAAGGAGTCGTATATCAGTTCCACTGGGTTCTGAAAGCAGGGAGAGGTCTCGAAAACAAATATGAAATAGAAATCCTGGGCAACCATCTCTAGGCACTCTTTCCAGGAACCGCACAACGGGCGTCCACAGCCTGTGAACACGGCGACGTCGACATCGACAGCGATTTGTTTCATGAAAAGCTCCGTACTCTTCACCCGACCCGCTTCGTTGAGTTTGTCACTGCCGTTGCGGGTAGCTGCTTCGCACTCACTGACGAACAAGGCGGCATTTCTTGACTTTCCCTTAATGGCCGTTGAAAGGCGCTCACGAGATGAAGGATATTCCACACCCTCACTGATCCAGTTACCGTAAGGAATGACCACGTCTGCATCGTCTCGAAGGCTCATCGTCCAGTTGAAAAAATCTGAAAACCGCTGCACGCTATCCAGTTTATGCTCAAAGGAAATGTTCTGGGTCGAGAGGACCCACATCTGACTGGGGTGCCTCTGTGTAGGTAGGAGGTCCGCATCCATGCGGGAAGCATCGAAAACGATGGCATCGGCTACCTGAAGGTGCTGTTTGTGCCTGGCGAGATAGCAGGGTTGCCTTGCCGGCTTAGTCAAGCAGTGCTGCATGATCTCCGCGCCAGGGGGCTGCTCGCCGTCCTCTGCAGCAGGCCAAAGCAGGATTCGGGGAGCCTGATCACCAAGGTTCGGCCGCGCGATCCACGGACGCCACGTTTTCAGCAGCGGGATGCTGACACCAGAACGGAAGGCGAATGTAAAATCGTCTGAGCTCTCTGTCGTAGTCCCGCGGTAGTACGCCACGATTATCGAAACGATTAAACAGGCAAACCCCACAAGGAAGTAAAACAACACCTCGCGGAACACCTTGCAGAACACCTTGCAGAACACCTTGCAGAACACCTTAGAGATCACCTCGCATGCCTCGGGCCTGTCCTTACGGCGTTTGCACTCTGGGCACTCTGGAGATTCATCGGTCATGACTGTGAAAAAAAAAAAAAACTGTTTTCAGATCACACTGCTGAAAACATGCGCCTTGACATGCCATATATATTAGAAAACAAGAAGAAAATAAAGACAAAAGGGAAGGACCGTCACTTCAAGCAGAACAAGCACCAGAAATTGAGCGCAACGATACACAAGACACGCGCAGCAAATATAAGTAGCCACGAAAAACGTACCTGCAGGTTCCAGTTGCTCCAAGCGCCGAAGGCTGGGTTAGTGCGATCGCCCGGGCATAAACCAGTCGACTACCCACAGTGAGACCGCTACCAGCGACTTTTATCCTTTATTCAAGTTACGTAAAATACCACGTGGTACTGCGCAAAGGGGCCCAAGAAACGACAAAACGGAATCGTTATAAAGTTTGTTATCGAACGCCGCAGGACAAGTTGTAATCTCTAGGTTCTCAGTGTACAGGTCCGCGCAGAAGTAAACGGAGCGCGGGAGCGGTAGCCGAACTGCATCGCTGCATGAGCCGCGTACGAGCGCCGTCACGAATCAAGGCGAGGCGTTCTTTGCTAGCGTGTCAGAGGGGGCGTGACTGTTCTCATGGGGCAAGCGCAAGGCTGCACAGTGGCGCTGGGGACACTGCCACTCGCAGCCGTTAGTGGCGACCGAATCAGCCGGTGTTGGATTCGAGCAAACAGCACACGCTCGGAAACGTCGCCCGTCGCGCCCCATAAAGTGTCCACGGGCAGCATAGCCGGTATTTCGCAGCGGCGCGCTTTTGCGATACAAGACATGAGATAGCGACCGTAACATTTACCTGAAGAAGTACTTCCGGAGTGTGAATCTCTAAATAACCTACCGTAATTTCAAAAAGGAAAAATAAGCCACCTTCGCGAATGAGATGCGAACTCTGAGGAAACTGCAGAGGTGGTAGTTTTCACTATAGCTTTAACTTGAAATTTCTTAGGTCTGCCCCTTTCTTAAAAGAAAGATGGTTAAAAACCGAAGCTTCCGCTGTGCAAACTAACTTACATCAAAGTCCACAATCTATCCTCCTGAAACCCAAAACCCAAACGGAAGCCACCCTAACTCGGCTAAAGTCCCGAGCCAACCCCCGCGCTACGAACCCAAAGGAATGCTGTGCCCGCGGAATGCGATGATGGCGCGATCGGATAGACGCCGGTTTCATAACTCGAGGGACCAACGTTCGATTCCGCCCACGGGAAGCATTTTTTCTTTATTAAAGCGCGCACTCCCAACACCTGCTCGTGGGCTTCTTGCCTCCTCGCACTTCTTCATACTTCTTGGCCTAGTACTTCCCCTTCTCTTCTTCGTTGAGCGGAATTTCCTGTTAACGATCCGCATGGGCAGGAGGAAGCTTAAACATCTGGGCTGTTCAAAATCAGGGGTGCTAATCCAGAAGGCCCGAGTTTGAGCGAAATTAGGGCAAGGCGGAGCTGGAGTGATAATAATAAGCTCATGATAATATTTCGGGGTAGGGTTCAGCCGCAAAAAAAAAAAAAAAAAAAATGCGATTCATGCTATTTGCTGATTATTGAGGGGACGTAATCGATCCAGGGCAGCGCGCACCAAGGATGCGCCACTAGGGCGTGGCGTATCTTTCAGTACTTTCTCTCGCTCCACTGCTGCACTGGTGGCTACTGGGGTCAAGCAAATCCAACTGCTTTATTTTATGTTACTTTTACTTTATTTATCTGTATTTCCCTACAAAGTTCATTTTATTGTTTATTCCAGGCATTCATGTGAGCTTTTTGTTTGAATTTTTTTGTCCTAAGAAGTAGTTTCTGCCGTCGGTGGCAGACAGTGCAATCACGTGACTATGGGCAAAAAAAGAAAGCGGGTGATGGAAGCGCACCACATTCAAAACAGTTGCTGCTCGTATTACGTTATCGAACCCCTCCGCTTTTCGACACCAAATTTCCTCGGCGCGGTCCAGTCTGCTTACGTGCTTTTAAGGCGAAAGCCTGGCGATATGTATTAGCAACTTTTATAATACATTGCACTTGCGCCTTTTTCCTCGCTTTCGTTTCTTTGTATTTTGGCACGGGTTACTTTAAATGGCTTCTTTTCTGCTATTACGTCTTTGCGTCAATTTCTTGTCGTTCATTTGTTCGTCTTAGTGTTCCAGCAGACTGGAACCCGCCACAGCCTCCCTAGAATCGGGGTTCTGCGAGGGTGGTGTGCACCTGTCCTACTCCCGTGACATCACGTTCGGGATTCACGCTGCCCGCACTATTCCACAACTGTCACTGTTCAAATTCACGGTTTTATGAATTTTGCGAACCGGGCACGTTAGTTCCTCAAAGCTCCATATTACGGGCCAATCCCCCAAGTGGCCATGTGTTACGAAGGAATACCAACAAACACAACAACTTTTCAGATTTGTTTGCTTCATTTCATTTTGATCTTAACCGCTCTTCCGTGGAGAGCTTCCTCAAAAGCTCTCCACAGTCAGTTTTTTTTTTTCGTAGAGTTCAATCCCCTAACAACCCTCTCTTCCTTCGCGCCCTTCCCACTCCCGCTTGCCCTCCCTCTGGCGTCATGCGATTACTTTAATCCTTAGCACTCCCCTTTACTCGCTTTCCATGCCCTGCTTCCTGCCATACGACGGTGACGCTGAACAAAACCCGCTGAAATGTGTAAAGATCGCCTCTGACAATAGGCACGTGCCGTTGATTCTATTGTAGCGAGGATAATGAACACATGCAACAGGCCATCAAGCTATCGGGGTATGCGCCGTACCAGCATCAACCATATGGAAGAGGAAGGTAGGATTATGTCCAATCCAGACGCGGGGGTATGCGCTATATACATGTCAGAGCAAGAAGATGAACCCCATAAGGTGCATGCGTGAGAAACGAGCTGGGTTCGATCCCCCTGAGTGGGTATGAGCCACGTCTTCTGGCACCACTACCACCACCATCTCAACCGTCGGACCTGCGCTCATATCGGCTTCACCCCTGCGAATAACTACCTCAACCGGCTATCGGTGCGTCGACTGTCTTCTTGACAAAATATGTAATACGTATAAGCTATCCTGCCAGTAACGTTTTCCCAAGAAATGCCCGTCACGCAACCCCGCGAGGGAGACTGTCTGCCGCGCTGATATACAAAACGCACGGTCATGCAACGCTTTGTTCGACAGTGTTTTGCGAGTAGACGATAACTGAAGGGCACGCTCCGGGGGCAGACGGATAGACGCACGGTAGGAACCTGCGGAAGCCAAGTCTGCCAAACCACCCTAAAAGAAAGGCGAGGTCTGCGAAACACGTCTCCCCTGATTATATTGTGCACACACCCTCTGACGGTCGAATGGTGGTGGTCGATGGTGCAGTCGCCACCAACGCTTCTGTAGAAGCTGCCCGTCGCGTAAAACATCAGCGCACACCACACTTGCTCCTCGTTGGTCATGGAGCGAAAGCCGCCTCTGAGTCATCGCAAACGGAGGTCTTTCGCCAGACGACTGCACAGCCAATGCAAAGCACTTTTCGAGAGATAAAAACGGGCTTGAAATTCCTCCTTCGTTTAAAAGACTTGTCGGGGTAGAAATATGCTTGCTACGGCGACAATAAAAAAATTCCCACGCCTTCCCGCGAGGGGAACACGAGTAAATGCAGAGCATTGGGGCCTCAGTACTGGTTGAAGGCAGTGTTGCCAAGGTAAATATAAATGGTAGTGAAGCTTCGGGCAAAAAGTGGTTCAGAACCTATTGCCAGCGACATCAGCATGGGGGCTTATGGGAGTGGCGATTGAAGCGCGACTAGGTGAGGAGGGAACAAACACTAGTAACAAAAAACCAAGTTTTGTTCAACAATAAAACAACATTTATATTTTGCGAAAGATATGTATTTCTGAATCACATTTATTTAGACACAGTGTGTAAAAACATTACGAAAATGCTGTTCATTCTCAAAAACCTTTTTTGTAGCGCCCTCTGAAGAACGGCACATGTCATTGCTCTGTGATGCAGTCCTTGTAGTGTACGGAAAGGCGCTCCTAAAGTTCGTCTGCTAGGAAACGCCCCTCGCGTGTTTTGGTGGTGCGCATTTGCATTCGTTTTTCCTTGTTAATTTGGTGTGCACTTAATTTTTGGTGTGCGTGGAGTTGCGAGTTGAGTTGTATCGTCGGTGAACACGTTTAGTACAGTGCCCGGCGGGCACGGTGAACTACGGGAAGATGCTGCCAACGGTTGGAGCGGAGCGCTTCCCTCGGTACCTACGGAAACGATGTGCTGTACAAGGTCGCGACAGCAACTCCCTTACGCCTGGCGTTTCACTGCCCCATTTTCCTCTCATTTCCACAGGTAACGCGAAACTATAGTACTGTTAATACGTGCACGGGGGTTGTTAGGGGACGTGGTGCTGCTTCGAAAAAAAAATGGTCTAAAGCTAGCTTTGTTATGTCACAGTTATCTCTTGATTTCACCTCAGGCTGGCTCGGAGCAAGTAGTGTCAATTACTCTAGGACGTCTCAGCGAAGTACCACTCGAATTTAAACGAGTCGCTTTAATTGTCTATCTCAGTGTATTCTCTATTGCATTACAACGCTTGTAGTGCTCGTTGCTTCCCGCACTTCTATGCGCAGGCATTATTTCCATAGCAGTACTGTGTTGTGCTGCTCCGTGCTGCGCTGCTGCCAGATCTTTTCTGCTATGTGCTTTTACATACTGCCGTCGCTTTCTTTTGCATCGATCCATTTTTCCTCTGTTTACTTATCTGTTGCGAGACTTGCCTAATAATGCAACCAGGAAATTGCGGGCGTGAATGCTGAGTGAACTTCTGTAGAAACCCTTGTCTACTTGATAAGACGCCGGGACAGCTGCGGTGGGGTCGCGGCACTTTCGTGAATCGGCATTCCTGCGGCCCGGTTTTCTGCGTCAAGATGCAGTGCCTAGTTCTTTCCTCTTGTTTCGAAGTAGTTCTGCTGTTGACGCTTTCATTGCTCATAATGCTATGTGTTACGGGTAAAGTCAATTTTTCGGCGCGTAAGGAAAATCATAACGCATGTAGTGCCCACGAACATTTTGTACTTATTGTATACGTGCTGATTTTGTGCAGTGTGGTAAATTTTTTTTATGTTTATCCTGGAATAAAATTCATATGTCTTGATTATACCATGACTCTGCGTTATTTGTTCTCTTAGAACAGAAGTACACAAACTGAGCAAACATTATATAACCTTGATCCATACTTAAGGCACGCACGCAACCTGCGTATGTGCGACGCAATTAAACCCAGCAGTGGCGTTGGTAGAAATTGGTATTGGCGTAAGGAGTGGGCACGTTTTTTATATGAAAGGGGGGCCGGGGAGAGTGGGCAAGTGTCATTTGGTGCTCTGTATCCCAAGGCAGACAAAAAATTCCGGTCTTGGGGGGGGGCTACGGTTGCCACCCACTGCAATCAAAATAAACAACTGATTGCTTTTATACAGCAGTGGAAGGCATGAATACAGAATAAAGTTTCACAGATGATGCAAGATGTTTTATAAACACCGAGGCGAATCATACGACAGTATGCTAAAGTACGTTTCTCTAGTCACGAGTATAAGCTGGCGTTGACTTGAAGCGCACACGCCAAGGGCTCGCCAACTTGCGTCAGATGGCAATGACATGAGCCCTCAGCGATCAGAGGCCTGCTACGGCTATTTTGAAGTCACCTTTTCCCGCTAATGGTACCAAAATGACGTCACTTTCTGACCGGATCTTGCGTCACATCCTGTTTATTTTTTGTTCCACCGGAAGTGCTCCCTCCTCACATAGATGGCGCTAAGCCCCATGAGCAGCTTAAGAGCCGCCATTTTCTGAACGTATGGGCTTCTATGGAAGCTTCGCTACCAGTTATATTTACCTTGGTGTTGCTTCCATCGCTTCTTCCGTGATGCTGGAGTAGCAGACACGAGTAAACGTGGGAGCGAGCGTCAACCAAGGAAGGAAGGAGCAACGCAGTGACTGAAGCACGAGCGACCGCTAGCGGCTTTATATTTGCAGCGCGAGCAGTAGAGGGAGAGCGGTACGGGGGGGAGAGCGCGCATGCGCAAGCAGCGCGCGCTCTTCTACGCCCCACCGCGCTGCTATCACGCACATGTTACGCCGAGACACGGCCGGACTGGAGGAGCGGCGAGCACGCACTTTCATATGAAAGTGCGCGCCCGCCGCTCCTCCAGCCCGGCCGTGGCCGAGACCGCGACGGAGCGTTCCGGGGGTCACAAGCGAACGGGCTGACTACGACGCATGCGCGCACCTGCTGCGGACGCGGAGCTGTGGACGCCGTCCGACGCAGGAAGAGGCGAGGCTAAGAAATGCTCTGCATTTAATAAACCACGCCGCAGGAGCGGTCACCACAGGCGTCCCGAGTTCAACTCGGCCTTGCAAAACCATGCCCGAGTTTCCTCCGAGTTCTAATGCCAGTCAAACACACCCGGCCCATTCGGGGGCGCGGCGTAAGAACCGAAGCCACACACACCCCTGGCGCCCACTTTGTGTGGTCGTAGTTTCGTAGCCAAGAATTTGTGACTTGATGCCCGCTAGCAGCGACAAGAACTTGGCACAAAACAAAAATGAAGTCCCCAGGCCACGGTCAGGCAATGATGCCACAGTCGCGTGGGTGTTCGGTTCGAACTGGAGTTCCCTATTGTACGAGCCGACAGGAGAGGCCAAGACGACACGATTTTCCCACGGAAGCCTTTTTTCACACACCATCAAAACATAGTCGATGACAAATGACACAACTTCAACGTCTAGAACGCACTCGCCAATGCTCTTGACACGGGACGATTTCTGAAAAGCGCCCGCTGTGCACACTCAAGCAAGCCGTAAACAAAAGCCATACTTGATGCTCGGGAACAAGCGTGTTCCGTTCGCTACAGTGGACCCCTTTGATTACTTGGTTTGTGCTTGCGCAGAGCTGCACAGGGACTGCCCTCAGGCCACGTAGCAAACATAATTCAGTGGAATAACAGAACACCGAGAAAAACGGACCGCCCAGCGCCGGGCGTGGCCAACAGCCTGGCTGAGGATATCAAAGTAGCAGTGCGGTTATCTAGTTTATGCTGGGGAATAAGCATTGCAGAGCGATTTAAGTTGGGGCTGCATGCGGAAGATAGCACAAGCCGTACTTTATCAACGTAAGCGGCCCCAATACAGCACGCTGAATATGTCAGGCGTTCTGCGCGCGATTCCGGTGGTCTCAGTCGAGGTGTATCGACTGCTCCACTGTCACTACTTTTATAGCCCAAGCAGGTAGAAACTCGGGAGTAGGCGGAACTCGGGCCTTCTAGAATAGCGCCAGAGTTCCCTTCCACTCTGTTAAGGATGACCAGTGAAGCTTGGCGCAGTACAAGGAGTGAGGAGTGCACGAAACAAAATACGTGTGTTTCGAATTTGCGACTGAGGATACTTCCTAGCTAATTACCTGAATGAAACATGGAAGGGCTGCAGTTTGACTTTAGGCGATAAACGTGCACGTGCGAGTATCCTCTTCCCTCCAGCGTCGCATTTTAGTGTATTTGTAACACACCACCACAAGCCGCTCGACTATGGAAGAAAGCAGTCAAGTCGCATCGGGCCGGGATACGTCCATGTGGAAATCGCCCTTCAGCCGAACGGGTGACGGTGAGCGCGTGAAACGTGCCTGTGCGTGCACCGCCTCCCCCTCTCCCCCCTCCACCCCTCCCAAAGCATGCATAAAAGTTAATGCTTACAGCGCTAACAACAGGATGAAGAGAGTGGCTGTACGGACAATCGCTCTCTTCATCATTCGTCCTATTGTTCGCGCTGTAAGGATTACTTTGATGGAATGCCAACTCGCCCAAAGTCACGTGAATCAGATGAATGAAATGGCAGGGGGGAGACAGATGCCCCGCGTGGCGAGCAGTATACACGACTCGGGATAGAGAAAGAAAAAAAAAATCTTTATTTTTGGCGGGGCCCAGTCCTAGCGACTGTTCCTTGGAGGGGGAAGGCGCGCCATGTAATCTTGAGCCCTCGGGGTGGTCTGGAGCTGTAGTTTGGATGATGAGCTCCCGGTCACCTCCAGCTGGATAGTGGGAGGGTTAAGTAAATGGAGCGGGGAAAGAAATGGGCATTCCCAAAGGACGTGTGCTTAGAGGTGAAGCCGAATTTACGGAGGTCGGTGTATATAGTTTGGTTTTTGTAAGCTGGCTTTCCCACATGGGAGGTTGCGCAATGAAGCGTGGTCATATACGAAGGGTCCACAGCTACCATCATCCTCCATAAGGAGAGCAGTAAAATACCTATAGGGAAGGGCGTCAGAGAAAGAGACACTATCTCTCCAATGCCATTCACAGCATGTTTACAAGAAGTACTCAGAACGTTGTATTTGGAACAGGTGGGAGTAAGGGTTAATGGAGTATACCTCAGTAACCTCAGATTTGCTGATGACGTTGCCTTGCTAAGAAACTCGGGGGACGAATTGCAAAGCATGCTTTCCACACTGGACAAACAGAGTAGAACCGTGGGCCTGAAAATTAATATGCAGAAAACCAATGTAATGATCAATAACCTCGGGACAGCACAGCGGTTTGAGATAGGTGGCGAGGCAGTGGAAGTGGTAAGCGAATATTTTTACTTAGGCCAAGTTGTGACCCCGGATTCCAACCATGAGGCAGAGATAATTAGAAGGGTAAGAATGGGGTGTAGTGCATACGGTCGACGTTCTTAGCTAATGAATGGCAGCCTACCATTGTCCCTGAAGAAGAAAGTGTATGACAGCTGCATCTTACCGGTACTCCCCTACGGTGCAGAAACTTGGAGGCTTACTAAGAGGGTTCAACTTAAATCGAGAACGACTCAGCGTGAAACGGAGCGGAAGATGACACGTGTAACATTAAAGGACAAGAAGAGCGCGAAGTGGGTCAGGGAACAAACGCGTATTAAGGACATATTAATTGAAATTAAAAAGAAGAAATGGACGTGGGCAGGGCATGTAAGGCGAAGGCAAGATAACCGTTGGTCATTAAGGGTAACAGAGTGGATCCCTAGAAAAGGCAGGCGTTGCAGGGGGCGGCAGAAAGTTAGATGGGCAGATGAGATCAAGAAGTTTGCGGTGATAAATTGGTCGCAGTTAGCACAGGACCGGGGTAATTGGAGATTAATGGGAGAGACCTTTGCCCTGGAGTGGGCGTAGATAGGCTGGTGATGATGATTATAATACGAAGGGAATACGGTCACAGCCCTTGTTTTACACTCCGCTCCTCCGCCGCCGCCTCTTTCCCGAGTCGTGCGGATATAACTTGTGGATAGATGCACACGACTCGGAAAAGGGGTGGTGGTGGTGGAGGGGAGTGTAAAACAGGGCTAGCCTGTGACCGTATTCCCTTCGTATATGACCACGCTTCACTGCGCAACGCCCATGTGGGAAAGACACCAGCCTTTTTAAATTCGGCTTTCCATATCAACAAAAATGCGTTTCTGAGAAGAACCTGTTACGGGAATATAAGCATCTCATGTCAACAGACCCTACGACCAGTGTTCTTTGGTTTTTAATAAATTTTTTCATACACTGAACTCAAGTCCACGAGTTTGCGTCCGCACGATTACTGGTGGTGTAATACCCCTGTCACACGGCAGATCTAATGACATTTAGAGCAAATGTCATTCACTCTAAATGTTATTAATTCGGCGCTAATCGAGAATACCGAATGAAATTTGGTGCTAATGACATTTCGCGGCTAACTGAGGTTCGGGAGCTCGGTCTGCAGCCGAATGAGTAGCCTCGACAGCAGTGGCGCCTCACTAGAGAAGAAAGTTCAGTAATAATCCAAAGAATACTGTTTCTAAAAACTGTTAGTAAACTTATATTTTACCCTTCATGTTGTTTTTCAAATAAAGACAGATAAGTACTTACAAAAAAGAAAACATCCTTCCCTGTGCCCGCGCTACCCGAATACGGATTTTTTGCGGACTTGTCTCGGCTTGTGATGTCTACTGATGTCACCGGTAATTGGCTTTTTTATTTTTAAAAATAACCCTTCGTTATGTTTTAAAAAGATGTTATGTGGGATGACGTTGTAGATGCGGTCAAAATATTGTGGTTTGCGAGCTCGCTAATTTCAATTCCGCTACCACTCTCAAATGAGATTTGTTTCACCGTGTAGACTCGCACAGCCAAACCGAATGTCATTAACAGCTAATGTCATTCACTTTAAATGAGATTATATTTGCCGTGTCACAGGGATATTAGACATATACAGCTTCGCAGCGAAAATAAATCCCACTTTTGGGGCTCCTTTATTTTGTGTGGCCTTCTCCCTTACCAAGCTAAGACCCGCCGCGGTGGCTCAGTGGCTATGGCGTTGCGCTGCTGAGCACAAGGACGCGGGTTCGATTCCCGGCCGCAGCGGCCGCTTTTCTGATGCAGGCGAAAAACAAGAACGCTTGTGTGTTCGAGATTTGGGCGCACGTTAATGATCCACAGGTGGCCAAAATTAATCCGGAGCCTTCACTACGGCGCGCCTCATCGTCTGTGTAGCGTATGCCCGTGAAACCCCAAAATCAATCACTACCAAGCTACGGCTGTTACTTAGTTCAGGATTGTGACAAAAAAGCAATTTAAAGCGCCCGTGACGAAAAAAAATTGCTGCGTTGTAATCAACTGCTTGGTAGGCAAAAATGCGTAGTTCTGTGTCATAACCGCTTGTCCTATAATATATGTGCCCTATTGTTGAATTACATCTATTTTATGCTTACTAATAAGCCTTTTTCTTCTGTGTAAAAAACGTTATAGCTTTCACATCAGGCCTTTTGCGTGGTTACGCCGAAAAAAGGGCAAGGAATACGGAAGTGCTGATGCTACCACACGCGTCGTAAAAGAACAAGCTCGTTTCACTCTTTAACAATGCGAAATGAGTTTACCTAGGCACCCATTCGGAGATTGCGTGAGCAAAATGGACTACTGATGCCGTGACCATGCTGATTTGTTTTTATTGAGTTAATGTTGTTAGGGTGCTGGATTTAACACACCTTTGCAACTTTGGGAAATAATTTTATTGTTTTGAAATTAGTATTTATGGTTATTATTAGTGTTTATTTCTGGATTTGATTTCTTCTTTTCTTGCACTGTCACGACTGCATGTGTCATGACCATGTGTATGAGAACTAAGGACGTCACTGAGAAGAAGAGGCCATTTTGTTGGCGTCCTTACTTTTCCAAATCTACGTTCGCTGCGCATCGGGTGGGATCGGCGGCAGCACAATGCCGTTTCCAATGCCAGTGCACGATCTAAATGGTGCGCTGGCAACTGTTCCGGTTAAGCAGTGGTCCCGGTTTCGAATCCTGGAACAGGACGAATTTTTCTTCAACTTCGGAGTTTCCGAGAAAGCTGTATAGCTTTCCTTTGTAGCCGTATGGCTGCATTTAGGTGGATGTCAAACTTTCCTTTACAGAAATTATATACATGTGTTTTTATATTTACAGCATCCTGAAACACTCATAAACACTCTACAAAAAATTGTGTTTCTATCATGATTATTTATGGAGTTGCAGCGAGTTTTACAGCCTTGGTATTTAAAAACTAAATCGTATCGGTTCTAGAAACCAATTACAGCAATCCCTCGTTATAACGAAATCACTTTATTCAAAATATCGCTTAATTCGAATTTTATTCTGGTCCCTACCCAAACGCTTGCATTTTAGGCCGCATTACTGGAAGTACATGAAGAGCTTGACCCGCTTAGAGCGAAGTGGCGTGCGTAGGCGTCGCCGAGCGACGGCGACCCAGCGGCGACTCATGCTTCCAACATGGCGGGTCAACGCAAGCTGGTCATTTCCCGGTGATTTTCTCGAGCCGGTGATGCTCGATTCGCGCCATCCGACTTTACACCAATGGTCCGAATCCGTGGTAGGGTCACTGAATTTTGTTCCTAGACATTGGTCAATGAAGTAGACGCGACTCTGCGGGAAAACCCACACTCGAACCTTAGGATTAGCAGTGTCGTCGACAACGGGGCGCCGAAAAACTATTGTTTAGCAAACATCACTGCTGCACACCTCGGGAAAAATTTCCCAGAGATCATGCAAAGCCACTAGTGAAAAACCGGTCAGTTTTCATGATTGCACTGTGCACCCAAAATGAGCAGTTAATCGTTTTTTGAGCGCAACAAACGCAACCTCGGACTCGAGCGACGTCATTTGCGGTGCTTTCCAGTGCGAAACTCGCGTAGCGTTCCGTGACGTCCGCACGCCCCCCTGTAAATTGGCGGCATCCACTGCCACTTTTATGATCGCGGCCACAGCCTCATGCAATGCTTGGTCAAATTGGAGCAGGGAATGCTCGCGCCCGGCAAGAACTTGAAACAGCCACCTTTTTTGCACCTGAATAAAGCTTTGCTCCACTAAATAAATTTTCTTTTGATTCCTTGCAGTTGTGGGACAATTAAAGCTCAACTACTTTACCTTTTTTCGAGTGTTCGCTTATATCTAAATACCGCTTATAACGAAATTTCCCCCCGTTCCGCTGACTTCGTTATAACGAGGGATTACTGTATTTTTTATACACTACTATTTCGAGAACTTGTGATCGTTTTGAGTCTGTGTTGTTTATTAACATGTTTTTGTATTCTTGTTTGCACAATAATTCTTCTTATAAAACCTAAGTCGGCCATACACTCCATATAAAGTTCTTGCATTGGTTGTCCATCGCCTTGCAGTGTTGGCAGTGGCTGAAATCAGCATTTGTTTTCACCCACATGTGGGAAGCTGCCTTAGTCACGGAAGGCAGGCTGACTGGTGCTACTTACAGTAAGTGTTGCGGTAGCTCATCTGGAATCCCCTTTTCTGATGCCAGCTGTGCACGAGTGCTTTTTTCAGCCATGGAAAATATTTAAGTGGTTTTTTCCAGTATTCCAACTTCTGGTTTTGTTTTTGTGTATTTTCACTGTAGGAAAGGAATCCCACATGCACTGTTCAGGCCTCCTATGGTACCTTTTTAATAAAGCGAAATAGCCATCTCTGGGCTCCACCAGGGAGGTACTCAGGAGAAGGGGCGCGGACCCGTGCCCTCCCCCCACCCAAAATATTTTTAGCCATAGCACCCCCTCCCCCGCGCCAGCTCTCTTCTCATCGCCCACATTCTAAAGCGCCGCCATATAAATCCAGGGCTTGATAGCTATTCGAGGCGCCTTCTCGAAGGGAGCCAAATCCACCTAACGCGAATTTGAAAAAAAAGCGAAAGTTTGCTACCGGACCTAAATGCAATGCTGTCAAAACTATTAAATGACATGTTTTACATGTAAGATAGGGGAAATTTACGACTAAAAGTAATTAAGAATTATGCGAAAAATTTGAGCAATATTAGGATAACTTCGGATTTGGCTCGTACTGAATTGAAAGTCAAGTTGGTGTGGCATTCTTATCAAAACTTTATCGCAATTGACTTTCAAGAATGCTACGGTGGATTTTTAGGAAATAAAACGCAATAAACATATGCAACAGGGCTTCAAGTACAGTAAAACTGTACACAAAGAGCCGCTGAGTCCTCTTGGCAGTTTTAGTAGCTCTTTTCGAATTGTTCCCTATGGTGCTTTTTTGACTCACGCAGTAAGCAAGCTCTTCGTTGCCTTGCCATAAATGTCCAAAACGCTTCACAAGAAACCTGCTGATGTCTTCTTCTTCACCTTAATGAAGTGACTCGTACCCACAGAGAGGGGGAATTGCCAATGGCTTGTAAGCAGAGGATAATTTGTTAGGTACCTAAATGGTAAATTTTAGAGTAATAATAATAATAATAATCAATCAATCAATCAATCAACCTTTATTTTCGGTGCCCAGGAACAACCCTAGGGTCTTGGTACTGGTACACCATACAAAAAAAAACACTACAATTAAGACAAGACAACATACACAAACTATATGTATGACATAAACAATAAAGTAAAAATAGTTACAGAAATCTTAGAAAGCAAAAAAGGAAAAAAAAAAGAACAGACAGTCAAAAAAGAAAAGGCAGGCTTAGTGTTGCAAGCCATGCCACTCGGCCAGCAAAACGTTCAGTAGATGTGAAAAATAGGAACTATACAAGCAAATATTGAATCAACATGACATAGAGTATACGTATATAGCCAAGGTTTTCTAACAACATATTAGGAAGTTCCAAAAAAAAAGGGGGAAAAGCTTCAGCATTACCAACACTGACACTAAAAACGTACAAATATTCAAGCAACACAAAACAAGAAAAAGTGAAAAGCAAGCAAGAACAGTTTGCACATAATACATAGGGTACATAAATTTGGAATGACATAAAGGACTTAAGCTACAACAGTTTTCAACTCATTAGAGAACAAAGTAAAGGAGCTCTGGAATATATCAAGCCGAACGGAATATTCATTATATGCACATTGTATTCGGCAGATGGACGAGCGTCGGCTATTTAAAGCAACTGGTCTGAAAGCTGGAAATTTTCTGAAAAGTTTATTTGGCAAATTGACATTGATAAGTGTAACCAAATCGTCACACAAAATATTACCATGAAGAAGTTTATAGAGAAAGATAATATCAGCTCGCATTCGTCGACACCGAAGGGAAGGAATGCTTTTCAGAAGAGACATGATGCCGTTTGCGTCGTCTTGCACATGACGGAAGCGGTGCTTAAAGATAGAAAGGAACTTATTTTGAACCCTTTCGATACGGTCACTATTGGACTTGCAAGTTCCATTCCAGACAACAGACCCGTATTCAAGAAGAGGTAAGCAGAGAGCCGAATACAACTTTAAGAAAGGAAGCGGACCTTTAAACTCTCTAGAATACCTGCAAACAGCACCCAGACAACGAAGAGACCGACGGGTAATTTGTGCAATGTGGGAAGAGAAAGTCAGAGAAGAATCAAACAGTACTCCCAAGTCCCGAATTTCGGTCACCCTCGGCAGTGTGGTGCCTGCAATTTCATAAGGGTATTGCAGTTGTTGAGTTTTTCTACTATAGGAGACAACTTTAGTTTTTGAAGGGTTCAAAATAAGGTCGTTTTTGGTGCACCAACGATGGAATGACACAATATCAACCTGAAGAGAATTACAGTCCTGAACACTACGCACTTCTCTAAAGATTTTTATATCATCAGCGTACAACAAAAAAGAAGAATTTTGAATGGCAGAAGCAACATCGTTAATGAAAATGGAAAAAAGAAGGGGACCCAGGACGGAGCCTTGGGGTACACCACTGGTTGCTTTGTACCTAAATGATGTTTGACCGTTAACACTTACATAGCAATATCGCTCCTTGAGATAACAACGTATAAGACCCACCAAAGAAGCGTGTACATCTAACAGAGTGAGCTTTGCAAGCAATAACGAGTGGTTGACAACATCAAAGGCTTTGCTCATGTCACAGTAGACCACATCCAGTTGGCTTCTACCAACGATTGCTGGGACAGCCTTCTCCATGAAGCATACAAGGTTCGTGGAAGTTGAACGACCACGCATAAATCCATGTTGATTAGGAATGAGGACATGTTTAAATGAGAAAGACAAGACCGTATGAAGAGATAACTCGAAAATTTTAGAGGCAGAACAAAGCAGCGAGACAGGCCTATAGTTTATAGCATCAGTTTTTAGGCCTGACTTGAAAACAGGGAATACGCGAGAGATTTTCCATGAGCGAGGAAACGTTCCCGACCGGAGACAGTTATTAAATATTGAAGTGAACACAGGAACGAATATATTTGCATATGTTTTTAGGATTGCAGCAGGAATACCATCTGGCCCACAAGAAAGCGAGGGCTTGAGCCGCTTGATGCTGGTCCGAATGATGTTCTCGTCCAGTTGTAAACAACCGGAGTTCTCGCCCTGGTGACAAGGGGCGCTGCTGTTGTCACTACCACCGCTAATCCCAAAAAAAGAAGAAAATTGACGAGCAAAGCAGTCGGCCACCTTGACAACCTCATCGCCGTTGGAGTCTAGAAGACGAATAGAATCGTTAGTTGTACTAGATCTAGAATGAATGTATTTCCAGAAGGCTCCCGGTTGGTGAGTTGCTTTAGTTTCTACCGACGCCAGGTACGAAGTATGATCACGTTTGTGCAATATTTTACATAGGGCACGTAGGCGCCGGAATTCCTGAGCAAACTGGTTGGCACCAGAGCGCTTCATCTTTCTGTGCGCACGTTCCTTGAGTTTCAGGGCATCCCGCAATTCAGAAGAAAACCAGTGTGGAAACTTGAACCTCCTCGGTAAATATTGCGGGATGTATTCCTTCATACCCGAAAGCACAATCTCTGTGAAACGGTCGACTTGTTCATTGACATCAGTGTGGTCAATGACGGTCGACCAAGGGGCAGCGGAAAAATAGCCATACAGCCCAGCATAATCTCCCCTGGCGAAAGCGTAATGAGGTTGCGTGTTGTTGGAATTTACGGAACGGTGGAGCAATGAAGGGAGGCAACAGGAAATAGAAAGAGGAGGATGAAATCTGTCCGGTATTACTAAAGAACAATCAGAGTGCAACACACTAACGCCATCAAAGTTCGAAAAGCACAGGTCCAGAATATTTCCACTGCAATTTTTTATGCGATTACACTGTGCCATAGAAGTGAAAGCCACAAAATCTAGCAACCTATTACCCTTCTGTTCAATGTGGTGGTTGTAGTGGGAACAAGTTAGCTGGCTCCACTCCACGCCAGGAGCATTAAAATCTCCAAGCAGGAGGACTTTGCGGTTGCCATGAGTGATAAGCACCTGTTCAATGGAGGAGATTAACTTATTGAACGCCTCAGGAGCTACATCAGGAGGAATGTAAAAAACACCAACTAGAAGTTTTTCAGATTTAGAGAAATGAATTTCGACCCATAAAGACTCATCTGCGTTATCAATATCGCTACGTAGCACACACGGGAGAGATTTGTCAACGGCGAGAAGGACCCCGCCCCCTTTTTGTTTGCATCCCGTTAAAGCACGATCATTACGATATACATGGTAATTTTGAGGAAAATAATCACTGGATAGGATATCAGGGCACAACCAAGTTTCAGATATAGCTATTAACGGAAAGCAAGAAGCCAGAACGTTACCAAAAAATTCAGTCGCCTTAGTTCGAAGACCTCGCACATTCTGATAAAAAACATCTAAACTAGTCATGGTTGTTTTTCTTACGTGATGCGCTCAGAGCTGTGAAGCATGCCTTCGCGAAACATGCCTCGGAACTCCTTAAAGAGGCAGTCTTTCGGCCAAACAGCGGGGTCATTTAGGCGCTCGAAACACTCTTCATTCAAGGAAATATAAAAGGATGCATAGGTGTCGAATTTAGTCTTCAGTCGTCGGCAGCTCAAGGGCGAGACACCTAAAGTTAACAGATGAGCATTGAGACTGGCAGGGGTGGTGGTCGGAGAAAGCTTGGAAACAAACATAGCTTTGGGGCGCTTCGGCTGCGAAACGACGACCAGTCCAGATGTGTCTGACGCACCCACAGATGCCCGGCTTCGGCGCTTTTTCTCAAAACTGGGAAGGTGACAGTCAGGCACAGACACGGAAAGCACTGGGAAGGGGGTGGACGGAGTTGGGTGCAGTGTTGGAGACGCCGGAGACACCGCCTGCAGTGTTGGAGACGCCGGAGACACCGCCTGCAGCGGAGCCGACGTAGCCGACGAGGATGGCACTTCATTGTTAACAGCTTGGGTGAAAGAAGGCCTCCCCGAGCTGCCGCGCATTCCATTCTGCAAAGCAGCGGGACGGCGAAGCAATTCAGCTCGCAGGGAGCAAACCTCTGCACGCAGGGAAGTGACCAACTTCGCATAATGGGCGCGGTCTCCCTCCCTCTCCTGACGGAGGCAGGCAAAAGCCCGCGCGTTTTCCCGGCGCAGAAGGTCGTTGTCCTCGCGCAGCCCGGCCACTTGGTCGCTGAGAAAGGAAATTCCCTCCAGCACGTCAGCGAGGAGCGCGCGAAGACCGGCAGGTTCGGCACCAAGGTCACCCGGTGGGAGCGGGGGCGCCGGGGCCTTCTTGACGACTGTCGGTGAGCCTTGACGAAGGGAGCAGGGGGAAGAAGCCCTGCTTGCGGGCGCGCCGAAGTCGTCGCTGGCTCCACTAGGCCTAGCCGCCACCTCAACCGTTTGACAGATGTTACACTTGAACGGCCGAGCGCCAGATCTCAGGAGTTGAAGCTCAGCGTCCGGCCACACAACACACTTCGCGTGCACGCGTTTTTTACAGGCAATGCAGCGGAAAAACTTTTGTTTGCCATAAAAAACGCAAGAGCAAAGAACACAACAATCCTTGCTAGGCGCCATCTTGAAGAAAAAAAAAGAAAAAATAATAATAATAATAATAATAATAATAATAATAATATTAATAATAATAATAATAACAAGATTTACTCAGTAAGGACGAGGGAGACGAAATGAAATCATAGTTTCACGTCTCTCAGTTTTATTTCGCTCACTTCGGTTCACTTTGTCGTGGACGTCTGGCGGCAGATCTTTCGCCGGTTTCTTAATTGCTGTCTGAGCTCATGATAAGCCAGCTCCCAAAAGTTAAAACACCCACAAAACAACCCGAATAGTCACACCAAAAGCGAAATCGCATTGGGCAAATGGTTTTCGCTCATTTTGATCCGTGCCACAGCAGAATCTGGCTCATTTTCGATGCGAACTACGATCTGCGTACACGTTTGCAGGGCATTGTCTCACCTATTTTTTTGCCACATGTTTCTCTGGAGGAAAGTTGCCGGGATTTTCTTGGTAGAGCAGTTTTATATGACTTAGTTTTGGTTTGTGGATTTGGCTCATTTCGAAAAAAAAACGCCTTATTTGGTGGTCAATGTTGGATTTAAACAAAAAAATTCCCGCGCCTTCCCGCGAGGGGAACACGAGTAAATGGAGAGCATTGGGGCCTCAGTACTGATTGAAGGCAGTGTTGCTTCCATCGCTTCTTCCGTGATGCTGGAGTAGCAGACACGAGTAAACGTGGGCACGAGCGTCAACCAAGGAAGGAAGGAGCAACGCAGTGACTGAAACACGAGCGACCGCTAGCCGCTATATTTGCAGCGCGCGCAGTAGAGGGAGAGCAGTACGGGGGGGAGAGCGCGCATGCGCAAGCAGCGCGCGCCCTTCCACGACCCACCGCGCTGCTATCACGCACCTGTTAGGCCGAGACCGCGACGGAGCGAACGGGCTGACTACGACGCATGCGCGCGCCAGCTGCTGTTGAGAGAGAGGAGGGAAGGAGAGGCGCACCTGCTGCGGACGCGAAACTGTTGACACCGTCCGACGCAGGAACAGGCGAGGCTAAGAAATGCTCTGCATTTAATAAAACACGCGGTGTTAATGTGCTCCGTTTACAAGCAAGCCAGTACCGCTCTACATTGACTTCGTGCTCTGCTGCCGGCCTGCCACTTGCCATTCGTTGCAGCCCCTTTGCCCTTCCCTGTTCGTCTGCAATCGTCGGCGCTTGGGTTCTCTCGGACAGGAGAAACTTATCTTTTGTTTTGCCAGGGTGGCGGTTTCAAGGGGGGCTCGCGTCGCGTATGCTTTGGTGGGCAAGAAAACTTTTATTTTTTAACTATTCAACCAATCCCTCCGTTCTAGCGCACCGTGGTGTTGGCGGTTACGATCGTTCATGCCTGGTGTTTGTGGCTCAACCGTTTCCTTCCTTGAGCCAAACTCGCAGCTCTGTTCTCAGTGGTTTTCGTGGAAACGCTGCATTTGCGCTGGTCGGTACGAAATCTGCTTCCCGCTGAAAGACCCGCTGTTCGGTGCAAAGCCCCTTGAGCCCACGGAGGGTCTAGGACATTTCGGTGCAGGACATTTCGGTGCAGGACGTTTCGGTGCGGCCATTTTGGTGCACGGACATTTCGGTGTACGGACATTTCGGTGTTTGGACATTTGGGTGTACAGACATTTCGGTTCACGGACGTTTCAGTGCATGGACGTTTCGGTGCGCAAACTTTCCGGCAAACGAATTTGTTTTAAACAGCCATTCTATATGACAATTGGGACAATTTGCACTTTTTTGCTGCATGCATATCAACTAAGGAAATCAGCTGGTGTTTACGAAGAATTTGGCAAGTAATTTTCTCTAAATAAAGGGCACACTTCCATTATCGTAAGAAAGCAGCTTTAAAAAATTCTGTTGCCCCCGAAAATGCGGAAAATCTTAAGAATGGTTTGATGGGGGCAGCGCTGTGACGCTAAACCAAACATGCAAATACGGTTGTCGGCAGCTTTTTCTTACGGAGAAGTCTAGAATGTCGTCATGGAAGAAGAATTTACCTTTTTGAAGACAGCTGAAGCTTCTATCTCCCTTAAACGGACACTGAAGTGATTTGTAAACATTGTGGGATTACTAGCGCAAATTGTAGTCCGGGGTCCATAGGCCATGCTTCGACCACTCTGAGTGAGTTTACGCGAACTTATTTAGCAGAAAAATCAATTCGAAAATGCTGTCCTCTCTGCATCCTCGCCCATTTTATGCGGCGTTTTCGTGTGACGTCAGGAGGAAATGACTTGGCTTGACTGCGCTACTGCACGGCTCGCCGACCTTCCGACAGAGTCAGTCGGCCCAGCGTTTAGTCCGCCGGCCGCCGACGGGTCGTCGCAATTCGTTCGCTCAGTTGAAACTAAGCCACGACATGGTTGCGAATGGAAGAATCTGCGTTTCTTTAGTTTGTTAGTTTCTACACTGTATCAAGCTCCAAGTCCAGGTCGCTCCACACGAGCGCTGCACAAGCGCACATGCGACGCTTCGATGACTGGTACGCTAGTACAAATATCTAAGGCCACTTGAAGGCGGGAGAAGTCAGCGAAGTCATTATAGGTACTAAGGAAATAAAATCAACCTAAACTTTTGCCGTACAGCGTAAAACTAGGGAGCAGGAATCACTTTTTTGCGCTGGGTGAACAAGCACAGCGGTCAGCAGAACGACGACGCATCTGAAAACGCTTTTCCGTCTAAGAAATGAAATTGCTAGACGTGAGATGTTGTGGAAATTTGGGGGACCCTTCCTGCACGAGCGTTATACAACAAATAGTCACCTACGTTGCTTGAAATGCTAAAACTAAATAAAAGTGTAAACTGGTTATATATTATATACCTCATATTTCCAACGCCGGCAGCGCTGGCCCATGCTTGCTGTGAGTAAAAAGATTAAGCAATTAGCAGGTATGAATAACTACGCCCATAGTTGGGAACGTTTCAAGCAAGAAATAAAAATGACTGCATTAGAAAGGTCGAGTGCTACGAATCACTCAGAACGTATGAAAGAGGAACGGCTCCGTAGTACCCTTAAATCGCTTATTAACAAAGAATGTCAGACACCTGGAGTACACAAAGAGGGGATTAGGAAGCTGAAAGCGAATTTCGAGGTAATCGGTCAAGATAAGTACCACGGCGCCCTAATAAGGGCGAGAGCCGAAAGACTGCTGATAGGTGAGGCACCTACCAAGAGAGCCCTCGGCACTGAAAAGAGGTATGCCATAGAAAAGAAATAACTGAAATCTAAAGTGACGGTGTGGTGTTAACCGATCGTGCTGAAATTGCACATGTGTTTAAAGAGCATTATGACACATTGTTTTCTTTTCATTCAAGCGATTTAGAAAATTTTAAACGCGAATTCTTCAATTTGTTGCCAAGGCTAGATGATGAAATCAGGACTAATCTCGAAGCGCTGATTACCGTTGGTGATGTTAGCCAGGCCATCGAAGAGTTAAGCCCTGGAAAGACACCAGGTTCAGACGGCTTAGGAGCAGCCTTTTATAAAGCTTTCAAGCGTGAGCTCAGCCCAGTGTTGTGTCACCTTTTCACTGAGGCGTACGAGAACGAAGTGCCATGCTCCACCATGCTTCTCTTTCTCTCACACTGTACTCATTCCAAAAACTGATGATGGACTGAAACTCAGGAAGGTCACAGCGTATCGCCCCATTCGCCTTACTAACGTGGATTATAAAATACTAATAAAAATCCTAGCAAGACGATTGCAGTTAGTAGTTCAAGATATAGTTGTAGCCCATCAAACGTGTGGCATAGAGGGCCGTTCAATTACAACAAATATACATCTAGCCAGATGCATCTTACACTGTTGTGATAAAATGGACCAAGCGGTGTTAATGCTACAGATAGATTTAGAGAAGGCCTTTGACAAGGTGTCACATGAAATAATGATGAAAATTCTTGAACACGTGAATGTAGGAAGAATAATTACCGCAGGAGTGCGTATGGCGTACAAGGAGTGCAGCACAAGTATTATAGTGAACAAATCTGTCAGCGCTCCCATTAGAGTGAGCCATTCGGTTAGACAGGGCTGCCGCCTATCATCGTTGCTCTTTCCCATTTACAGTGAATCGTTTTGTGCCAACATCGTCCACAGCCGTAAAATTCGGGCTTTGCTTTGCAAGCGTGCGAAGTGCGGGTACTTGCGTACGGCGATGATATCGCTTTGTTTTGCACGGATATAAGTAGCATAAGTGCCTTGGTTTTTGGCATGGTAAATTGGCAATCGGAGCCCAGCGTATTTGCACTAATAAAGTGGGTAGTCACGCCCACGAAGTGCTTAGGCGTCCCGCTTGAAAATTATCGGGGTAGTGACCCGTACTAGCAAAGGCAAGCAATCGAGATACGGGACAAGGCCGAAAAGTTGGGGGGAAAGCAACTATCTGTTTTCGCATGTGCTGCTGTTTGTAATTTGTTTTTCGTATCCAAATTGTGGTACGTGAGGCAGGTATTACACTGCGGGCGTGCCAACGTACAAAGATTGCACCGTGTGTTTGCCGTGTTTTAATGGGGTTCCACATGGGAGCGAACGAGTCGGACAAACCTGTTTCGTCGTGTGCGCTCCGGTGGACTTTCTTTGGTGCACTTATTCTTGCGCCAAGTAGTAAACCGTTTCCTTTTCCTGCAAGATGTATGCGACCCTTTTTTGCGCACCGCGTGTCAGGTTCGTATGGGTGCAGCGCTGCCCGAATTGGTTGTTTCCTGTTGTGTTTATGGTAGCGGAATCCATGGCTACCTACGTGAAGTTGTCGATGCCACAAGGTTTCTTTGTGCCCGTTTCACCTTGGAATATTTATCTCATGTGCCGAGGAAGAAATTGCATAAGGATCTCGTGGATACGGTTTTGCCGATCCCACTGTACAGGTCCCTATACCGTGTGAGGCCGGGACAAGATGTTCTTCGGCGCGTGAAAAGAATGCCAGCTCCTGGCTGTGTTAAATCGTTTTTCTTTAAATTGCATGTGGGTGCACTACCTGTAAAAACATGGATGATTGAGAAAGGTTTATTTGTGCCTTGGGGCCCTGATTGCTTCCCATGCAAAAAGCCAGAGACCATCGAACACGTGTTCATAGATTGTTGGGACGGGGTCTTCCTATGATACGTGTTATAGCGTACCTTAAAGAAAGATTTTCCTGTGGATAGTCATGGAATTAGGTTTTAGATGCGACTGCATCTCATTCACTCGCCTTGTCCCTCCATACGGCGTTGTTGTTGTCCGTCCACACCCCTCCCCCATTCTCCTCGCCGCGCGAGCTGCGCTCTCCGCCGCTCACCCCCTCTCCTCTCCGATAGCGAACACTCTATCGCGAGGGGCATTGGATTGGATTCGATTGGGTTGGCTTGGCCTGGCTTGGCTTGGCTTGGATTGGATTGGATTAAAGTGGATTGTGTTGGATTGTGTTGCGTCATAGCCGCGCCACGTTGCATCATAGCCCCGGTCGTTCCAGCACCGGCCCAAGAAATAAAGAATACATCATACGCGTTCCTCACACGTTTCACGCAATTAGAGAATCAACCCAACGGAAACACCAAGTGAACCCCCAAGATGCGTCGCATCTGCACAGGGTTCCCCTCGCGGGAAGGTGGGGTAATTTTTTAGCCATAGAAAATGAAGGGGGTGTTCCATACGACTTCATAATGTTACTGGCTCTACACGGTATATGGAAGGCTCGCATAGCCCGTCGGTACAATGATGTAGATGCGAGGCCAGGGAGGGAATATTTTTGTGAAAATGTCCGCTACATTGTCGAGGTGTTGAAAGCCGAGCCTTGTCCACCCGAGTGAGTGACTGTGCTGGAGAATGTGGCGAGACTACCGCCTTTTTAAACCTGACACACGAGCAAGGTATGTGCTAGGGCATTTTCACGTGGTGTAATTTTGTTGATGTTTTGCGTGTATGTATTGACGCAAACCAGGCAATAAAAAAAAAGTGGCCGAGTGGTCTGGAGCGCTTGGCGTGTTATCTTGCAAGTTGCAAGTTAGAATCCCCGAAGATACATTCTTTTTTTTTTGTAAGTTAATTTTTTTCGTTTTCGGCCGATGTTTCCTATACTGAGTTCACCATTTTTGGGCCGTAACGTTCACTGCTCCATGAACGAATTCGCAGAACGCGCGCAGACTGACACTGACGCGATAGCGAGTTCTCGTAGGCGTGCTCTTGCCATAAGCACCGACTGCTTGTGGCAGTGGGCACAGGCCAGAATCAGCCAATCCTCGGCCTGGTGCAAACACGCTTTTTACGATACAGGCATGAGTGACACAAGCTTCAAAAATGTGCGAAAAACGCATGGGATTTGAGCATCTGCGGTTACGCGGAGGGCGTTCATCCACTGCGTAGGCCTCGGCTTGTCATTGCTACGATTCCAAGCCGTCCTGAGAGGCTAATCTACAGCCGACAACATGGCAGAAGCGCGGTACGACGATTATTAAGATATCGTGAATGTCCATCCAACGATAACGTCGGATGTCAAGCATGTTGTTTTACACAACCGAAACCGAAACTTGTTTGAATGGTAATGTTGGACATCGTCCAATCACGGTGCACCTCCTCCCTACGTCACAGCGTTTAGTTGGTGCGGCCGCCGCAGACCGCGCATGGTAGTTTTTCTTCTTTCGGGGTTTATAAAATAATTACCGATTTATCAACCGGATAAACGATGAAAAGTGTGTTAATTTGAGCCAGTCAACGCAGTGCAAGCAAAAACGCGAGCTTGACAAATTCACTTCAGTGTCCCTTTAAATTTGGCTAAAGCGTGTATGAATTGTGCGTACAAATACCAGTTACTCCGGTGTTCAGGCAAAAGCGCGATGTCACTTGCCTTTAACCCCAAGCACAGAAAACGCGAAGGAGAGGGTCCGCAGTTTTCCAAGCTACCTCAGCTTTTTTTTTTTTGCTTTTTTGTGCGCCGCGGAATGAGGGGCCTTACAATATCTGCAAAAGTGCGTATACACGTGCTTGTGGTGTCGCAAATTAGTATGATCGTTGTTCAGCGGAACCAATGGGTAATTGTGTTGGCCGAATTTATTATATGTAATACCCACACAACATGCAATGAAGGTAAACATTTGGCTGCGATCTGTCTGGTTGGGAGGTTACAAATGAAAAGCTATAATTACACTGCAAACTATGTACAACAAACGGAGAAACCGACGTTTCACAACCTCAGGTATGACTGGGGTCAGGCTGCTGCGGCGCCTGATAGCCTTTCAATTTGTTAGGTATCTCACAAAGGCCCTCTCTGCGGAGCGCAGCCCGTGCGTGTACACAAAGATGAGAGTTAAATGTTAGCGATTAAGGTATTATGAAGTTCGCTGAATGTTTCACCACTCAAGCAGAAGCCTCTTCCTCCAGTTTTGTTTCGTTATCGACGATGGACATCCCGACGAAGTTGATTCTGTGGTCGGATGCCTGGCAGTGCTATGGCTATACATGCACCATCACCTAAACCAATCTCTTTTGTCGGCAATAAAAATCCACCGAAGAAGCCCCCGAAGACACAATGGCCAGTCTCGGTGGCCGCAGTGTCGCCCCCCTCGAGGAACAAGCTTGCTCTCTGAACCCTTCCGCGCGTCGCTGTCATATCTAAGGGGCCACGCCCCTTTCCAGGAATCGCCCCTTCTTCGCCCCAGTGGCCCCATCGGCACTTACCTCTTCAAGCTCGGTATATTAGCACGCCGGACATTGTTGGATGCAGGCGTCTCCTCTCCCTTAAAATAGGAGGAAAATTTTAATCCGCTGGTGTGGCGAGAACTGCAACAGTCGTCTATCAGCTTTCGGCGCCTACTTTGCAAATTTGAAAGGCACAAATGCCCCCCTTCCCCTCCCTGACCTTGGAGGCTGGTCCCCCCCGGCCAATTTCCTTAGCAATGCCACTGTAAGTGCGATCGCTGATTATTTTTAAGTAGAACGTACAATGAATGCAACAAAGACGGGGGTGATATAGAAAGTCACGAAAGGCGAATGGACACGTGCTTTTATTAAAAGCGAGCTTGGTTTCCTTTCTTTTGATTTTTTTTTCGGGATGGTTGAGGGGTCGGGGGAGGAGAGTTCAAAATGGGCTATAAGCAAACTCATCGATTGAAATCAAAGCGCGTCAGCAACACTGAGAATAAAGGATTGGGGTGTACATTTGTATAATTAAATTTAAAATGCTTGAACGAAAGTAAAATTTGAAAGGCACACAACTCTCGAACTTGTCGTCTGACGAAATTAAAATGTCAAAGCGGAAATGTAAAAAAGATTCCTGGCACATTCCGTGCAACGATTGCTCCGCATCGAAACGTCCGGCACTGAAAAGTCCGTGCACCAAAATGCCCGTGCACCGAAATGTCCTACACCGAAATGTCCGGATCCCAAATGCCTTCCAACGTCTGCCCCGCGCACGCCTGCAGTGCCTGCCGAACAAGTCAAGGCGACACAAAGGCTTGGAGCCGTATGGCGACGAGCGGAGTGGCGCGAGTGGATGTTTGACCCACCGCTCTTCTCCTCTAACGACTGTTACGCCAACTTAGGAAAAATTACCGTGGGAGTAAAAAAGCCCAGCTCCACTGTCGGCGCGTCAGTTTGGACAAGAAGAATGGCTCACAAAGGGAGTGCAAGAACGTTACAAAGCCTTACGATGGCATTGTGACCAAAGCCCCGTTCCTACCTACCTACCTGCCTACCTACCTACCTGCCTGCCTACCTACCTACCTGCCTGCCTACCTACCTACCTACCTACCTACTTACCTACCTACCTACCTGCCTGCCTACCTGCTGACCCGACGAGGGCGCGTTGAGTCGAAGCAGGTTTGTTGGACTCAACCCCCCCCCCCCCCATGTATAAGCGGACGGGTTGGGTCGGAGAGTCGTCTCAGAGAGTCGTCCCGGCGATTTCAGTCGAACCGAAGGCAGGGGGTGGGTTGGCTCCTTCGTCGGGCTTAGCCGGCGGTGCGCGGGGAGCAGAATACCGTATTTGCGCGGTTCTAACGCACCCCTAATCGTAACACGCGGGTAAGTTCGCGCAGGGAAATTAAAACAACAACAACAACAACAACAACAATAATTTGACACTGACGGTACTGCGCAGATGAAAAAGACATGACACCACGTACCTGGAAGAGGGAGATGTTATTTGGCGTATGCAGCTGTGGAAGCCAAAAATGATTGTGCATCATAAAATTGCTCATCCAGCTCATGCTGGAAATAAATTTATAGCGGGGAACATTGAAGCTGTTTGCGATTTCAAGTGTCTTGATCTTCCTAATTCTAGGCCTTACGGGCTAATTGCAGCAGCACAAAAAAATGTACAACAGCTAACCAAGGTATGCGGCATGTCATTGAAGAATTAGTGCGCCGAAATATACTCACGTGGTTTTGACGGATTGTTTTTATTAGATTGAGTTGGATTTTGGGAGGACTTCGTGTCCGTTCCGCATGGCAATGCTTCTGGCCGCTTTAAAGCCTATTTCGTTTTTGAGGCGGATTATAAGGCACACACAAATATGAAGGCTACCTTTCAGCAAGAGAGGGTTCGATTCTTTGAACGGGGTTCATATAAACGCGGAAGGGGTCGAGGTACCTGAACCCGCCAGTCGACTCGACCCTTTCTGGTCGAGTCCATGTATCCGCGGCTCAAGTGTATACGCGCGTATTTAAGTTGTTTGGCGGCAAGAGACACCGGCGACATTCCTTCGGACAACTGAAGCCCGTGACAGCGGCATCATTGATTGACAGCCATTGTGGTCAATGGATGCTATGCACAGCAGCGGGTTCACGGACCGCGACCTGCATTCCTATAAACAGACCTCGAGAACATCGGGCTTAAGCGGGGAAGGGTACGGAGTCAAACTGGCCAATGATCAACGTGAGATACGGGTGTGCAGCGGGTGATTGGTGAAAATGAACCCGGGCCGGACATTTCGACGGCCACCAATCAGACTTTTGGCCGAGGAACATTTCGGCTTCACCATTGGGCTGTGAACTGCTTCTTTGTATTAGAGATGTTATAAAACCCTGTGTACATAGGATGTGAATATAAGACGCACTAAACATACCGTAGTCTTGCGATGTCGGAATATCGTCAAGGTGTTTGCAGATAGCAACGAGTTTACTTCACCAACGGGCCGAACGAGAGAACGGAGGAGAAACTCATTCCCCCCGCCTTGCATCCTGAGCCGTCGCTATGGGCAAAGACAGCAGGACAAGCCACGCTTTAACGCCGAGAAAGCGACAAGGCGTATCCCTGGAAATAACAAGCTTCTTTACAAAACTTCCAAAGGTAAGCGCTGACGCTTGTCACCGTTTTTTCTTTATCTACATATGCTGCAGTCCAGTGCGTCTCGACACTGCAATTGCCATGGCCTGAATTGTTGGCGCTTTGAATGGTAGGCCGTTAAACGCTGAACTCTGACGGTGATTTAGGGTAATATCACACGAAATTAGGCGGATGACATCTCCTATCAACCTAGCATTCTGTTTCCTTCCTTCATAACTAGTAGTCACAGGTTTTTTTCGTAGAAAACTATGAGAGAGCAAGGGGTTTTCCACGGAAATTTGAACTGTCGAGCGCCTATATGCATGCACTTCTGTTTCTGCCGATTTCGATTGCGTATAAGGTATAGGATGCTCCGGAAAAATCCCTTAACATCAGGCTGAATTTATAGTTTCTGTGCAGTACGCGCATTTATTGCTGTAATTATTTTAATTACTGCTGTTCTTTTGTAATTTTGCAAGTTTGGCATAGCGGTAATTTTTTTGTAGCTCCGTATTTATATTAGAAAACAAAAAGAGCGTAATCACACAAGTTTGATGCTGTGCTTCGCGAAAAATGATGTAATGTACACGGTACGAAATTGACTGAACTATCTTTGGCTGCTTGCTTTTGCCCGTGACTGTACATGTCTAAAAAAAAGTGGGACACTGTATTGTAAGATCATCGCATGACGCTATCTAATGGCGACCAGCCGCCAGACCGTATAACCTTACTGGGTGAGATTGGGCATTGTAACTCAAAGAAAGGCTTTCAACAATGTCTAGATGCATCACGTAGGGCTATATGTTGGGCCTAATTTTAAACAAATTTTTCCCTCTTAATAGGAGTCACTCCCTGGCTCGCCTCAAGCTTCCACTTCATCAAACGGAAACGTAGCACCGACAGGCGGGGATTCCGGGACATCTGAGCAGGCCGAGGAAACAGCAGGAACTGCCATCCCAGTCAGTGAATACAAAATTGGAACCGCCGCGGTGGCTCAGTGGCTAAGGCGTTGCACTGCTGAGCACGAGGTCGCGGGTTCGATTCCCGGCCGCGGTGGCCGCTTTTCTGATGGAGGCGAAAAGCAAAAATTCCCCGTGTACGAGATTTCGGCGCGCGTTAAAGATCCCCAGGTGGTCAAAATTAACCCGGAGCCCTGCACTACGGCGCGCCTCATCGCCTGCGTTGCGTCTGGGCGTTAAACCCTACAATCAATCAATCAATCAATCAATCAATCAATCAATCAATCAATCAATCAATCAATCAATCAATCAATCAATCAATCAATCAATCAATCAATTGCCCTTGCGTTTGCTCTTCTTCTCCCAGTTAATGTGACATTGCACATACCCGCGTTCACATCGTCAAGGAAAGGTTACACTTAGCGGTAACGTACTCTGATGCTCGCCTGATCGTTACTATTTCTGAAATTGCAATCCTCAAATTAACTTCTGTAGGCCTCAGTACATGTCTTTACACACGTTTAACTCGGAGTCCACTACGCATTAACGAGATCCATCTCTGTAATCGTCAAGCTGTGCTGATGTTGGGGATGAGTCTCGCATTCCGGAGGCCCTTGGTTTAAAGCCCACCCCGCTACAAATTCTCGTCAACTTGACATTCTCGTCAACTTAATTGTCCGTTTTCTTATTCTTTAATTCATCGTCCATTTCATGTGACTTCTGTGTGCCTAGTATGCCGGATTTTCTGCGTGCTGAATTAACTGGTGTTTCGCATTAAAAATACGTAAAGATAACTTGCGACTGTTTAAGCGTGGGAATGTGAAATCATTACCTTTTATTGCAAGCTATGTGATCCTCTGTCTAATGGTAAGTCTGTAGGGATTATTATGTTGCGTCGTGTCTTCCTCATCAGAAGTGTGTGTGTGTGTGTGTGTGTGTGTGTGTGTGTGTGTGTGTGTGTGTGTGTGTGTGTGTGTGTGTGTGTGTGTGTGTGTGTGTGTGTGTGTGTGTGTGTGTGTGTGTGTGTGTGTGTGTGTGTGTGTGTGTGTGTGTGTGTGTGTGTGTGTGTGTGTAGAGGGGAGAATGGAATGGATGCCTGGCTGTACTTGGGAGGTTGCTTGCACAAATTTACAAAGGGGAGAGCAAACTGGTTCCAACAACTGCATCGATGTTAGTTTGAAACTGAAAAATAAAAGCGATAGTTCAGAAGGCTTCTTCGGGTGCAGAAGCTGACAAGCGATTTGACGCGCTTGGTGGGTATTGTTTAGCACCAAAAAGAAACGTAATAATTATTTCGGAACTCTACTATTTCTCATTCAAGAAGGCAAGCTGTTTCATGAAAAGTAGCGTTATTGCAGTTGTACTGTGCATGACACTGTCAGCCAACCGTGTAACCGGGATGGTATGTCCTCAGTCCCCGTTTTATATTCCAATCGTTTGCCTTTTTTTAATATCTATCTATATACAGGGTGTTTTACCTCTCTCGCACTGAAAACACACCGCAACCAGTCATAGTACACTTCAGGGCGCGCCCAACCGGAGCCCGTGTGCATTACTGGCACGTTGCTTACGCGGCTGTCTCACGGATTTGGGCACTTTTGACGTGACCTTTCTTGAGTGCATTCCCGTAGTTTTACTCAGAGCTTGGCGGCAGCATGGTGTGGGTAGACAACGGGTACGCATGGTGTGGGTACGCCTTCATTCCGCGATGCGATGTGAGTCATCCCTCAATCGCTTTTACGTGGGGATAGGCTGACCGGGAAAGAATATATTCGCTGGCGCAGCAACGCCCGTTGAGTTCAACAATATCCCCAGGCCTTTTCTCTTCCCTCCTTTGTTAATAAATCACCACCACCACCACCACCCCTGTTTGTGCGCGTGCGGGAGCGTGCACGTGTGTATTGTACGTGGAAGCTTTGTTGTGAATCGTTAGTGTTAGAGGGATGCAGGTAGAAACTGCAGCATTTATTCGTGGTAAGCGTGAATGGCAGCTCTATGGAGAAGGTGCCGAAGTGCTTAGATGGGGCTATTATAAACATCTCTTTAATCACTTGACGTTCTACATTGAACCATCTAATTTCCTTTTTTCCCCTGCAGGTTAACAAAGTAGCTTGCCGAACCGGTTCGGGAAGATACTTCGTCGATGATGAACCGAGCCGAGCCGGAACGAAAAAAACTCACCCGACCCCGAACCGAACCAGGATTTTCTTTTTTTTTTTTTTTTTCATTCGAACCCCTAATCCTAATAGCATACAGGCAAGGCGGAAAGGCGGCAGCATGTTGCCGCCTGCAGGCTGCAGGCAGAGCAGTCGTGACGCTCAGTGTGTTATCGGCTTTATCTTTAAAGGGACCCTGCAACACTTTTTTCCACTTTTTTCGGGATCCTAAATGCTTGCAGAAAAGAGTCAACCAATACGTCCACTGCTTAAATTAGGCGTTCTGGAAGTACCTTACTTCTCTGTGCCCGTCAGATAACTCAGAAACTTGCTCAAAAGATTTTTCTTTCTTTTCGGGTCTTGACGTTCTTTGACCGCTCGAATTACGTCATTACGGTGGTGTAGCAGCTATTGGCCGGATTTTCTTCAGTTGCAGCAACCAGCGCATTCGATAGCCACTTTAAAAAAAAAGCCACAAAGACAAAGCAGAAACGGAAGGCGTATCTGCTGCGACGAGCAAATCACGCAGTGCCGCTCCGTGCTGGCGATAACTATAGCTTTCGCAATGCCTACAGGCACGAAGGAAAGAGTGAAGGCGTTTATCGGAAGTGTTGCAAAGTTCGCATGAGTGGGCTTAGGTCACGTGTGCGCGAGTCACGTTTTTGGGTGCGTTAATCAGTATTTCCGCCACTTTCGCCGAGGAACCAAAGAAGCGGATGCTCATTCAGTTCCAAAAATTGCAGCCTGCTATTTTGGTTTGAGATTGGCCGTAGTATGGAGCACGGAGACGAAATTTCCTCGCGTAAAGTTATGCAGTTTCAACAAAACTTAGATCAATAATAACTTATAATCTCCTCATTCGATGCAGGGGATTGAGGGGTACATCTAACAAATTTGACATTTATGATAGAGCTGTACTTGCTGATATCAGAAGACGCAACTTGTGACGCGATGGGACTGCAAAGTACAACATAAAGGGAACAAATGGGGCACCAGGTGTTCGGAAAAGAATCCGTTTTAATACAGCTCGTTGGAATAAATACATAGGCCACCGCACGTGGCCCCCGATGGTGTGCTGCGGCGGCGGGCCTCAGTCGACCCTGTGACTTTGTACCTGTAAGTAAAAAAGAATGAGCGCGTGCTTCAGTCACATTCGGTTGCACTCAGCTGTGTCAAGCTTTCGCGAGTAGATGTATGCAAGGCGCAAACGCGCGTGCTGTTACGCAACTTGACCAAACGCGTGGGTGGGGAATATTGCGAGCCCTGTGAACAATGTTTGCGTTAGAGATCTCACCAATTTCATTCGCTTAATTGTCAGAAACCTTCTGCTCGCGCTGGTGTTTATGGCCAAATTGAACTTGTAGTCGGGATCTCTTTACTGGTATTCCCTACGCACGTGTGTGTTGTATCTCAGTTTTACGAATTCATGTCTCTTTAAAAAATCCGCCAACGAACAAAATTGTTGTAACTGGACATGATTCGCATGGTATAAACTATGTTAAGATGACACCATATAAAAGACCCGGCTCATTGTTTCTGCTTACGAATAGTTCGCCTGAATTATTTTCAAGCGAGGAAGCACTTATTGTCATAAACAGGGAAGATACGTGTTGCCATACGGGTCTTTTTGCATTCTCTGTCAAATATGTCACTTACATTTGAAAGATGTTGGTTTCGTCAGTGCAGTCTTATTTGTGGTAGCCTCCCTTGCCGCCAACGAGAGCAACGCCGTAGCCACCTCCATAACCGCCTCCGTAGCCACCGCCGTAGCCACCGCCGTAGCCACCACCGTATCCGCCGTAGCCACCTCCGTATCCGCCTCCGTATCCGCCAAGACCTCCACCGTAGCCTCCGAAGCCACCGCCGAGGCCTCCGCCGTAACCTCCGCCATATCCGCCGGTGGCGACGACAGCGTGGCTGACGGAGACGACGGGCTGGACGGTGTGGGAGACGGTGGCGACGGGCTGCTTGACGTAGCTCACAACGGGCCTGGTGACGTAGCCGACGCTGACGACGGGCTTCTTCACGTACGAGACGGTCTTGACGGGAACAGCGACGGCGTGGCCGTGGCCGTGGCCGTACCCACCACCATATCCACCGCCGTATCCACCAGCGAAGCCGAGGCCTCCACCGTAACCACCGAATCCGCCATGGCCACCGAAGCCACCACCGTAGCCTCCTCCATAGCCACCGCCATAGCCACCATAGCCTCCGGCGTAGGCACACGCAACCAATGTAGCGAGGACAACCTGCAATTTTTTTTAGAAAGCGTGCATTTCCCCTTTTGGTTCAGCAAGTCTACTATGAAGCGATGCAAAATGTGTGTGCGGTATCGAGCTTGTCGACAGTTTCCTTCAGTTTATGTGCACGTGTGCTTGTGTATGGGCGTTTTAGAGCGCAACGTCATGCAGTCGTTTCGGCGGGAAATCTTAAAGCTTGTGGAATACGGACATTAGCAAAAATGTTCACGAAATCAACATAGAAACCTAGCCAGCCTCTCTACACAGTTAGTTGGTGGTGTCAGACAAATTATTGAAAAAGAATCCCCGTCATGGCTGTTCAGTAGTTATTGACACATTGATAGCGCCACATTTGTAGCATGCGTGGGTTCGCATAGTATTTGATAACAACAAAAATTCATTCTCTTAAGTCACTGCCGTGACAGAAGAGAAATTTTTGCATAAATATGCATTTAACGGCAGCCTTAGGCAAAGCGCAAATGTTTAACGTACGATAGAAGCAACAGCCTTGATTTTTTTGTCCTTGCAATGCTGAAAATGGTTTGTTCAAAATGCATTCGAGGGACAGAAACCGGGGATAAGAGCCGGCGAGCCATAATAACCGATTGTAGGCCCCACTACGGAAGACTATGAGTAATGATTATGAGCAATGAGTCCAGAGTAGGCCATTCTATCTGTGGAATTCTCGTCCGAATACGCGTATGTACTGCACGCAGTTAAATTTCTTTATATTGGCTCGAAGTGCTCGAATGAATTTCGTACTTAATTTCGTACTATGAGAAAAAATTGCAAATAGGAGTGATTATTTTGGACCGTACCTACCACTTGTTTTAAAAAGGGCTTCAATTCTCTAAACATGCCATTATATTGCAGACTTAGCGAGCAGACTGATTCTCGGCGCAGACGATATTGCTTCGGGTTATGTCTAAATATTACGTGATGGCAGCTTTAAAAAAGAGAATTAACAAAGATATGCTGCATGCGTAAATTTGCAAGATGCTTTACCCCACCTAGAGGCGCTTTTGTCATCTGGAAGGTGAGTAGTTTAGCCATGTGTGAAATTTACGTGAGAGTTCTTTACCCTGCAGCACAAAACTGCTTAATGTGGCAGCCGTTCCGATACGGTGGAAATTGAGAGCACCTTACCTATTGAACTTTTTTTTTTTACTGCACTGCGAAAACTACTAACTACTTCAGCTTTGTTTTCTTTTATAGTAATTCACATGAAGAAGAGAGCTTGAGAAAAATTAGTTGCTAGTTTGCAGCATTTCCAATTCAAACAACAAAAGAATGGAACGTTAAATATCATATTCCGCATTTCCGCACTCTCTTAATAATGAAATAGGGACAACTACTGCGAGTAAACAGCTCCAGTTCAGTCACTCTGTGCAATTTTTAAAACTTAGCTCACGCGTTAATGAGCTCCTAAATTAACAAGACCACTGCTAAGAGAAGCGGAGGCCTTAAAGAGAGCCCAGGGAGTTGCTATGAGGATAGAACTCCTTAGGCCCTCCTCTGAGAGCTCTATCAGAATAGCATGCTGTTGGCTTTAAAGCGAAATCTTCTTCTCTTTAGACCCATGACCCAGCACGAATTAAAAATGCGCTCTCCCGTGACCCTCTTGATGGCTGTAGAGCGTGACCCCGTGATTGGCCATTGCGGCTACGTGGCTCCAAGTGAAAGCGCGTGGCCACTGCTACCGCATGGGGCCGTAACCTAAGATTGAGACGTCGAAGTCCGCACTTACGAGGACGTTCATGGTGCTGGTATTCCTTGGGAGTGCTGTGCAGGAGACCGGATGCGTGTGGCGGATGGTGGTGGACGCTGCGGTTTTATAGGGACAGCCTGAGACGGCGGGTGAAAGTTGACCCACTCTCTGGGAAATCACGCACCCCCCCCACCCCCTTTTCGCCTTCAACCAACGGTGAAAGGAGACTCACGTGTAACGCCTCAGGGGCGGGGGCTGTGGATTTCCCCTCTTTTTTTTTTTTTCTGGTCCGCCGGAAGACGGAAGTTTGAAGAGCAAGAAAAATGGCATGCACGTTGTGGGCAAGGGGACGCCTTATTACGTCGCGGGCGCGTTCGGGCGCTGTGCACCACTTCGCGCTTTCAGAGGCGAATTGCGAGGGGATAACCGACGCGAGAAGTAAACCAAAGTGAGCTTCCGCCGTCGATCTGCCCGCCGGCAATCGCACGAGCAATCGCGCTCCTCCTCCCTCTTCCTCCTCTTTTGTTGTCTTGTTGTGCGGTCTTGCAAGCGGGCGTGCGCGACCGAGACATTCGCGGTGTCCGTCCCTCCACGCCCTCCCACTCCCCAGGGCCGCTGGAACGGGCTCGGACCACGCGGTGTGTCCTTCGAACTAGGCTAAAGACACTCTCTGTATGCGACCGTCGTGAATCTGCGTTCTCGGCGTTCGTGGGAAAAACGCTGCCGCTTGGTAGCCAATGGGAGTCTTTAGTGGAAAGAAGTACTGGAGCGCTCACGCTGGCCGTCGCGACGTAAGCGGACAGTCGCACCGCGATGCCATAGAGCGGACCACGCGGTATCCTTCGGCGCCTGATTGAATCTCACTGGCTCCTCGCTGGGTCCGCTTTGTAAAGCGCCTGGACTCTAGTTTTAGAATTTGCCTTGCTGTACGAGGAAACCACTGATGCCTTATTTGGATCCTTTTAGTGGCTCTCGTAGGTCTCATTTAACGATAAGGCGTACGAATGGCAAGGCCAAAATTAAGCGACTTTGCGGCACGCGTGTAATACGGTGGGCTGATCGGAGCGTTTGGTTGGGGTAAGTTCTTCCATTTTGTCCTGGAGAATGCGCGCTCGACGAGCACATTACTGCGGAATGAGCCAACCCCCCCTTCCCCCCCCCCTATTCTTTAAAGCAAATCGTGGCGACATTCGATGGCATTTGTCCGTTGTTTGTAGGCAAAAGGCAGTTATATCGTTGGAAATTTGGGGCAAGCCCATAAAAAAAGGCGGGATTCCTCGTTCAAACATTGCACCAGGCATTGAAAACAAAATCTGAATTCTTAGAAATGATTGTGTACGATGAATAGAAACTCGAAAATCAAGCGTGAAAGTGGTTCATAGACATAAATATACATTTATATTCGTATACAAATGCATAAAATAAACAGTGAGACGAAGCAGAGTTTCAAGGATATGTACAAATAATATGAGAGAAGTTTTACCCAGACTTCGTATTTAACAACTTCTGACTAAGAGAATTATTGTCATCTCGACGATTTCTATTACAACTACTCATATAAATTGCTTGTGCAAACAAAAAAGAAGAAAAATATTTGGAAATTCATTGGTGGATCTCAAAGAATGCATGAGCCTCTTGCCCCTATCCCTCGCAAATTCGAGGCTTTGCTCGATGGGCTCAGGTTTCAGAAGTCCGCAACGCGGCATTTTTCCACGTACCTGGTACACCGTACCAACCGAGTTTAGCGCTCTAACCGTCAAAGTGGCCACGTTTGCTGGTTTTAGAAGCAGCATTGGCTGCCTGTCGCTCCTTTTTGTTGCCCTTCAGTATCGCTATTCTGTCGCCGTAATTCATATTCCTTCCTTTTTTGCCGCCCGCAGTGGATGCAGACCCGATTCTATACATAGCGGACAAGCGGTGGCGGGAGTAAAAAAAAAAAGGGCCCATCTCCCCGCGAGGGGGACTCGAGTAAATGCGTCGCATAGGGGGTGGGTGTATTGCGTTAACGTTTAGTGTTTGGGGAGTTGGTGGTAGTGAATGCGTTGTATCAGCAGCTTCTTGACGTAGTTTGAATGAATCGAGGATATAAGGCGCGTTCGTAGCCTTTCATTCTGTGTCGGTTTTGTGGCGCAGTGGGAAGAGCACCATGCACCTCGCGTTCCGCCCACAGGTAGTGAATGCGTTGTATCAGCAGCTTCTTGACGTAGTTTGAATGAGTCAAGGATATAAGGCGCGTTCGTAGCCTTCCATTCTGTAAGGCACCAGGCACCGGTAAGTATTATTTTTTTATATAGTGTAGGGGGCGAGCGATGCGGACTACTACGGACGCCTAGAACGGGTGACATCGTGAGTTAAAGAAATGCTCTGCATTTAAAACTCGTCGAGGCAGAGGCGGCTGCAGTGTCGCGCTTCGAATTCTCGTCTCCGGGGCATCATCGGCGGCGTTGCGGAAGCAGCCCTCTCCGCTCTCGAATACAGCTAGCTTCTCCACATGCTCTCTCCACTCCGTCGTTCTGTGCCCTTGTATCACTCGCTCTGCGGACGCAGTGACGCGAAAATGAAGAGAGCACCTCTACATGCCTCATCTATTAATCACGCAGCAGGCCTTGGCATCGATCCATCAACGCAAAACGGTACGCAATGCTGCAAGCATTACACGGGTATTTGGGAATACAGAAATGATGTCTTTGGGTGTGGGGAGCAGTAGTGTCTCGACCCTATCCTCCCATTAGTCTCTCGCCTCCCGGTCGTATACGGTTAGAGAACACTGCCTCTATTAGAATGAATAAATGAACATTGAGTTGCCGGAAATCATAGTGGATAAAAAATGCAAAGAATATAATAACCCTAATCAATCGTCATATGTTCAAGCACCGCCGAGGTTCATATATATCAGAAATTATCATTGTGAAAAAATTCCCCCGCATTTCCCCGAGGGGGAGAATGTGAAAGTGCGAATGCACGGTTGTCGGCCCGCTTGCGGCGCTTGCGCTCGGCCCCCGCAGCCCACCGCCTCGCCGCCTTCTCTTCCATCTCTTCCATCGGGTTTGTAGTATCACGTGTACACCACGCAGTTATCAAGCCGCTATAACGCCGCTGAGTCGCCAACGCACGCCGCTGACGACGTAGTTTGAATGCGTTAAAGATATAAGGCGCGTCACTAACACTGATATCAGCGTCGCGTCCGTGGCTTGGTCGGTAGAGCGTCGCGCTGCGGCCGCAAAGTCCTCGGATCGAAACCTGGCGCCGGATGCTGTTTCTTTTTTAAATATAGAGGAGCACTGCGGACGCCGCCGCCGCCGGCGGTGGATGGTTTGGGGTCGCTTATAAAGTGCATTCGCACTTAAAAAAAAAAAACATTTGCGAAGATTTGAGCTGAAGCATCCGCACCTAATACCGCTAAGCGACGATCTAGTACCTGGAAGTTGACATTGTATTGGCACTTTTAATGACAAAATGAAAGTGATAACGCATCTCACCAACACTGTCTGAGAAGCGAGTGGTTAAACGTTTTAACAGCAGCCTACTTAAGATTGTGTGCGGATATGGAAGAAGAAACCGCATCTCCGGGCAGTTCTAAAATAGGGTGGCTCAGCGGAACAGGCACCCAGACTGTATTCCCTGCTCCCCGCTACATCGATATCTTGGCACACTATCGCCACGAACGGCGAAATTCCCTCCTCCGCACTCCCACCGCACCCGGGTCGAGGCGACTACCTTTCGCCGGATCCAAACTAATTCCTGCTCTCATGGCACCCTCTTTCACGCCATATATCCCACTACCTATCTCTCCACCTGCAAATCTTCTCCCTGCCCGGAAATCTCTGCACATGGCATAGGAGGGCCAACACACCCGACGCCTAACCCCGAATCCCTGCCCAACATACAAACAGTGGGCGGGCCAGCCTACGAGCCCCGACCTTGCACCCCAGCGCCGGCTGGTGATGAGGACAAGGACGGCCAGTGAATCCCAGGGCTACCTTGACTAGGAGGCCCCTCACCGGGCGAGCACCCCTACATCAGCGCTTGCTCGAAATAAAATTGTATACTCTCTCTCTCTCTCTCTCTCTCTCTCTCTCTCTCTCTCTCTCTCTCTCTCTCTCTCTCTCTCTCTCTCTCTCTCTCTCTCTCTCTCTCTCTCTCTCTCTCTCTCTCTCGCACTTCTAACCCCACCTAAGAATCCTATACTTGGGAATGATACGGCCACGGAGAAAATGAATGCGGCAATAGTCTGCGGCTATGGAAAACAGCGGTGCGTATATAATTGCCGGAAAAAGTCGTCACTCTGGCTCTCTACACTTAAACGTATTAAATAACGACTTGCCGCCGAAAGTATTGATCCATCGTGTGAAATTTAATTGCGTTTACTCTGCGAGGACTTTTTTATAAACAGATTGAGAACCGCGTTTAATATCGCAGTAAACACCCACACTCTGTGGTGCAGGGAAAAGTGGCAATAATGGTAATCATACCATGCAGACCCACTTCATTTGAAACGGGGCAAATTAACGATCCCTGAGGAGTCAATTGAATCAGTGATAGATTCGCATACGTTTTGCAACGGCCAGATGTGTATCTCATCTGAAATTTCGAATAGCATACGACGATGATCATGACGACGACGATGATGATAATTATAATAATAATAATGAAACTTTATTCCTGTTCTATAAACACAGATACAGAAAAAGGAACCGCGGGAAAAAGCTGTCATAGACAGTTTGACGAGGCCGCAGCCCCCTTTTTGCTCAGACAGCAGCATCGCGACAAAAGAAAACACACAGTTATAAAGGCAACCGGAAAAGTAACAATAAAAAGGTATTAAGATACTTCTTTACGTTGCACGTGATACCCGTTATCTTCAACGGGTATAAAAAGAACAGTTAAACAAGAAAGCAAATGAGAGACAAAAAGGTTAATTCATTTTGGCACACGTGTAACGTAATTGACTCCTAGAACATTTATAAATATCAAAATCGGTGCACTCAAATACATCATGATTGTGATGATGATGGTGATCGCTTGGCTGCAAGCAACAATTTGTTCCCAACTACGTACGTGCGTCCCAACGAGCCGCAATCGCCATTATCATGAACAGCCACTCACGTTGTCATGAAGCAGAACGAGGAGTGCAAGTGTCAGTTATGAGAGACGCTGGTGGCGGGGGAGTAGAGGGGAATACCGAGGACAAGATATATCAGCAGGAATCGATATATCGTTTCGTAATGGAATACACAGTGGCCAGAAATACTATTCAATCGCTAAGGTCTTTGCGTTTCCAAATATACACTAGCACCGGTCAATGCCCACTCAACGTTTGAGCCCACACACAGTAAATAAACACTTTCTTTTACTCAGGAAAACTCCCACGTCAAAATACACGAAGTAAAACAACGACACAGTGTCTAGAGTGCTGTCCCACGGCTCTCCAGCTTGACGCTACAGCCATGGCTAGAGTTCCTTCGGACGACGTTCGATTTTTTACGAGTAGGCTGGCACGGGGCACAGCGTGTGCCCTTGAGGTATGATCGTTGTAGAGTTTAACTTATGATGCTTATCCCAACAGCACTGTATAGAACCCTTTATTCTAACCGGCCAAGAGAAGGTGGGCTCTTACGTGTCCGTAATATGCCGCCTTCTCCCTCGACAAAAACGTTCTTCTTAAAACTCAATATTGAAACTTTGCCTGTTAAGACGTGGTTGCACAACCGGAATATTTTTGCGTCTTTGGTAAGCTGTCGCCTATGCGATCTACCAGAAACAATTCAGCACTGGTTCATAAATTGTAAAGGTGCCATACTATTTAAGAATGTCCTCCAAAGAACTCTTAAGAGGGGCTCTCAATTGCTCTACATAGTGTAAGATATCTTGTATCACCCGAAGACGGTGATGTCCCATCTGATTGCTTTTCCCTAATCGCTTTGCATAGTTTATGGAAAACGCGAATGCTGGATAGACATGCTGAACCTATGGTTTCTTCAGGAACACACTTTTACCGAATGATCATTACTCTTAAAGATATCTACGACCAAAATGATTCTCATCCTGACTGATATCCCTGTTTTTTAGTTGTTCACTGTTCCCCGCATTAAACCAAACGCATGTTATTGCTCATTATATTTAGTTTTGTTCTTCATCTTGTATTCAAAGCATCTGTATGTGTACATAGTTGTAAATTTGTGTTGTAACCCGCCGTGTTGGCTCAGTGGATAAGGTGTTGTGCTGCTGATCACTAGGACGCGGGTTCGATTCCCGGCCGCGGCGACCGCTTTGCTGACGGTGGCGAAAAGCTAAAACGCCCATGAGCTCGAGATTTCGGTGCACGTTAAAGATCCCCAGGTGGTCAAAATTTATCCCGAGCCCTCCACTACGGTGCACTTCATCGCATGTGTATCGTCGGCGCGTTAAACATCATATTCAATGATTCAACCAATAAATCAAATGTGTTGTAAATATCATTTCCTACATTGACTTGTAGTGAAATAAGTACCATGTGGAAAAGAAAAAAAGAGCCCTTGTGGTATAGAGGTTGCGATTTTGCTTCCTGGTGCCAAGGGCGGTGGTTCGAGTCCGGCTGCTGCCTGCCGTATTTTTTCGCCTTTAGTTTCAAATACAATTTTCACAGTTCAGGTTGGTTTTCCATGCCTGCCATAAGTTCCTTCTGTTCGTTAGGCTATGTTAAGTTAAGTTACGTTACATTGAAAGCGCAAGGGAGAGTGATGCTGTGCCAGACGCGGCTTCATTCTTTTTGACAGGGGGGAGGGGGCGAAACGCCGGTGGACGTCGCTTTATAGGAGGGCTTATTGTACCGTATGGTACCATAACGTATGGTACTGTATGGTACCGTATCGTAGACAAAGCCTAAAAATAATGCCTGGAGTGAACCTGATCCTCCAAAGGTCCCGATAAAGATGCATACACCGTCTGATTTTCCCTTATGCAATTATTAAAATTCAAAATCCACTGAAAAAGGTATTTTTTATTCATGCTAAGGGTAGGTTAAGCCTATTATGCTCAGTTGAGCCGAATGAGGCACAGATTTGCTTTTGTAATCGCCTCCTTTTATTTGGAATTTCAAGTGCTCGGTTTATTTAAACACAGGCAAATAAACGAATTCCATGTACGTTATACAGTACATAGAGAGCTTTAGCACTCCGTATGTTCCGCGTTGTACGCAATTACCGTGTTGACCGGGACCCGTCGGGGCACTTGCGCATCCGTCGCGGTAGAGGTGATTAGTTCCACGACCGGCCCTCACCATACCCGTGCATTCGTCACGGTGGGGTGCACCTCGTCGCCCTTCCTCCTCTCCCTTGCGCGCACGCAGGCACAGTCGGGTTCCGGTAAACACGGTAACTACGTAAACAACGGAACAGACGGACTGCTAAAATTCTCTAATACAGTTTTAGCACTCCGTAGGCTCCGTTTGTTTCGTGGTTACCATGTTGACCGGAACCCGACTGCGCCTGCGCGCGCAAGCATGGCGAGGAGGGCGCACCCCACCGTGACGAATGCACGGGTATGGTGAGGGCCGGTCGTGGAACTAATACCCTCTACCGAAACAAATGCGGCGGTGCCCAGACGGGTCCCGGTCAACACGGTAACCACGTAACAGACGGAGCATGCGGAGTGTTAAAACGGAGTGTTAAAAGGAGTGTTAAATAATCTATTTCGGTGTTAATTTTGAACCGATCAGGGCACAACAGACCCATCCCTGTTGTCTTTCCTTCCCTTTTAAAGACGATAGTCTTTCTTGGGCTACTTAAACCCAGAAATTTTGGTCTGTCTGTCTGTCTGTCTGTCTGTCTGTCTGTGACTTGATTCAGCCACCCGGCCAAAGCAAAACAATGCCTGCGCAATAGTCTTATATAGTCACAGCTAAATCTACTCGTCTATGTCCGGTGTAATGTTCATACTTGTCAACGTTGTTGAAGAAGAACAAGACATTACGCAAATATGAGACAACAAATCAATACAGAAGTGATATTTGCAGTGTTCTTTTATAAAAAAATCAAACATGCTTAACTTTCGCGAAATTAAATACTTCATCAACTGCAGAAAAAGAATTCACTCCGCCGTCGCCTGCTGTCGCCCGCGCCACTATAGCTTCTGGCGCCATTTTAAGAAATCAACCGGCAACAGTTACGCAAGGTTCCACTAGATAGGTTCCATGTTCTACTTGCAACGCACGTGGAGTAGGGAAACGCGGTTCTATAAACGTTGAAGTAGGGCGCCTCGATGTCTTCGCCGTACGGCAGTGTTCGCATCGAGACACCCGGTTTGGAGCAGTGGAACGCGGGAAATTTAAAATGATTTAAGCAAACCTTTGGCGTCTTTACCTTGGGAGGAGCGCGACGCAAGAGGAACAACATGAGAGGTGAGCGGGAAAGCGAAGGGAGGCATTTACTTCGCAAAAGCCGATGAAGACTATCGTCTTTTGACGGCATTTGCAACGAAAGGAGCAGATACGCGGCCAATTTTTTTTGTTGTCGGTCCTCATGCATTTTAAACACAAGCTTCGATTTTATTGTTGCCGCTTAGAAAAGTTTACCCGGTGCAGCAAATTAAATTGTAAGTGAAATTTGTTTTATAGCAAAGCTTGCAACAAACTGGTGACGCGGGCGTGGTTATGAGATATTATGCTTTATTTGTACGTCAAGAAAGGCAACAACAACACTGCCGACCTCTTGATCCATAATGATGTACATACCTCATCCAGCCTGATAGCATGGTTTTCCCGATTTTTTTCGGGGGTAGATTCCAGGCATACGATTCCAAGCTTAACACCGCTGTTAACCCTGTTTTCAGACCAGAGCAATAATATGGATACGAAAGGAATTAAACGACAACATAATGATAAGCGCGGAGACAATCTTTTGGTATTTAACCAGCTCCGATGTTCATTGTGCAGAGAAATTTTTTCAGTTATTCAGATGTTTGCAGTCAAATAGTAGTTAACTGCAAATAATGTTGTTAGCCCATTGAGACAATCATGAAGGGTCTTCATTAAACACAGCTGTTGGGCAAGTTGCCTCCTGTATTGCCTCCTGTATTGCCCTGTACTTACCTCCTGCAAGTTGCCTCCTGTTGCCTCCTGTTCCGTCGTTCTTCTTTTGTGTCGTTGTCCAAGTCGCGCTCTATTTTCCAATGACAATCAGGGTGTACCCATCGGCAAACCTCCAGACTTTTTCCTCGAATTAAGAGCTATCTCCGTCTCTGTCTCTGTCTCTGTATCTGTCTCTGTCTCTGTCTATGTCTCTGTCTCTGTCTCTCTTGCTCACTTTAATAAAATCTTGTTTTGAAGCCTATTTTAACTCATGGAAAAATGACGCTAGCGGGAGGGTCCACGTAATGTAGCAAGCAAGCCCTGCCATGATGCATTCTCTTCATCTGATTGTGGCCCGTGGCTGTATCCGCCACCCCCGCCTTTCAGCTAAAACAGTGCCTCCTTACGGTTTTCATGTTCCCATGTTTTGCCTGGCATCTACAGATCTCCACATTTGCTATGAAATAGCAGTAGCTATATGTACTATCGCAGTAAGCTACCTGTAACTTATGAGGTACACGTGAGTTCGGAATTCTGAAGTTAAGTTGTTTTTAATGTTGTTTTAATTGACATTGATACATTTTTCTTACGCACTTTGATGCTGCTTTTCTTACAATTTCCCTTGCTTATTTGCTATGTGCTCGTTTCATAGGTGAATTGAAGCGGTCGAATCAAAAGCACGTTGACTTGTATGCTTCGAGTCACTCTATTGAGTCACTCCAGTATATAGCTCACCATTCAAAAAAGGACTGCAGGTTGTGAGAACAGACGACTTAAAAGCCACTCGAGATTGCCTAACGTATACGTTTTTTGTACTGCGACAGCCATAAATACGAGGGGTGTTATTTTCATCACGAGCATGCCAGGACGAGCGTGCCGATAGAGCGTGGCCACTTTGCACTCGAGCAGCCTCCATGGATGTCAAATGGGGTGCATACTTTGCTTGCCTGCTTAATGGCGTTCGAAAAGATGGTAAGTTAGGCGAGTAGGTACGCTGAAGGGCAGAACCACCTCATTGCATGCGAAACGGCGTGCAGTCTTGCAAGCGTGCCTACTTCCCGCGGGCCGGCGGGTCGGATTACTGGTATTCCGGCGTGGCGGCGTGTTGGGTACCCACAAGGCATCGAGAAGGTTCGCCGCCAAAAAGGGTGATGCGGCGGCTGCCGCCCTGCTTTAACTAACGCAACCCGCTGTTGCAATTGTGCACAATTTGAATCCTTTTTTGATCTGATGACTTGTGCACCAAAACATAGACCGGCTGATTTTTCCCCTTCGAGCACAGTCCTCAGAGTAATGGAGGTAAAATTGGAATGACATGGAGGGACTACAAAATCTACATAGCACTGCTGGCAACCTGATTTTACGTCTTCAAATCTGTTTCGTGAAGATGGGAATACATCGAGTGACGGTCGCGGTGGCATGCCCCGCAGCACCAGGGGTGAAGGTGATGGTAATTGCGGTAGTAGTAGGACATTGCTTCGGGGGGGGGGCACTAAAAACTAAAAAAATGGGGGTGTTGAAGCGTACGTCCCGAGTGAGGCTGAAACGATTCATACCGGAAAGCTACAGCAAAACCTTTCTTAATGCCATAAAATAATTCTGTCACACTTAAAGGTAAACCTTGTTTATTTAGTTCTTTTTGGTCCAGTAAGCTTAGGTGTGGCCTCGAAAACTTTGACAATGGTGTATGTCAAAAGCTGTTGGTAATTGCCGCATCACCTTGGGGTGATCACGTGTAGATTCATTTTAACCGACTGTTATAAAATGATCCCAAATAACAGTTACAGTTAGCAGCCAGTTAAAATGAGGTCGAAAATGGGTCCCGTATCTATCAACATCCATGCCCAGGTTCAAGCCATGCGGAATAAAACGTTACTGCAAACGTCGCACCAAATTTTCTCCGTTTTCCCAACGTAAAACACAGTGACCGTCCACACTTATCCCCTGTATGACCACACTGGTGCGTGTGAATTGTATTTTCTTAACGAAGGTGTACGTTGTGAATCAACGAACTGTCACGTGAAATTACCTGAAACTAGTTACAATGAATTAAAACACCGCTGAGTTGCTGATATACATTACTTGTATTTTTAGTACGGATTTGGAGAAGTGAAGCAAATTCCGTAACAATCATTCAGGCGTAAAGTGCATGTAAAGTAACTGAAATGTTGGAGGCTTGGTGATTGCTTCCACAAGATAAAAAACTAGGAGGTGATAGCTCAAAGCGTGAATCGGAGGCAATATTTGTCTTTGTCTTATGTAACTTCGGTGGCCTAAAAAGGGGTCAGAGCGAAACAAAAACAAAATACTCCGCTCCCCCCCCCCCCCCCCCTCTCCGGGTGAATTGTGCCGGAAGCAGGGCAAGTTTGGCGTATAGAGCGTGGCCCTTGCTATAGTCGTGTAGTTGTGCTTTTTGTTCTGTCCTGCTGCACAGCTTGGCGCAATGTTCAGCCTCCCTCCAAGCACTGCGGCGGGGCGCACGCAAGAGAGTCGTTACCCCCAAACACCAATGCTTCCTGCATCTCGTTCCATTTGATTGTACCGTCCTTCAAAAAAGAATAGAAAAACGCACGGTGTGGGATTGCAAGTGCCCTGTGGCCGACATTAGCTCAGTCTTTGTAGGTACTTTCATTTGATTTAAGATTACTAACGGAAAGGTATGGAGCAAGGCGCAAAAAAAAAAATCGAAGCTCAAAGAGGTGGCGAAAGTAAGCGTAGTTAAGGTGCGTAAGGAGCCAAGATCGTTGTAAAACTGTTAAATCGCGTAAAGTGCATCTGACCGAAACAGTATGTTGCACGCACATTTCATTATTTAGTACAGCTCCATTACTGCAGAAATTTGCATAGTGTGGTCTGACCTCACTTGGCTGACGTAAACTTCTACTGTCCCCATGTACGCCCAAGTTTTCACTCATTCTTTTGATATGGTATAGGTCTTTCGTAGAATGTTCTCTGTGTAGCTAAATGATTTGTAACGAGCAGAGAATATCAAATGCAGTGTCCAATCGAACTTTTTGAATGTTTGGCGGATGACGAATATGCTTACTGAGACGTCCCTGATAAGAGGATAGCGTCACGCTGCCAACTAGGTCCGCACGGAGTTGAGGGGAAAAGGCAACACAGGTTGGCTATAGAAACAATTTAATTAGCAATGAAGTTGGGCTGGTGCCGACGCGCTCACCAGGCGAGATGATGTGACTCGTAGAAGCGGGCCAGGAAGGCGGCTGGCGCTAGACTTCGGAGACGGGTCCTCTCGCTCTAGGAGCGGGGTGCACACGGGTGTGCTTGCTCTATTGGCCCGGAAAGGTCGGGACTCTCGTTCCGGGGCACGGTGATGTCCACGCACGCTGCAGGGCCGCGAGGGCGAACTCAAAGTGCTGTTGTGGGCTCTCTGGTCTGCGTAGATGGGTACGAGGGATGACCGTCGTCTCGATCTCGGCCGAGATTCGTGAGCGCTTTCGGATGTCTCCTACGCTGACTAATGAACTCATACTTCTAGCGAACTTTAGCACAGGACGAAGAAAGAAAAGACGAAACACACGCTAGTGTGTTTCCGCTTTAATTGTCTCCTACGCAGCGATTCCAGATTCTCACAAAGCAAGCTCCCAAATGTTTGATCCACATAGCCCAAAAGTAACCCAATGTTGACTTACTGAAATAGCCGAAATAGCCAAATTAGGAAAGTTCACACAATTATTTTCGAACGTTTATTCGATGTCTGCTGCGAATAGTAGCACAAACAGCTAGCTGCATTTGAGTACATTGCTGTGGGGTTGAACCGCTCCAAAAAGATCTCGGATGGCATGGAGTCCTTACAACCCTTGCGGTATCTCGTTACTCGAAACTTCACTTGCAGGACGTTCGCCAACGTATGAAGGACATCCGCAAGTCAGTTTTCGTTAGGGTTACTTTACTAACAAAATTAACGCAACTTGCAGTGGGGGTACAAGCCTGGAGAAACAGCGAAGCTGTGGGTCGACCTAGCTTCTCTCCCTTTGTAATGGGAAAGAAGTGTGGGGGACCGCTGTTAGTGTGGGAGACCTACTGGAACAGCCGTGTGAATTTCGGCTAAACTAGGCCTCACACCTCACCACTAAGCCAAGCCAAGCAAGAATATCGCAAAAACTAACAAAATTTAGCAATGCCTAGCAATACGTAGCTAAACCGGAAGAAGCTAGGACGACCCCCAACTTAGTTGTTTCCAGCCATGCCCCTCTATTGGAAGCTGCGCCATTTTTTTTGCGTTTTAGTAGCCAAAGAAAGACTAGCACGTTTAATATGGTATAATAAAGGGTGCGCATACACATATATTCTCCTTGGCCTCCCATTCGAGCAGACGCGCAAGCCGGCTTTAAGCTCACATAGGATCTGTGGACACACGGCGTGTGCGTGCAAGTGGGATTCCATTGTGTCAAAACGGCCACTCGAAAGTCGTGAAAAAATAACGGTTCTAGATGAGACAATACGCACATTGATCATGAAGAAGGAGTTCAATAGTATAGCTTTACCTCATAAGCCACGTATCGGTATACATTTAAATCGTTCGCAGATGCGTTGACTTGTGCGCGAAAAATCGTCGCATGGGTTCGTTCCTGGTTTGCGATTTGGGTCTTCCAAAGTTCGACGATCGATCGGCCGCACTTTCAGCGAAGGTTGGACGCGCTTTCAGCTCTCGCGATTCTCTCAACTTTTTTTTAGAAAGGGAGGGTAAAGTTTTTGTCACGCAGGACATTCGTCCAAACAACTGTGACGGAGTCGACACGGAGGCCATCAAGCGTACAGGTCCGCGCAGAAGTAAACGGAGCACGGGAGCGGTGGCCGAACTGCATCGCTGCGCCGCGTATGGGCGCCGACGGGAACCATGGAGCGCCGGTCAAGGAGTGTGTTCGCACTGCCCCCGCCGCCCTATCTGATATGTTTAATCGCCGCTCTGCTGGCGTTCCACGCTGGGCGAGACGGTCTTCAAAAGGCAGCGCTGGGCTATGAGAGGGGCGCTGGTTGCATTGCCACTCGCAGGCATCAGCGGCGACCGAATTCGCTGCTCATGAGCTGGACGAAGCTCGGCGCGCCAAGGAAACGTGCGTTGTTGCGCGCTGTAAAGGGCGGCATAAAATTGCAGGCCGCTACGGTTTGGCATAGCATGTCATTGCGATATAATTTATTGTAAGCCGGCAACAAAATTGCCGTGTACAATATAGAAAGCACATTCACAAACATTTTCGTTGTTCGGGGGAAAAAATCTCGCTTCCCCCTTTTTTTAGTTTTCAGTTTGTCCGAAGTTATTGCTGCCGCTTAGTCCAGGTATATTCTGTAGAGAGGGGAAAAAGATGTCCGTGCGGTGGAAATTCTGTATTAGAGAATGCCGTAAAGAATAGACACAATCATTTCTTGCTATTACACCGGGCCTTACATGGTGCATATTTTGTCGTCGCATTAAAAACCGACGTTGTTGTTTTTAACGAGCACCTTGTATTAGTTAACACAGTGTTGCAGATTTAAATTAAACTCCGCATTGACTTGAAAGATGGCTTCTCCGCATGACCTAAATGTCTTGCAAGAAATCGGCATCAGGGCCCCAAAATGACCGATGATGACTATAGTCATCATGACAGATCCATACTCGTCATCGGTTAATTTGGTACACAATATCGTGACGGCTATCATCGTTAACGGGAGCGAAAAGGTTAATGCGACAACAAAATATGCTCCCTATGAGGGCCGATGTAATCGCAGGAAACATTTTTTCTCGAAAACGTAATTTCCACCGCATGGACATCTTTTCCCCCTCTCTACAGAATAGACCTGGACTGACCGGCAGCCATAACTTCGGACAAACTGAAAATTAAAAAAAAAAAAAAATGGGGAAGTGAGATTTTTTTTCGCCAACAGCGAAAATGTTTGTGAATGTGCTTTCTATATTGTGCACGACAATTTTGTTGCCGACGTACAATAAATTATATCATAATGACATGCTATGCCAAACCGCAGCGGCCTACAAATTTATGCCGCCCTTTACAGCGCGCAACAAGGCATGTTTCCTTAACGCGCACAGCTTCGTGTCCAGCTCATGAGCAGCCGATTCGGTCGCCGCTGATGAATGCGAGCGGCAATGCTACCAGCGCCCCTCTCATAGCCCAGCGCTGCCTTTTGAAGACCGTCTCGCCGAGCATGACATAGCAGCAGAGCGGCGATCAAACATATCAGATAGGGCGGCGGGGGCAGTGCGAACACACTCTTTGACCTGCGCTCCATGGTTCCCGTCAGCGCCCATACGCGGCGCAGCGATGCAGTTCGGCCACCGCTCCCGTGCTCCGTTTACTTCTGCGCGGACCTGTACATTGCAGCAAGCACTATACTGAATTCATTGCATAAATATTTGACGCCGGAATGAAATTCTCGAAAGCCTCGAACAGAGCACCGTAAGAGAATTTACCTATGTTGTTGCAATGCAGCAGGTAGAGGTCACCTAACAGTTTCAGATTGGATGGAAGGCGCTTACATGGCACGGCTCTGCTCGGCACGGCACGGCACGGCACTGCTCACTGCTCACGCTACGGCACTGCTTAAATTCACGGCACTGCTCAAGAATGATGGTCTTCTCATCCGCAGGGGAAGACTTTTTCAAGGAGTCATGGAAAACACCTCCCAGTTGGCAATCTCATAACGGCTGTCGCAATTGCCAAAAAAAGCCAAATAGTCAACCATTTTTTTCCCGCCAACCACAAAAACAAGTAGCCCAATTTGGCTATTGATAGCTAAACCTGGCAACTCTGCATGCGGGCCTTCTTATGCCCTCCGCCGGTGCGTGGAGGAAAGGCAGAGCTAGGTGCTGGTTCGGGAACTGGCAGCTGTCCGGTCGTTCCGCGCTCCGCGCGCATCGGTGACGCCTCCACCAGGCGCCGTGGGGTCAGCATGGTGATGTGTCCCAAGGGCTGTGGGACGTGGGGTGGGATGCGCGTCGGCTCTTCCGGGTTTCGGTGCACCCCGTCGGCCGCCGTTTTCAATGTCCCACGTCACATTACCATGGCATCGAATAAGGAAGGAAAGTTTGACAAGTTCTCGTAACTTTACTTTTTACACCAGCGATTTACTAGGTGGTTGACGAAGAAAAGTTCAGCGCCGCGTTTGAGAACTTCGTCATTCGTCTTCGTCATTCTTCTCCATTCATCTTGTAAAACACTTTTTTTTTCAGAAACTAACGATGGCGTTGGACACTGTTGGCATGTTTTGTCATCGACCTCGCAACGATGAAAAGCTGTTCATGAATTAAAAAGGATGTAAGGCTCCGTGGAGATGCTTATGTGTAAACACAAGGTATAGAGTTAACAGTACACGAGCAGTACACGAGCGGGAATGATGTGGAGAAAAAAAAAATGAAAACGCAGACACCATATGATACACACATCCTTATTATGAACCTACTGCAGAAGACGTGAGGCTCAGAAATAAATAAAACAAAATCACGACCACCACTCTATATGATGCGAATTAAGAGCGAAGCTAGGGGGATAATTGGACGATAACGTGACAAAGCGCCTGCCTGCTCAGACAGATGTCTACGCAGACCCATAACGTTAGGTGAATGTAAGCTCTGTTTCTGCGCTCGGTTTAAAAGCATTTAATGGCTATTAAGACAAAAAGGCAGCAGTGGCGAAACGGCACGTAAATTACCATTAGCTAAGAACGCGTGTGTGCGCCGGCCTGCGCAATCCCACAGGGGCGCGCTGACCTCTCCCGACGGAGCAGCAGCCACCAGCGACCCCAAACTCTCTGAGCGGCGCACGGCAGCACTCACTGCCGGCGCTGAGGCCGCTTCTGCTCCATGGCGGCGCCAATATTACCAGCATATTCGTTCGGCGTCGAGTCATCTATACCGTGTTCAAATGGGCATTGATGCCTTCACATTCACAACTCATAAGGAGTGCTTATTGCTTATAGGTGTCCTCGGAATTTGTTTTCCGGAGTGTGGGAGGCTTTCAGGGCCGCGTGACATAACAGCTCGTTCGGAAAATGCGTTCCTCTCTCAGCCGCTCTGGCACGCTCCTCCCACGGCGGCTGCAAGGCGCTGAGTAGGACGGCCGTCCCTGAATAATCTGCATCGGCAGACATTGTTGGCTTTTGTGTAAACTGAGCTTTACCGCGAACTTTTCTTGCTCCGGACGACATATTTAGTAACAAAACCTCATAGCATCACAGCTGGAGCTGCCTGGTGAATAGATGATACGGACACCGCTCACGGCGAAAAAAAAAAGAGACGAAATTTGAGGCAAAAGAAACATGCACGAAGGACAGAAGAAAAAAAATGTAGATGAACATATGGATAACATAACTATAAGTACGTGAAGTACGAAGTAACACTATATTGACCCCTCATAATCGTAGTCACCCCCCCCCCCCCCATCTGGCGTAGCAAGCCTTGTCCCTAGCAGGGCTGACCTCACCAGTTCACATTAAAGAGCATTCTCTCTCTCTCTCTCTCTCTCTCTCTCTCTCTCTCTCTCTACGATGCCCCAATTAGATAAACAAATAAAAAGCAAGAGAGAATTACAAAATTACTGATTGATTGCTTGTAGGGCTTAACGCGCCGTACAGGAGTGCTTCAGATCAAGTTTGGCCAGTTAGGTATCTTTAACTTGCACCGAAATTTCTACACACGGGCCCTATCACTTTGCGCCTCCATCAGAAAAGCAGCCACCGAGGCCGGGATCCAAACCGCATATTTGGGCTCAGCAGCAGAACGCCTTAGCCACTGAGTCAGCATGGCGGGTATTACAAAATTAAAAATTCGTTCCAAGGAAGAATTTAATTTTTCTTTGGAACAAATTGGTAAGAACACACAGTGCAATGTCAGGTGGTTAGTGTACTCACGAATACGTAAGCACGTACACGCGCACTTCCTCAATCCGCTCCTGGCTAAACTGCTGAGTGGTTGGCACGCGATTGTGTCCTTTGAGACGAGTGATCATGCTCTCGCTGGTGGTTCCGCTGGGTGATACGCTACGCTCACTCCTCATCAAGAGGTGGATCGTAATCCTGCCCTTCAACAGCGGGCCTTAATCCGTCACTGTGGCTCACGAAGAGCTAGAAATAGCTTTACTCTCCTCACTAAATGGAATAAGATAGATCAGTATACACCCGCTGCTATTTCTCCTGACGAGCCGGATCGGGATCCTCGTTCTAATTATCACGATACCGGTCAGGATGGTAGTGACAATGAAAATGCGTCGTGACGTCCGTAAGGAGCGACCCATGATCACCCTCATTCATTGCCAACCGCGGCGATTGTGATGACCGCAGCACATGGCCATGTAGTTATATGCGGCAATTTCTTAGCTTAACAAAAAAAGAGAGAAAGAGACAGGTGATAATTTACGCAAAGCAGTTCCCTGCGCTTGTGGCTCCCTTCATTGGCCCGTGATCATCGTACAGCGCGAGGACTCCACTGCCGAGAGGATATAGTAAATTTTAACATCGCTCCACTCATAATTCAAGCCGAGGATGATGCAGGAGTAAGCGGTGAATATTTTCCTACGAGTGCCAGCACGAGCAACACGCAGAGGTGAATGGCGTATGCGAAGCAAGGAACTAAAGCTGCTCGTTTGTGGCGCTGCTATCCGAAGGTGAGGAATAACTCATTTCGTGACATCCCTACAGCTTGCAGAACCCGCGCACACTTAAAATTTACCGTGATGGTAAGTGCGGAGGAGAAGACCACTCGGTTGTGTATCCTTTTTAATTTTCGGACAAAATAAAATAAACTCAGTTACACACACCTCTGACTCGCTCTACACTGGACACTGAGGTGGGGGGGGGGGGGGGGGGAAGGAGGTAATGGTATGGTTTGTTATCCTATGGGATGGGAGCATAACGTGCACATACAAAGCCTGTGAAACACTTAAAACTACAAAAATATTGTTAAGGCCTTCAGGCACTGTTACCGTTAAGAGAAAGCCTCGTTGCACATTTCATAATAGCGCAGACGTGTGACGGGACTTCGAAAGCCTTCCTTCGCCTGTGACTGAGCCTACATCGCACCTCCAAAGTGATTTAAATAAAGACCACTCCGCATTATCTCGGATTGATCTTGTACCCAGTTCAGCCTTCACTAAAGTCGCTTCTCCCGCGTCCATTTATTTGAGCATACAGGTTTCGATCTTAATCTGAACGCATTACTGCGTAGATGAAGCGCCGGTGCGTTCTCACAATCCATTTACTCTAAAAACCTCGCATTCTCCGCTGTCCGCTTTCAACGCAGCTTCCCTTGTGTGCGTGGAAAGTGCCATAGGCTAGAGAAGGAGGAAGAGGTACCGTTTTTGATGGAGACGAGAATGACTGCGTGTGCTCTTTGTACGATAAAAATGAACTGTCATCTCAAGGCGAATTAAGGTGAGGAACCTACTTCGCATTGATGCCTATGAATACACGTGTGACGTAACATGTTCAATTAAACAGGGCGGCCGCGTGCATGACGTCCTTCATTATTTCGCCCAGTGCAAAACTACAAGCGAGGGGGGGGGGGGGCAGCGGAGAATAGCTGTTGTAAAAAGATATTTAATAACTGTTTTTTGACCCACATAAGCTCAGCTCGAACACCCTAAGCGTATATCTAGCAACTTAATTCTTATGCTCATTTACAACCCTAAATACCACAGAACAGAATCTGCACATGGAAGGTGCAGGTAGGCTGCTGTCTTTTCGAACGTAGGCTGCTGTCTTTTTCGCCTTGCTGAGCTGCCAGCTTTGCTCCGCCTGTGGTCTCGTGTGATCATGACATATGGAAAGGTCATAGCGGAACAAATCCACTGCATCTTAGAATCTTGCAAGCAGCCGTGACGCTTCTCGCCGAATAAATTCGATGCGTTAAAGAAAAAGCAGGTCATTGCAGATCACGGCCCTCTGCGTAACATGCTCACGACTCGAAGGCACAGCCTTCAATAATGTGGGAGACGTCAGTATTGATCGTGATGAGGCAGTCAGAGTTTGGATAAAGTCTGAAAAATGAGAAGAGCCTAGGGTTTCTCTAAAGGCATTTCATTTACACCCGGCTAGAGATCACCTGGTACCGTTTTTTTCCCGAAGAATCGAATAATACTAAACTACCCAACCTACGATGCTTTTGCTTGGAGAGATCTAGGGCCCCAAGAAAAACATAAGAAGCATTGTTTGCAGTGGTCGTGGCAGTTTTTATTTGTGTTTTGTACAGAATAAATACACGAGCAGCGTGATGCTACAGCCGTGGAATTTGTTCTTGATATCTTGTCTGGTGTGACCGCACCTGAAAAAGAATGAAAAGAAGGTGTCATTTCTTTCCACAATTCCATTTTTAACAAACAAATGCCAAACGTCATCCTTGTTGAGATCTCACGACGCCTAGTGCAGTGAAGTTTTGAGGCCTTTGGTGTCTAATTCAGTACGTAATTAAAGGCTGCAAGACGGTGTTAGCATTCCTTTCCACGTTAATACTTACTCCATCTTCGCAAACCAAAATCTATGTTCTTTTTTTATGAAGAGAATTACACTTTGGTCCTGCACCATACCACGGGCTCAAATGCCTTTTAAGTTCTTATTTATAGACTGGTTCGGCCGGACACAGCTGTAGAAATGGACACATGCGCTCAGCGACGAGCGGCCTCGAGTTGAGCGCACGCTGAAGGACACCTCGAGAGGTCGTGTAGGCGCAGTAGGGAAGATAGAGTGAATCAGGACGCACCAGAGGTGCAAGCAAGGCAGCTAGCGTTGTTTCCGCAGGGCGTCTGCTTTAGTGGTATCCACCCTTGACGAATCCGCCATAGCCGAGGCCGTGGCCGAGACCGTAGCCGCCATAGCCGCCGACGGCAAGACCGCCGTAGCCAAGACCGCCGTATCCACCGTGTCCGTAACCTCCAGCGGCGACGACAGCGTGGCTGACGGAGACGACGGGCTGGACGGTGTGGGAGACGGTGGCGACGGGCTGCTTGACGTAGCTCACAACGGGCCTGGTGACGTAGCCGACGCTGACGACGGGCTTCTTCACGTAGGAGACGGTCTTGACGGGAACAGCGACGGCGTGGGCGTGGCCGTGGCCGTAGCCGTGGCCGACGACGGCTCCGTAGCCGAGGCCAGCGCCATAGCCACCGTAGCCGAGGCCGTAGCCGCCGGCGTAGGCGCAGGCAATGAGGGCAGCGAAGACGACCTGAGCAGGCAGAAGAGAAAACGGCAGGATGAAAATCTAGGCGCCATAAAAAATTGACTAAGTAAAACGCGCTCAGAATAAGGAATTATAATCGCAGTCATTTAACTGGCCTTTCCAGTGAACACACTGCAGACTCAGCACTGATTAATATACCGTGCTTTCGATCAGCTTATAGGTAGTTATACCCAAACTTCGGGTGAATTCAGCGCGCGCGGTAAGGAACAAAAATCGTGAAACAGTGCTTTTTTCTGCCCATGATTGCTAATATTAGAAAACCCGCGGTCAGTGCACTTGATGACCATGCTTTATGGCGTCTACCCTCTCGAGCTCGCGGGGAGGCCTACTGGTGCGCTTCTACATTTGCTCCCACTTGTGCCCACGTTTTTCTCCACTTAGACTATTTGAATTCTAACTTTACTGTAAACATTCCGTCCATACATCCGTCCATCTTTGAACGAGTGCTGCTGTGAGGAGTTTCTAAAAGCCAAGTACCTGTCTCTCTGCAACATTTTGGGGTTGGCTGGGGGGAGGGGGTCGTTAAAGCACGCAGGCGTAGTTCGAAGAGGGCAAAGCGGGAGAAGTGTCATATCAGCTGTCAGTTCTCATTAGAAGAGCCTCATTAGCGAAGGCTCCAAGGGGTCAAAGATGAGTATTCAAATGACCAGAAGTATCTCCTTTCAAAGCTGAAAAAACACAATTATCCTTAAGAGTGCGACATGTGAACAAACAGCCAGTTCGTTTAAGGGCTTGAAGCCTGTGCGCACGCGGAATCTCCTTGAAATCTTAAGCGCTCTTTAGCCTTCCCGTCACGCACCAGTCGACGCGATCCTTGAATATTTTAAATGCCGGAACAGGAGGAGGCGACGCCATAAACCTTGCACTTGACCCTGACTCTGCCGGAGCAAACTGAGCTGTTTATCGGGTGAGGAAGTTAGCGACGCTATCGTCTGGTAAGTACCTGAACGAGGGACTCGAGAAAGATTCATTTTGCCATCCCTGAGGTGTTTCGTCGCCAGTGGCGTGTGCGCGTGCGGCGTGAGGTGCTTGTGGAAGTTCGCCCCTGCTGCTTGAAAGAATTTCTTGCTATGTCTGTCCCGACAGCACGAAATGAAGGCTGAGTTTATTACGTTTTCTTATATTAAGCATTTGACAATTTCCAAGTAACCTAAACCAACAATTATATACCTTATTGAACAATTATGGCACCTTTACAGCAAATATTTATTATTCCTGTCATTTCGCTAGCAGAATACTCATGCCTTTCTTTTCAGGAAAGGAAGGGGGGCGCGGGGGGAAATGTCGTGGAATATTCATTATTTGTTCTATCACAACGGGGTCCCAATGTCCTGCCACCTTTTGTAGTTGTCACCGCATTTCATTTCTATTTCTCTTTTTGTTAATTCGATTACTTATGATATCAATAATAAAATGAAACCGCCTTTTGAAATAGAAAAACCGGTTAGTAAATAAGTGAATAAATAAATACCATGCATCAGCAATAAATACATAATTAGGTAACGACGATAACAAACTATTATTTGGTGCGTCATGTGCGGCGAATTGATTCTGCCAATTAGAGGCGCATGCTGAAAATAAATTATCCAAGAGAACCGCAGCAGAGTCACTAATTACTGAGGCAATATTTAGTGACTCTATGCATTGCGAACCGCTAGTTAACACATCGAATTAGCTGGGCAGCGTACAAAAGACTGTTTAAAAATTATTCTTCTCGAAATGCTGCACCCAAAGGCGCATGCACAGAGGTCGCAGTGGTGCGCACGCTACTGTTTAACTAGTCATTGCAAGCGTAGGGCTCGCGGATTAAGCGAGCACAGAGCACTGCGTTGGCGCTGCCGAGAGGAAGGGAGGGGCACTCACAAGGGTGTTCATGATGCTGATATTCCTCAGAAGGTTCTGGAGAACGATGCCTGTCGTGGCTGCGGGACCAACTTATATACCCCCGCGGCTCCGAGGGCAAATTCATGGGCTGACCCAGTCTATCTGGGGGCTGGCAACAGCCGCAAAGGCTGGCGACAGGGGAGGGTCCCCAGTGTCCACGCCTTTGGGGCCTTCACTTCCGTTGCCCTCGGACGGCGGGGACGATAGAAACGATAACAAACAGCACAAAGTATGCGACCACTTTCCACGGCGCAATCAGCGCTGCCCACTGCCGGGCGCGTTATTAACGCAAATCAAGGGGCAACCTTCCCGTGGCCACAGTTTGTCTCGGGGCGGTTTTAACAGAGTGGCTTGATTATCTTCCTTTCTGGGTTTCCGATGTCGACGGGCGCACAAGGTCACCCGTTTTTGTTTTCGTTATTTCTTGGCCGGTTGGAACGCGGCTACCCACTCACTTCTCCTAAATTTCTCGATAAACAGCGGCTTCAGCTGTGTACTCAGCCCGGGGGCGGAAGTGCGGCTGGATGAAAATCAGGCTACTTCCTTGCAAGCGCATTTTGAGGGAGCGGATTTGAGTGTAGGTATTGTCTTTCAAGGAGTGCGTCCACGGCACTTGATTGCGAAGTATGCCGGTTTTTACGTTACACGTGGACGGACTCAGTGGCACGCGAACGACCTGCAAATGAATGTTATACCTATCGCCACACACATGCTAATTCAAAATTGCTATTTACTCAACCGCAAGATCGTTTTGATTTGTTACTTTTCAGCGTTAAACAATAAAAGGCTAAACAGGACTGCGACAGGCATCTTCGGCTGCTTTAAACGCGGAATTCTACTGCATTTTTAGTGCTCCATGGGAACGAAAGAAAGAAAGATGTTCGTGCAGTTCATAAGCTTGCTGGATGGAATTTTTGGTAATCGCTCTAGTCGTAAAGCTGGCACAATGTCAGTACGTGGTAATATATAGGGAAGGTCGGGGAGTTTTTTTTCTTTCAAATGCCTTCTTGTTCCTAGAAAATTGATGGCCAGGTACTTAAAAAAACGTTATTTATTCCTGACGCCAAGAAAATTAGTAGAAAATCGGAACTTGTGTTGTGTATAAATTTCTTGTGCCCGAAATATTGAACCTCGATTTTAATAGGAAACTTGCGAGGTTTAGACCTCGTAGGGAATTAACCTTTAATGAGTTCCAACCTCACTGCATGAGATAAGGTTGAGGTAAGGTCGTTCGAGGCAGACTGACGTAAAACCCGGAATTAGGGTCCAAGAAAGGTCACAGATAATGGGTAGCTCTATCATGCTTGCGCCAATTTTTGTTCCTCAATTTATATAATTTTGCTTGGATGCAAAGTTCCGAAAACGAAACTTCTAAAGCTATGTCATGAAGTTTCTATACCCTTGTAGCCCCACCAGGCTGTGTAGCAGTTCTTCCATAATCGCGGCGGAGGTTAAAGAGAGCACTGCCGCGATATTATTTTTGGCACTTCGCTGTCAACACACAAAGTTTCACCTGAATCTTCGACAAAAATTTCACCTGTTCTTTCGGATGGAGGTAACCCTCAGTTTTCTCCACGTTTCCCTGTGGTAAAACATGGTTCTAGCTTTGGATTTAGCATTAATTTCGTCACTGTATGCGCCTCTCTAGACGCACTAAGAATAATGAAGCTATTCCTTTCGGTGGCCTCAGGTGTACCAAATCAAATTTCTTTCTCTTTTGTGCCTGTCTTGTATGGCGCTAAACCAAGAAAACACACGCGGAACGCATGCAAACAGGGTGTTATGTTCAAAATGTATGGCACAAACTTCTAAAAGAAATATCTGCATAGCAGGGCTCATAGCATCAAAAGACCTTGGTCAAGACAGTGAGCGCCCAAAATTCCAGGAGTATAGCATTTTTTTCACCACCCAGAGATACCTTCAGCACATAATTCCTTGTGCTCATGCCACCTACCACAAAGCCTTGTTAATCACAATTACACAATCCGCACAGGTATGTTTGTGTCGTGCTCACGTGACCACGATGTGACATCGTCACAGCTGACGCTGCATCGTATGACACATTGGATCCTGCCGGAATTTTTTGTGTCTTGTACGCCTATATTGTACTGAATTACCTTTCCTTCCACACATCGAAACAGATTTCACCGAGAAATTTCACTGGGAAGAACCATGGTAGGATCATTCCTTTCATTCTGCCAACAAGGCTGACTTTTAAATGCTATAATATTATTTACAGGATTACTGACACGGAATTTTCAGGCTGAAATATAAGCGTACATCCCAATCCCTTTCAGTGTATGCATATATGTCGCTCACCAAGTATGAACTGCTGGAACGCATTTTGAAACATGCTTTTTCACAGAAGGGATTGCGCACGGAACTGAATTAAGACGCGATCGGTACCATTGTATGGACCGGATCACTCCTGGAATTCGTGCTCAACTTTTCAAAAGCAAAATATGCAAAATAAACCTGGAGTCCTTATCAAACGTCTAATAGAGGCGAGCAGAGATTACCTGCTGATTACAAAAAAAAAAAAAAAATAGCCGCGTGTATGCTTACTTCCCTGCAAATATCGTTACAAGACGACAGCCTTTCGCCTGCCCTGCCACGTAACTGCCTCTCCTCTCTTTCCCTCCCACCCCTCACGCTCTTCCCCCTGTCGCAACTCCCAGGATAAATGCAATGGAGGTTTGTTCAATCCCATTCATCATTTCCTTGTTCGCCCTGCTCGCTCTCCACCTGTTGGGGCAGTGCGCGCCCCGTCGACATTTTTTAACGCGCACTCTTAACAATCGCCGCAGGTGGGCTTCACGACAACACTCCAGAACGACCAATCGTCGGGATCAAATGTGCAAATTTGGCGAATGATGAGGCCCAGCATGCGATTAGAGGAAAATATAGTATCTGCGCTGTAACGCACGCCTTGCGCTATGCTGTGCTGCGAAGAATGTTTTTCAGGGTCAATATAAGCCGCCTTATATCAGAATATGGATGCCCTAAGACCCTTTCTTTTATTTCTTATGATTTGTTTCATACGCTGAACAAACACCGCTGAGTAAATTGTTGCCGCCTACGCGAGATTCTGGGTTCATAGCCATACACAGCTTCCCTTTAAAAACGACAAGAATAACGATCTGCAGAAATTCTCATAATTGCCCACTAATGTGTAGCATCCTTATACGGCTTGTCTAAATTGTGAGTTCTTAACACCCAGATATGGCTATCAGTAGCAAAAGACGTCAGATTATTTTATTGTCTTAAGTTTTCTTAGTTTCTTTTCGCCATGGGGTAAATTCATATCATTATAGCGATGAAGTGCCTTTAATTCGCTCATTATGTTTTTTCCCCCCGAATATGCAAGGCATAATGAAGGGTTGGTCCGGTCCCGCTAATTTTTATTCGTGTTTACAACGTTCTTTTTCGCGCTTTTTAAAGCGAAGCATTAGTGTTCTCACCGATGGCGTCTGTAGAGCGAAAACACCCGGCAGAAAAGTCAACTTTCGCTGACGACGATGATGAATTATCGTGGACGAAGTGAAAGAAAAAAAAAAACGCTTCAGAGGCCGCAATCGAACCTGGGTTCTTCGAGATATGAAGCCGTCGTGTATCCGATTGCTCCATTTCGACAAGGTCGAGACCCAGTCCAAACTCCGACGGCAACCAAAGAATCCGTCAGGAGAAAGCTTCGCGTTAAACTTTCGTCGTCGTTAGGCGGAGGGGTGCATGATTTTTGTAGCGTAAGCTACGATGGCCGAGGTTGAGCCGTTTCGCGTTGGCCGTGAAGGGCCGTTCTGCGCAAGCGCAAGGAGCATCGGATTGGTTTGGATCGGATCGTATCGGATCGGATTGCATTGGATTGGCTTGGATTGCATTGGATTAAATTGGATTGTGTTGTATTGAAATCCGATCCAATTGGAGTACGGGTGTCTAGAGAATTGGGTAGGCGCTAGGCGCACAGCCGGCGCGTGCCTAGCTGTGCGCCTCCCTTGCGCAGTAGCTAAGTCTGACGCTGCGCAGGAGCCGCTTTATAGCCGTTTCGCGTGGCTCCTGGAGAGCCGTGCTGCGCATGCGGGAGGAGTAGTGACTGGACTGGACTGGACTGGACTGGATTGGATTGAATTGAATTGGATTGTATTGGAAATCGTTTTAGCAGCAGTAAGCATAATCAGCTAATTCTAGACAACCAGGAAACCTAAGAATAACCAGCTGAACCTTAGCTCACGCTACGTGTACCCTGGCATAGCCGAGCTAAGCCACTGCTAATTTTTTAGTTCAACCTTCCTTTCTTGGAGGACGTGTATAAGATGGATATTTTTGATTTTGTCAGATCATTTTGTAAATTTTTTAAATTGTTCTTATTTCTTGGTTTTTCAAAATTCTGTTCCACCAACTATCTCTATTTGCGCTATTATAATCTGAAATTTCCTGGAAATGGAGGGCGTTACACGGGGCTCTCGTAACCGTTTTTTTATTTTATTTCGAACATTCTTTTCGAACTTTTTTTTTTAGTCTTCGGTTTTGGGGGGAGATGCAAAGATGCAAATTTTTTATTTTGCCAGATCAGTTTTCAGAAAAATTTCTTTATCCTTCTGATTTCTTGATTTTTCGACATTCTATTCGACCATTTATCTCCATTTACGCTATTATAACGATTAAAGGTGTTACTTCCGCCAAAATTGCATTTTTGTGGAAATGCAGCGCGTTACACAGTTCGGTAATTTTCGCTATTTTTATTCGTATTTTAAACGTTGTTTTGCAACTTTTTTCGTTCAACCTACGGCTTTTGGGGGAGATGTATAAGATGTACATTTTTGCTTTTGTGGGATCCTTTTTGCAAGAATTTCATTTTTTTTCTATTTTTCCGCCAAATCTCATTTTTTTGGAAATACAGGGCGTTACACGTTCGCTCATTTTCGCTATTTTTATTCGTATTTCGAGCTTTCTCTTGCGAACTTTTTTGTTTATTCTTCGGTTTTAGGGGGTGACGTTTAAGATGCCTTTTTTTGCTTTTGTCCGAACATTTTGTGATATTTTTTATTTTTCTTATTTTCTATTTTTTCAATTTTATGTCGGATCAGTACCCTCTATTTACGCTATTATAATGAATAAAGGTGTTATTTCCGCCAAATCTGCTTATTTGTGCAAAATGCAGGGCGCTACACGGTTCCCTCAGTTTCGCTATTTCGTAGTCGTATTTCGAACGTTGTTTTGCGAATTTTCTTGTTTAATAGTCGGTTGTGAGAAGAGACGTATAAGATGCATATTTTTTATTTTGTCAGATCATTTTTTAAATTTAATATTTGTCTTTTTCTTTTTTTCAAAAAATTCTGTTGGGTTAATAATCTCCATTTACGCTATTATAACGATTAAAGGTGTTACTTCCGCCAAATGTGCATTTTTGTGGAAATTGTGGGGGAACTTGGCTAGGAATGCTACGCGTTAAAACTTGTCGTCCGTCGTCCTGTCGTGCCTTTGAGAATCTTAGTGCCGTCCTATTGTTTATTTAAGCGAAAACTTTCTAAATGGGACCGATAGAGAAGTCAAAAGTAAAAAAACTTATGCATTTTCTCATAGACCTGACCGTTGGTCGACCGAAGAGCTCTGATAAGATCCCTGGACACACAGCGCGTGCATGAAACCGAGCCTCCACTGCGTCAGAGCGGTTAAATGAAAATCGAGAAGTAAGGGGTCTAGAAAAGACAATATGCAAATTGATCACGAAGAAGGGGTATAATAGCACACATTCGTCTCATAAACCACGTATCGGTACACATTTAGATCGTTCGTAGATGAGTTTACTTAGTGCGCTAAAAATTGTCGCACGGATTCGTTCTTCGTTTGCGATTTGGCTCTTTGAAGGTTTGACGATCGATTGGACGCACTTTTAGCCTTCGCGCATCTCTCCACTGTCTTTAGGAAGGGAAGTACATTTTTGTCGTCCTCTTGTGTCACAGCTGTTGTGTTGTATCTGACGTGTTGTGTTGTCGCATTGCTCATTTCTTATTGTTTTGCTTCGATGCTTTCAGATAACAAACTGGTTTTGTTTTGCTTTTCAATCCTAGACTGTGGACTGCAGTTTGAACTACAATGCATCATCATGCATTCTTGTGCAAACAACAAAAACAAAGAATAACTCAGACATGATCACATTTCCGCAGGAGCATTTATTTTCTGACAATCATTTAGCCGCGCTCAGGGCAAAGATGTCAGTGCTTCATGATGCAGATGGATTCGATTGCTCTGTACAATTCCATCATTAGAGGGGTTACTTAAAAATGATGAAAGGCGAGCGCGTGTTTTAGTAATTTCCGTGCCACTTAACGTGCTGACAAGATTCAAATCAATTTTAAAACAGCAGTCAGCTGCACGTAAAGACGTGAGTTCCTCATGCAGGATGTCCCGACGGCCCGTTTAGCTTCTTCTGTGGACAAACGGTAGGATTTTCCGCGTAACGAGCTTGAAATCACCAGCTGAAATTTCGGCCACATACGGCGTTCTTTTCCTTTTTGTTTTTTATCCATGGGGCTTTAGATATTTTTATACACCAGGCCATTTTTTAAGTAACATATGACTTACACTGGCCTGTAAACTAAAATGAAAGTCTACTGAACTGTAACGGCCTCCCAGGTCCCAGAAAAACGACCGAGGAAAAGTCTATTCAACTGAGGTGGCGTAAAAGCTGCTTCTTACAAAGACCCAAGGTAGAAAGTGATTGGCGTTATACGAAAAGGGAAACCTGATCTAGCCGACGTTTTAAAAGCTGTTCGCGTTAATTGGTTCAACTAGAATCTGTGACCTCACTGCATGGCCCAACTCATGTACATTTCTCATTTTTCTGTCCAAGACTAGCGTTTTATTTAGTTTGAAAAGTTACAACAAAAGAGAAAAAAATCGGGCATTTCTTGCGGTCACCTCACAAGGTACCTCGAGAACGTCGCACTGGCTTCAAGGCAAACGGCTGCTCCAGGCTCCTAAACTACACCTGGCATACGATGCATGCGGTATAGTTGGGGACTGCGGATTAGTTTAGATTCCCTTGGGGGTCTTTGAGACGTTGACACACAACTGTTCTTTTTTCGCCTACACCCGGGAAATGTCTGCCGCGGCTGGGAATTAAACCGACGACCTCGTGTTCAATAGCGCAACTGTAACAACAAGGTCGAGGGTTAGATGCATATAGAGCCAATGTGGGTGTTTCCGGATGTACGCGAAAAGCAAAAACGCCGTACGCACGAGATTTCGGGGCACGTTAAAGATCCCCAAGACCGCGACTGCATATGACCCTCCCCTATACGCCGTGCCTCAGCCGAAAAACCCAGCTCCAACTTCTACGCGAAAACCCGATTATAACTTCTTGCAGTTACAGTATCGGGAATTTTAATGTTAAATGGCGTTATGGCCTTAAGCAAAGTGCAGTATTGGGCGAGTCGGTTATCCATCATTACTAAACAGCGCAACAAAAACACGGACTTTAGCTGAGGTACACAGGACGAGCGCTGACTTTCAACTGAGCTTTTATTGAAAAAAATTGCTAGGTTGGGGGAAAATTGCGTCAGCGTACCCTCGGTTGCTCTGTCAGCCAAGGAACTTGATTTTCTACAAGCGGGAAGGAACGCAACATAGAAAGTAATCTGGGGGCGCAACACGTGTGTCATGGCTTGAGAGGGCTTATTATCATTTCAAGTGCGTGTGTTCTTAATGGGAATTTGTAGAGCGTGTGTGGCGCGTCATAGCACCGCTATGATGAATCGCTTGTTTTGTTCTGTGCATTTATAGCACGTGTGTGTAGGTGTGTGGGGTATAAATATGTGTTTTTTCAATAAAAGCTCAGTTGAAAGTCAGCGCTCGTCCTGTGTACCTCAGCTAAAGTCCGTGTTTTTGTTGCGCTGTCTAGTAATGAGTTATGGCCTTATCGACCTTGTTTTTGTTCGGGCAAAATTTATGAGTCAATACGTGTACGCAGTCTGCTTCATTCCGTCATGTGGGCCCGCCGTGGTGTGGTCGGAACCAGCGTCAGGAAATCACGCAAGGGAGTTACAGATGAGAAGGGGTACTTTAGAACGAAATTTTCGCGCGAGCAATGCTAAAAAAAAAAAAAAACGACCCAGAAATGGTCGAATCATGGGTTAACTAGGCCCGGCTATAAGCTAACAAGCTGAATAGACTGCCTATGCTCTTTGGTAACCTCTTTAATTTCACCCGACTCTTCAGAGCTCTCATAGGCCATGAACAAAAAAATGTCTCGCCTTGCTTGTGAGTTCAGAACACGTTCATGCATATCGGTGGCTGTTCGGGAGAGTTTGAAGTTGAAATGGGGGCACCTACCCATGGTAGTTGAGGGGTGAAAAAAGCGGCGATCATTGATTACAACTTGCACGCATGAAAAGCGCGAATGCAGCACTGTACATTGTTCGGTCATGCTATATACGGACCCAAGGGAACGAATATCTGTGTCACAGATATTGAACGTTTAGTGAAACATGTTTTTAGTATACAGTTCGTTTCAGCACAAACAAATAAGCATGGGGTTCAATTGGATTTTGGAAGGAAGCAATGGCCGGTTGCATGTGTCGGGCGTATAGTACGAGTATGCCCATGGACCCAACGTGGTATATTTCTGACTTGCCTTCCCGTGTAACGACGTCAGCTTCACGTTGTTTTTGTGAGCCGATCAGTGCGCTGCCAAGGAGCCATCTTGCACACCATATAATTGAAGGAATACACAGGAATTGCCTAGTAATCCGAAGCGTTAAAATACAGTAGAACCCCGCTCTTACGTTCCTCAGTGCTGCGTTTTCCCAGTTGCTACGTTGTTTTTGTCTAGTCCCGCGCAGCTCACATAGAGTCTCATGTGTTAAAATCCTCACTGTTACGTCGTGGCTCAGAGTACGTTCCTGGATCATTCGTCGGTTTCACTTCGGAATGCCAGAAGTGCGCGTTTGCCATAAAAGCACCACCGCAAGAATAGCAAGCGCTCTCGTCGTCACCGTGCGCTTCAAGCTTTGAAAAGAGCGTGGAACTTGCAACCGCGAACCTTGTCGTGCCTTGATGACGTCGCATAAACGGGAGGTGCTTTCCCTTCAGGAAATGCTTGACGTACTAAACTAGTAGACAAGCAGCAAGCGCGGAAGGGGGTCGACATCGTTAGGAACCTTGCATTCCCACGCTTGCTGTTTTCCAGCGATCGCAAAAAGCGGCAATCCTACATTCTCGAGTTTTTTAAGGTTCGAAAGCCAAAGTTGCAGAAATACATGGTTGCTAGTCAAAGCTACACTGCTTTCGTTCATTTTCGAAGGTTTCCTCACTGCTGCGTTTTCCTGGTTGTTACGTTTTGTTTTCCCAGTCCGGTGAATAACTTATTTACGGGGTTCCACTGTATTCCTGCTCTACTTACGCAAACGAATTGACCGGAATTGACCGGAATTTGACCTTGCATGGAAACTCCAGCTGTCGGATTCGAAGGATCCTCCGAGAAGGTCGCGCCTGCTGAAGTGATTGACCCCAAGTGCAATTTCCAACATCCGTGGCGTCTTCTAAAGCGCCCTGAAGGCGGGCTCCACCGGCTGCAACTGAATGTTACATACTCCCAAAGCGTCTTGTTTAAGCTGGGCTGTGTAGAATCGCCACTGTGTCCGGTATGCTTTATGACTGAGGACATTAGACACATTTATGCCTCTGCCGCCGATCTGCTAGTCAAAGGGCAACAGCGTCGAAAGCACTCCTGCGACCTCAACGTGGAAGTGCACTACAACTTTCCCACTTCCTCGGACCCTGGGACAACCATGGTGAGGCGGTGCTGGTGACGAGAACTCTGTGTACCTTTCTTGCGGACCAGGGGCTAAAAGAGGTTTTGTGAACCCTCTGAACATATACATTTTAAAAATGTGTACGTCTCTCTAAGGCTTTAATGGGCAGTTAAATCTTATTTTATATAGCAATATATATATCGCCATCCGCATACCGATGTATACCGCAATGTAATACTCCTGCTCCCCTCTCCTTTTTTCACCCTTTCGCTCTTTTTTCTCACTGTATTCATCCACATCTGGAGTATCAAGCTCTACTGTAAGTGGGGCTGACCTCGCAATTTTCATTAAATAACTCTCTCTCTCTCTCTCTCTCTCTCTCTATATATATATATATATATATATATATATATATATATATATATATATATATAAATAGGAATAGAAGCGCCAATAGCTAAGGACGGAAATGGGTAAATGACCGATCCAAAATGGAGTACATTATACATGCTAGCGTCGTAGAGGCAATTTTAGAGCACACGAGAACAACACGAGAACAAGGAACGTTAAAACAAGGTCCGCATATAGCCCATATACAGACAGCATTGCTTGGTATCGGTCAAAAATCTTGCTTTCTCAAACGCAATCCCGGAAGGCTAGCAAAACCCCGTCGCGGGTGCGTGCGCTATCTCCCTGACCTAATATTTCCCGGGGAGTCGGAGGCGCCCAGGAGTACGTGTACCGTTCACACATCATGCAATTTCTGAAGGCGGAAAACGGGGCACCGTAAAAGCAGGGGCCATAAATCGTTAGTGGGATGCTCTCAAGAGTAGCATGTGCTGTAAGCAAAGTCAATTCGGGTGGGTTAACTTCGTAGTAAAAGCGACGTTGACAAGGGGCCGAGGTACGCCGGTATGGATGGGCCGCCTCAGATGGGACGCGTGGGGTTACCGAAGAGACGTGTCCATTCAGTACATATGCCAACCTCTGGACGTTGAAGGTTATCTGATGGACCTTACAACTTACACAGGCAAGGCTTGGCTTCTCCATTAACAAACAGAAAATTAAAGTTTAAATAAACTTGTATAATTAAGCTGCTATGTCCTCTCGCGTAGTGACCCAAATGTAATATGCAAGGAATTCCCTGCAGCCCGATGGGAAACACGACATATTTATTAAGTGTAAAGGGCACCTTAATACGTCAGAATAAGGTTTTGTTAGTCACCGCGGCATTCGTCAAGGCACACGGCGAAAGTTGAATCGTGAACGCGTGGTGTCTACGGCTTGACAACAAAATATACGGTAATATGGTGCATAGAGAAGTATTTAGAAGGGCAATTCCCTATTACCCATTTACTTAAAGGGACCCTGCAACAGTTTTTTCAACTGTTTTTGAAATCCTAAATGCTTGCAGAATGTAGTCACCCAACACACCCAGTACTTAGATCAGGGGGTCGCAAAGTACCTCAGCCAAAAATTGCTGCTCTATGCCCATCAGATAAGTTGTAACCTCGCTCAAAAGATTCTTCTCTCTTTCCCCGTCTTGACGTTCTTCGACGGCCAGAATTTCGTCATTGAGGCCATGTAGCGGCTGTTGGCTTGTTTTCCTTCAGTTGCAGCAATGAACGCTTTTCGATAGCAACTTTAAAATAAAGCCACAAAAACAAAGCAGAAACGCAAGGCGTATCTGGTGCGACGAGCAAATCACGCAGTGCCGCTACGTGCTGGCGATAACTGTAGGTTTCGCAGTGCTTCCAGTCGCGAAGGAAAGAGTGAAAGCGTTTATCGAAACTGTTGCAGGGTTCCTTTAAGAAATTGGCACAGGATTTCAGCAACCAGTTGTGGATATTTCATCCCGCTGACAGCTATTGCGATGCCCTTGGTAACCTGTTCGAATCTTCTCGATACCTTGTGGAGATGCGTTGCGTTGACCATTACGTTACCGTGTGGGGTTAGCCCGTTGCGTTGACCCGGTGCGTTGACAGCCTGTGAATTGCCTTCAATAGAGTGTCCAGTCTGCCGTCGGAGATTCTTAGTAGAGCGTTGTGTTGCCGTATGGTGTCCCATTGCGAATTCCCTATGTCATATACTGCCCGCACTCAGTGCTATTCGCAACTACAAGTTCACGCTCGGCATGTAGCAGTTAGCGCAGCAAACTGAGCTTGGGTGGCCGTAACCTGCAGGTGCAGTTGCTTCCGCAGCGTTGGCTCGGTGATTGCGCCGCTGCGCGCGGTCGCTAAAACGATTGGCGAGATTCTTTGTTTTTTATAAAGGTAAAATTGACAAAAGTCCGTTTGTCCGAGATTCCGCGCGCGGTTTAAAAAAATTGGGCAATCCCGTATGACGCGCCTCATTACCCGTGTCGCGCGCACAAGGACTAGCGGCGTACTAACGCCAATCTAATTACTAATCAAGCGACGTTACAACACCACCGATTAAGCCACTGTACCTTTCCTCGCCTCACGAATCTTTCAGCAAAAAGGGAGCTGCGTACGATTGCGTCTACACTAAAACTAAATTTCCCCCACATATTCCAACAAAACGCCGTCTACCCAACCAGCTACACCTAAAACAAGCGCCCATTCTGTAAAGTTTACACATCATTCTAACAAAAAGCGTGGGCGTGTTCCAGGTACCCTCTTTCAATCTTAATCACAACCACCTAGCCGCGGGAGGTCGCGCTTTCCAGCTCACGCTTTGAGGACCATCGTCAGCTGAGGTCACGGGCGCGGACTCAGCGATCGCATCAGAAGCCTGGAATGAGGCCACCTCTCACCTCGGGAAGACAAAGACCAAAGACCCACTCTTGACTTCTCCCAGTAAAAGTTCTCTCTCTCTCTCTCTCTCTCTCTCTCTCTCTCTCTCTCTCTCTCTCTCTCTCTCTCTCTCTCTCTCTCTCTCTCTCTCTCTCTCTCTCTCTCTCTCTCTCTCTCTCTCTCTCTCTCTCTCTCTCTCTCTCTCTCTCTCTCTATCCCTGTTTCCAGAATATTTTAGCGGCAAGCCGTAAAGCAATACTTTAGAATGGCGGCGTTAGAACGAGAGTTACGACCATTTTCCGCCACTGACTGCTTCAATACTTCAATCTTCGTAGCTGAAAAGCGGCCGACCCTACCGCCATTCCTCACTATACTGATATCCGAAACTATACACATATCCCTGCTCGCTCTCATTTCTAAGCAGGCAGCTTTCGGCGGCATACGCTTCGAGCATTGCACTGTGCGCCCCACTTCGAGGAAGTTTTCCTTTTATCTAGGTCACGAGGTTCTTGATGTTTCGAGAGGGTCGCTAACGAAGCCTGCATAACGCCGCATGATGTGTGCCTTACCAGCATGATTCACATCTGTCGCGGCGCATCCTTGAACAGCGAGCTAGACGAAGCAGTAGGATGCAGCGGTTTTCGTCAACTGAACGTGGTATTTATGATCAAATACTGGGCATGTCTGAATATTTTTCCGGCTCTAATATTCAGTCGAATAATGCATTATTCGTTATCAGCTTTGATCAGAGTTAAATATTCGAAATTTTCGAAGCATTCGAGTAAAAATAGTGCAGGTTAGGCTCGTTCTTTCCCTAAAGTATGACATATTTCTAGTGCGTGTCCTATACAATACAAATTTAAGCCAGCTTTTACAGCGAAAGCTGTCAGTATTATTATATGGGGTACCTTACAGGGGGTACTTTATGTGGATACCGGCATGCATATCCGCACAAGCGATTCTTCACCCCCCCCCCCCCCCCGCTTTTTGCCGGGGCCGTGTAACGCCCTTGATTTCCACAAAAATGCAGATTGCGGAAGTAACATCTTTAATCCTTATAACAGCATCGATGGAGATAATTGGTAGAAGAGAATTTCGAAAAGGCCAAAAATAGAACAAAAGGACGAACTTTTCACAAAATTGATGTGGCAAAACCAAACACATGCATCTTACCCACGTCCTCCACAAAACAAAGACTAAACGAATAGAGTCTGCAAAAAAACGTTCGTAATACGAAAAAGCAAAAGCAAAAATGAGCGAACCGTGTAACGCCCTCAATTTCCACAAAAATGCATATTTGGTGAAAGTAAAATATTTAATCGTTATAACACCGTAAATGGAGATAATTTGTCTAACAGAATTTTGAAAAATCAGAAAATAAGAAAAATAGAAAAAACAACAGAGTTACAAAAATTATCTGATGAAATCAAAAATGATCTTATACACGCCCTCCAAAAAACGATGACTAAACTAAAAAAGCGCCGTAAAGAACGTTGGAAATACGAATAAAAAATAGCGAAAACGAACCAACCCTGGCTGTTTTCACGAGAGATCAGACGGGGGTGTCCGGTCGACATCTTTCATTTCGACGAAAATTTTGTATGTAGCTCCTTGTGCACAGGGGAAAGCATATGTGAAGTTTTTTTGTGGAAAAAATTTTTTCCCTTTCTCGAAAAAAATTCCCAAAGCCGCTTCAGGTAACTGGCGCGTTGAGCGGCTCGCGGAAAATTAGAAACTTTTATCGCTGTAAAACAAGAACTACTGCAGCTATCGCCCTAATTGTTTTTATGTGAAGACTTTGCATACTCTCAAATTATGTAACGTATTCATCTTTGGCTTGCAGAGCGAATTACTTTTAATAAAAATTCCCAAATTTGTAAAACTTTTGATAATTGCCCAAATGTGGGGCTTTTTTTTTGGTATCTAAACAAGCTAGATAGTTGCAATTTTTTGGTGTTATTCTACTATTTTTGTTTAATGGTCGTACAAATTTTAGTTTATGTGGTCAAGACGCTTCACTATTAAAAAAAGTCCTGTACTGCAGCAAGGTAAGGCATTTCGGTGTATTTTGAAAGCCAATTAATAAAAAAGTCCATCTTACATTTTTTTTCAAACTTTCACAAATTAAAGCCAAGGTTGCCCTCTATCACCTACATTAAAAATATGTTGCGCTATTTTTATTGTTTTGTACCTACAAAGCGCCAAATAGGGCCTTGTTAACAGTATTGCGGTGACATACCAAGTGGCTTGTAAGTGGTTAAGGCGTTGTGATGCTGACCACGAGGTGGCGGGTTCGATTCCCGGCCGCGGCGGCCACTTTTCTGATGGAGGCGAAAAGCAAAAACGCCCATGTGTACGAGATTTCGGCGCACGTTAAAGATCCCCAGGTGGTCCAAATTAATCCGGAGCCCTCCACTACAGCACGCCTCATCGCCTGCGTTGCGTCGGCGCGTTAATCCCTACAATCAATCAATCAAGTGGTTTGTAAGAAGCTTATGACCGCAATGTAGGGCGAGAGATGGACGTTACAAAAAGAACATAATTAAATAAACGTTGCGGGGAGCATGATTTGCTGAAATTAGCGTGAATAAAGCAGCCAGCACTTTAACAGATTGTAGAAAAGATCGCCAAGTGGATCGTTCAAGCAAGCGCACTCGCTCTTCTGGATGCATCTCTTCATGCGATGCTGAGTGTTGTTGTGTGCGTGCTATTTAAGCCCACTCGCATATACAGAGTTGGCAAGATGAGATCCGGACCTCTCGGGAGCGAGCGGGGAGCGGAGCTCGACCTAACTTGCAGCGTCGGGGTAAGAGTTCTGGCGGAAATAAGTACTGAAGGAAGGCAGCTGTACTTCCCGCTAGTTTCAGAAAGATATGAGCTCATGGTTCCCAGCAAAACTAAAAGTATCAAAGAAAACAACTAACCATGACCTCAGCCGACGTGAGCGACAACAGGATTAGGCGGCTTGAAGAAGAAGAAGAAAAAAGACTTGAAAACCGCCATAGCTAGCAGCAGTTTCTGCCTGATATCGCCTGCGGCGATTTACGCGCATCGACGAGCCAGAAGAAGCTCATAACCCAAGAGTAGTGAGGAGCGCGTGCTTTGTGCTGATTATTTAAGAGGGCATAAGGGAAAAAATTCTCATGAAGGAACTCCCGGCTAGTGCAATCCTTCGCTATAAGTCACATTACGTACGTTGCTGCTTTCCACAACTGGAGGCAATGCGAGCGTACTAAGATCAACGCCCTCATACGCAAAGCGTACAAGGCAGCACTCGGACTTCTCGACTGCACAAGCACCGAAAAGTTCCTGGCCCTGGGAGTGCATAACACCTTGGAAGAAATCGCCGAGGCGCAGAGGACCGCCCAGCTCGTGCGGCTATCGGAAACAAGAACGGGCAGGCAAGTGCTGCGTGACCTAGGCCTGGAGCCAAAGGAAGGGGGACCCGAGAATACAGACGTGCATGTACCAGAAGCAATTAGCAGACGGTTGCGGGTATGTCCTGTGCCAAGAAATATGAACCCCGAGTTCAACAAGGAGCGGCGGGCGGCGAGGGCCAAGGCGCTCATCGATCTCCATGCCAAAGACAGGGGTGCTGTGTTTGTGGATGCGGCAGAGTATCCAGACGGCAGAAGAGCATTCGCCGCAGCAGTTGTAGGGGCAGCGACCGGTGCTACACGGACGGCGGCGAGTGTGCGGACTCGAGCGGCGCATCGAGCAGAAGAAGTGGCCATTGCCCTAGCCATCGCCGACCCCGAGTGCACGACTGTGCTCTGTGATTCTAGGACGGCAGTGAAAAACTACGCCAGAGGAAGAGTGTGTGGTGAAGCCGCACGTGTGTTGCGTGCGGTCGATCTCGCGAGTGAAAGTAGGTGTGTTGTGATTAAGTGGTTTCCGGCGCACATGGGCTGTGATGTCTCGGATCTCGGCAACGAAAACCACAACGAGACGGCGAACGCGGCGGCGCGAGGACTAACCAACCGTGCCGCTGCTACTGCGGTCGACCCGACGTGGTGGTGGGAAACCAAGGACAGGATGACCTCTTACAATGAAATCGTGAAGTGGTACAGACTAGATAGAAGGACTATGCCACCACCTCATCCGGGCTTGACCCGTGAGGAAGCAGTAATATATCGACAACTACAGACAGGGTCGTTACTCACCCCGGTTCTGCTGAAGCACATATGTCCGAGTGTTTATGTAAGTGACCTTTGCTGTGTGTGCCGAAAGGAGAGAGCCACTGCGGCTCACATCCTTTGGGACTGTGCCAAGAACCCGCAGCAAGCTACAACGATGACAGCGATCCCACCGCTTCTCGAGGCCGCAATGCGTTGCTACGATCAAGAAGTCCAAGCCCAGGCCGTCCAGCAGATCTCGGCGGCCCTCGAAAGGCAACGACCGAGCGAAACCGGAGGGAGGCTGCCACCCCAAAACAGGGGCAGGCGCAGTCGACCAAAGGGAGTAGTGAGGCCGCGGCCGGAGTAGAGGCGCCAACAGCCGGGAAGACGTCATGGCCGCGTCACGGTGACGCCTTCCTTACATGGGAGGGCTAATCGTTCTGCAGGCATTTTCAATAAAGTTGCTTCGCTCGCTCGCATGAAGGAACTTCCCTAGCGTGAAAGATCTGGACACCGGAACAAAACATCCCGTGCGGCCAAATAACCAGCATGTACATCCTGGCCTTTTTTGAAGGTCGCTAGACGGCTGCCGCACTGGGACTGTTAGCATCTAAAATACTTTGGTTGCCGCTAACCCGCTATTGGCCACTTTGATCAGCGTCAGTGCCGTCCTGGTTCATGCTCAAGTGAACGACAATAAAGACGTACAGTCTCGTTGGTGCTAAATTCTCTGCAGTAGCATATAGTGCAACAGAGATCCCCGGGAAGCAGTTCATTTGTACTTAAATTTTCAGTTGAACGGCAATTGTACAAGAGTGCTATTACTGAAGTTTGAAGACAGCGCGAGTACCAGATCAGGGAACTGAAATTCATATAGTTCGCACATAAAGATAATTTTCAGCCTTAGTTTATTACAGATATTTTTGTAACACATTCCATGACTCCTCTGTTTTTCCTCCAAAATATTACGGCAATCATTTAAAGCGCAGAACTTAAAAAGGCCAGGTCTCGAGTTGCGCGGTTGAGACCGCACCAGCCGATAGTTACCAAACATGGGAGCGGGGTATTTAGGTGCAATGTACTTTATACACGCCCAATTTCAACAAAGCATGCTCACCGCAATGGTTTTTTAGGAATTTTCTCTTTGTAACGGCCATTTCTCGCCCTACATTGCCGTTATAAGCTTCTTACAGACTACTTCGGTATATCACCGCAATACTGCTAGCAAGGCCATATTTGTCGCTTTGTAGCTACGAAAGCACAAAAATAGGGCTACATATTTTTGATGTAGGTGATAGAAAGCAAACTTGACTTTAATTTGTGAATGTTTGAAAAAAAATTGAAGATGGTCTTTTTTTTTAATCGGCTTTCAAAATATACCAAACTGCGTTACCTTGCTGCAGTGCAGGACTTTTTTTTCATAGTGAAACGTCTTGAACACACAAACTAAAATTGGCATGAAGATTAAACAAGAATAGAAGAATAACACCGAAAAATTGCAACTATCTAGCTTGTTTAGATTCCGAGGTGAAGGAGGAGAAAAACTTTATTAATGTACAAGACACAGTTAAAGGGAGGGAGAGGCGGTTTAGCCTCTTTAGCGTGGGTGGTGTTCCTCAGTCCGGGATCCCATTGGTCGAGGCCGCCGACCGTGCCCGCCGGACGAGAGTCCGCTGAGAATCCAGGTCCGAGAAGCCGGACAGGGCCGCCTACCAGCACTCCCTCGGTGGCTTCACTTTGGCTATCATCCCTGGATTATATTGACAGGCCCACACCATATGATATGTATCTGCCCACTGACCGCAGAAGTTACACGAACCCGAGAAGGGCGTGTTGATGTGTTTGAGCATTGCGGGGCTGTAGAATGAGCCCGTCTGCGGCCGGCGAAGATGGCGCTCCTCAGTTCTATACAGGCCCTTGGCGGTCACCGGGAATGCCTGTTTACCGAGGCGCAGGCATGTTGTGACCTCAGAGAATGTGGTTAGCGGGTAAGGTACGATCGTACGGTCACAGCCTGGAAGTCGGAGGAACTCCGGGGGAGAGACGCTCGGGCAGCTGTGTGCGCAGCCTCATTCCCCCCCCCTCCCCCTCTCCCTGGTGGCCAGGTACCCACACAAGTTGTTTTATGGTGTCGGATATTGCTGGATTAACATTGGTGAAACGTTTCTAGCTAGGAGTGCTACCAGACCCCTGATGAAATTTCGGCAAGCTTGTTGTGAGTCAGACATTATGTGCGTTGCGTCAGAGTGAGTGGCGGCCAGTGCTATAGCCGTCTCTTCAGCAAACTCAATTTCACTCGTTCTCACCGATAGTCCATCCGTCTGTCTTCCCTCGTGCAGGACCGCGACCGTACAAATACCCTCCGGTGTGGGTCCCACTGCGTCTGCACCGTACACGCCTTTACGGGTGCCATATTGTTTTGTTATGGCTGTTGCCCGGGCCTGACTTCTTCCTAAGTTTGGGTCATGATGCATATTACGGGGCAGAGGTTTAACGATTAGTTTGCGGCGCCAAGCGGGAGGGATGTCCGCTCTGTCTTCAGTGGTAGGGGGTAGAGCAATGCGGAGATCCTCAAGGACCTGCCGGCCAGTAGTTGTCATTGACAGTCGCATGATTTGGCTCGTGTACTGAGCCTCTATGAGCTCAGTGATCGTATTGTGCATCCCGAGCTGTGTTAAACGTTTGGTTGACGTTTTAGAAGGGAGTCCAAGGGCTCTCTTAACCACTGTCCGAATCATAATGTCAAGTTTCTTAAGATCGCATGGTCGTAGCTTGAGGTAGGGCACTGCATATGCTATGCGGCTGATGACGAAGGCCTGTACTATAGGCGGAGCGTCTCGCATTCCTGGAGACCTCCGTGTTTGCCTGGTACCCGACCGATAATGCGGCTGATTTGTTCAGATGTGGTGTTATTGTTTTCGTTATTAATTTGCAGGCCCAGCACGTGGATGGTCTCCACTTCAGATATCTGAGTGTCACCCAAAGTAATGTGAATTTGTACTTCTGTTTTGTCCCGGGGATGTGAAGCAGCTCGGATTTCGTCGGCGCACACTTGAGGCCGCATTCCTCAGCGTACGTGTGCACTAAGGTAGCCGCTGCCTGGAGGGTTTCCTCGATTTCTCCGACACTTCCGCTTGTCGCCCACAAATTAATATCATCCGCGTATATATATATCGTGGCGGAACCCGTCTACCCTTTTGAGTCTCTCAGGAAGTTTCATCATGGCCACGTTGAACAGAAGGGGGGAAAGCACCGCCCCTTGAGGTGTGCCATGAGTTCCAATCTGTACGGGCCCATAATTTGTGTAATCGATTTTTATGTATGCCTTCCTTCTCTGAAGAAAATCCTGAATATGACGAAAGGTTTTGTGCCCGCAATTCGCGGAATTTAGGTTACTAAGAATTTTGGTGTGCTTTACGTTGTCGAATGCACCTTTAAAGTCTAGTGTTAGGATAGCCCTGTCCCCATGTTCTCCGTGAGGCGGGTCGATCACCTCCCGTTTGAGCTGGAGGAGAACGTCTTGGGTTTACAGGTCGGAGAAGAGACCCTGTTCTTCGATGTAAGCAGAGAGACGCGTGCAGACCTTCTTTTCCATGAGTTTACCAACACACGAAGTTAGAGAAAAAGGCCGTAAGTTGTCCGTGTTAATCTCTTTACCAGGTTTGGGAATGAAGTGCACGATTGGTGAACTTTAGTGCACCCAATTCCGGATGCACTTTAGATTCCGAGAAAAAAAAAGCCCTAAATTTGGGCAATTTTCAAAATGTTTTTGAATTTGGGAATTTTTATTAAAAGGAATTTGCTCTGCAAGCCAAAGACGAATACGTTAAATCATTTGAGAGTATGCAAAGTCCTCACATAAAAAGAACTAGGGTGATAGCTCCAGTAGTTTTTGTTTTAAAGGGGTAAAAGTTTCCAAATTTCCGCGAGCCGCTCAACGCGCCATTGACCCGAGCCGGCTTAGGGAATTGTTTTGGGAAAGGGAAAATTTTTCTTTCACAAAAAAACTTCACATATGTTTTCCCCTGTGCACAAGGAGCTACACACAAAACTTTCTTCAAAATTAAGATGTCGACCGGACACGCCTGTCCTATCTCTCGTGAAAAAACCCTTGCACTAGGCCTTGTATCTTCAAAAAAAAAAAAAACATAAGTACCGAAGTAAAGGGCACTTGACCGCTATATCAGTATATATTTACATCATTGCCGAAAAGAAACAACTCTCGACGAGGTGATAAGAAGGCTCGCCATTAGTAGACAATTCTCGGAATTTCTAGAGATTTTTTTATCGCTCCAAGCTACAGCTAAGGGACAATATAGCATGAAATTTTGCCTTTATAGAATTATTGCAATCGCATAGCTGTAGATCAACGCGTCTGTCACTGTAGCTCATATTACCTTGGGGTATCGCCTGTGTTTTTATTCACTCCTCCTTCATATCGGCTTTGTATCTCTTTCACGCCCTGGGGCCGCATGGGTCGCCACACATAGCTAAACGATATCTAGCGCCCATGCCCTGATCACTGCTGGGATACAATCGACCAACAATAAAATCGCCATTAAGCAACCACGCCTGAAACAAAAACCTTGTATTCGAGGAAATACGTTCGATCTGATATGTGTGGAGTTTCCTTCGCGCCGTGCTACCTACCTCCGACGCCAGCGATCAGAAAGCGCTTGTTACAACCTTGTCTCTGCACACGCGGGCAGTCTCTTACAATCTACATCTGCACCCGTCGATTATGTCCACGGCAGGCGTATCGTATAAAGGCATTTAACTGCTTTTGTCCGGGAAAGATAGGGGGACGCTTTCGTTGTGTAGAGGGGGGGAGCCCGAAATCGTGGTGATATATAAGGCGTGCATTTATTACGCGGGCAGGTTTAAACGCACGCGCATGAGAGAAACTACCATAACAGCTAACAATGGGGTAAGTTCACATCTGCTGCACGCACGGCGTAGACAACCCAGTCAAAAAATATCACAAAGCGGGACTGCCTCGCACGCAGAGTTCGACTGACGTAGTACCGGATGCGGTGCGCGAGTAATGGGACTGTGTTCTTGTGACAGATACATTAGCCCAATGTTAAAACAATAAAGTTACTCCGGGTGTCGCACTAACCACCGCCAGCTTTCCTGCTCCTACCGTCAATCTTCTTTCGTGCTCACACGAATATTGTTAAATCGGCTTTAGCGAGCTCCTGAGGTCTGCTGTTATCGTCACTGCCCAATCCATCTGACTGGGCATGTTGTGAGGCTGTTGCACCCAATTGGAATTATTATGACGGGTTTCGGGCTACATGTAGCTAATGTGGTTTTTTTTCATTACAGGTCCCTGGCGCGGTGATTTGGGGACCCCAACTTTTTCGCCAATCATCATCATCACCACCACCAGCAGCATCATCATCAACAACAACAGCAACAACAACAACCTACTCAGGTCACTGCACGACGAAGGCCTCTCCCATTACCGTCCAACCGCTCCTGTCCTGCGCTGCTCGAGTCCACAGTTTACCCCCGAATTTCTGTATTTCATCCCTCCATCGAATTAATGGCCCTCCCCTTCTTCTAGACCCATCTCTTGGTATCCTCTCCGTTACCCTTATTGTCCACCGGTTGTCGGTTCGTCTCCTTACATGGCCAGCCCAAGTCCCCTTATTTTTCTTTATTTGGACTATGATATCGTTCTCTGAACCAGGTAGCTCGTTCCTTGTCCCTAAGTGTTATTCCTAACATTATTCGTTCCACGTCTCGTTGAGCCAACCTAAGTTTGCTTTCTAGTTCTTTAGTAAGGCGTCACGTTTCAGCTCCGCAGGTCATCACCGGCACCATGCACTGGTTGTAGATTTTCTTTTTGAGTGACAGAAGTAGCTTACTTTTCATTATTTGGGAGTGCTTGCCCAGTGCTCCCTAACGCATACCTGTTCTTCGCCTGATTTCTTTCTCGTGGTTGGGGTCAGCACTAACCGTCTGTTTTTCGCCATCTGTTTTTCTCCAAACGAACCAGGCAGTGCGAGAGTCATGCTCTCTCATTAAAATCCTGCGTTCGACTATGGCTTAGTGAACCAAACTCATGACAATTCTCAAAACGTCTATTGGGATCTTCAAAATTGGTTTTCATTTCTAGAGAAGTTCCTTGTCTGTTGCATGTGTTGCAAGGAAAATAAGTGGCCACTCGAGCGCTCATTGTCATTTTCACGTCTGCGGCTGGTTAATTTATTTACTACTATTCGCAGAATTCGAAGCATTTAATTATTTGCTATGCGTTAGCTTCGAAAGAAAATGTCGCTAGTAGGGGGTGTCTGTCAACTAGGCCTTTAAATACTTGCTCACATGTATTGTGCATATTTTTTTCCTGATATGTGCGTCAGGCTTTTTTTCTGTTGCGAAACGTTGGCACGTGCGAACTTGCACAATGATGCTTGCGGTTGGTTGGCTTGGCATACACCCATTTTATACCAAAAAAAAAAAAAACAAATATAGAGGGCGAATATCCTTCCCTTAGTTTCAAAATTACGCTCCAAAGGCTGCATTTGAACGTGGCCGAGTATTCTACTTCTTAACCGTTTAGGGCTACAAGAGAGGAATTTCATTCTCCATCATAAATGCATCTTGGCGTTGTTACGATACATTAAATTTCACACAATGGCTGCAACAATGCGCATGCTTTTTTATCTCGTTATTCGAAACAGAGGGGGAAGACACTGTTGGTGTAGGACGTTATGGCAATTCCAGATTGTGTACGGGCTCTTTGTTCTTCGGCACAAGAACCACAAAGCGCTTATTTAAGTTACTAAAATCAGGCTGAGTCCTACCATTGTCAAAATGTGTTAATGTGTGCGTGCGCTAGTTGCATTTCTTCTGAATAGAGCAGGCTCTAAATGGCGCCTGATGAAATAAAAGACCACGTTCTACCCAACAATGCTCTCGTCTGGAGACCCCATAGCAGAAGACACCAAGAAAGCACAAGAAGTATTGCTTGCATTGGTCACAGCAGATTTTATTTGTGTTTTGTACAGAATAAATACACGAGTAGCATGATGCTACAACCGTGGAATTCTTTCTTGATATCTCCTCCGGTCTTTTAAAACCTGAAAGGTAAAGAAAACAAAGTTGTATTTTTATTTCATGGAGGTATGATTTACGAAATATATTCTGAACGTCGGTTGCTTTCAAATTTTACGCCACAGAGCACAGTGAAATTTAAAGACCTTTCGTCAGTTTCATCCAGCAAACCAGCTAAGGCATCAATGACATTTCTTTCCAAGCTAATTGTTCGTTTGAACTTGCTGTCCAAAATAAATATCGTTTTTCAGGAATGCATTCTTTACATTTGACGCTGCACCATATTTCTAGGTAAGAACCATTTTGTAAAAGTATATTTTGTGCTTTAAGTTCCGGAAACAGCCTTTGAGGTTGTCGCATGCGCTCAGCGCAAGTGAGCTCTAATTTTGCTCAAGCTGATTAACATAATCTCCGGATATCGTGAAAGGGAAATAGAGAGAGGGACAGAGAGAGAGAGAGACGTACCGGTGGTACAAGCGAGGCAACTAGCGTTTTTTACGTCTGGTGTCTGATTTAGTGGTATCCACCCTTGACGAATCCGCCGTAGCCGAGGCCGTGGCCGAGACCGTAGCCGCCATAGCCGCCATAGCCGCCGAGGGCAAGACCGCCATAGCCAGCGCCGTAGCCAAGACCGTGTCCGTAACCTCCAGCGGCGACGACAGCGTGGCTGACGGAGACGACGGGCTGGACGGTGTGGGAGACGGTGGCGACGGGCTGCTTGACGTAGCTCACAACGGGCCTGGTGACGTAGCCGACGCTGACGACGGGCTTCTTCACGTAGGAGACGGTCTTGACGGGAACAGCGACGGCGTGGGCGTGGCCGTGGCCGTAGCCGTGGCCGACGACGGCTCCGTAGCCGAGGCCAGCGCCATAGCCACCGTAGCCGAGGCCGAAGCCGCCGGCGTAGGCGCAGGCAATGAGGGCAGCGAAGACGACCTGCGCACGCAGAAGGGAAGACGGCAGGATGAAAATCTAGGCGCCATTAAAAATGGACTAAGTAAAACGCGTTTCGAACAAGGAATTATAATCGCAATCAGTTAACTGGCCTTTCCAGTGAACACAATACAGACTCTGTGCTGCTTAAACTGCCTACTTTTTCGATCAAGTGATTGCATCTTCAGACCCAAAACTTCGGGTCAACTCACTTTGCATCTTAAGAAACAAGAACCATGAAATAGTGTCTTTTTGCACCAATGACTGCGGATATTGAGAACCCGTGGCCCGTGCAAGTAAACTTCCCGCTTTACGGTGCCTGCCCGCTCCTGCCCGCTGGCCGGCCAGCGCGTGTCTTTCTGCATTTAAAAATTAGCTGTTATAAAAGCAATACCGTGTCGCTTTAAATACAAAAAAATTACTGCAAGGATATTTCAAAATTATGCGCTGAGAGGCCGTTTCGCTGCTGTGACTAGCGGTGTAATATTATGCACGTAGATGTGTAAGCTTTACGAGTCTGTAAAAGCGGCGGTTGGACAATAACTATTGTCTAAACACCTTACGAACTTGTATACTCTGACGATATTTCACATTCGCGAGTAACGCACTTACTAACGCTGCTACGTGTGAATAGCTGCTCCTCACTTTAAAACTGACGACCGGTGGGCAACGAGTTCGCTCCAGGTAAGCCAGTAAACGCCCCACTGCTCTTTGGATCTCCGGTCACGCTGGTGTGAACGGAGATCGCGAGCCTTGCCGACGCCCAAACATGGGAAATGGGACCACGGAGCACGCACTCGACTGATATGGCCAAAATCTACACGGCTCTCATTCTGTTCTCCAACGCGCGAAAACTAGAGATGCTACCATCGAATTAGCTGGAGGAAAGAGTTGCGGCACATTCTGCTTTCGCGGCTGCTCTCTCGTGCTGGTGCCTCAGCGTGGAATGGTCTGCAAAAGCGCTTCTTCCATGGATAAAAGGAAACGACATTTTTCTGCATTCGTTTAAAGAAACAAGCACATGCAAATCAATTACACGATGGAGACTGCAGATTGGCACTCGTTAACACTTCCGGTAAGGGCGCTACAAGGGGATGGAATAACGGTGCCGTAAGCACTGTGGAAGAGCCACTAACTACTGAGGCAGTATTTAGTGATTCTACGCAGTGCCAACGGCCCAGAAAACATTGCTTGCGTGCAAAGGGCTGGTGGAGACTTAGCTCGTGAAAAGCAGTTAACTGAGAGAATGTCGACAGAGGGAGGTGAGCGGGCAGAAAAAGGCGTCAAGTGGGCGCCGCACAGTAAGGCACGATCTCTGCATAGCAGTACAGTCACTACGTGTGCGCATTGGGGACTAACTAGCCCGTAAGTGTCGTTACAAGCGCCGTGTCTGATGGCTGACAGAGTACCAAGCGCCACGGGGACCCGAGGACCAGGGAAAACAGCACTCACAAGGGTGTTCATGATGCTGATATTCCTCAGAAGGTTCTGGAGAATGATGCCTACCGTGGACGCGAGACCAACTTATATACCCACGCGTCTCCCAGCGCCGAATCATGTGCTGACCCAGTAGGCTGGATAAAGGCCGGAAAGGGTTCCCAGCGTCCTCGCCTCTACTCGTTTGCCCTCCGATGACGGGGCCCCAGAAGAATCGATACTAAGCCAGCCACTACGCAACTTACGCTGCCCACTGCCGAGCGCGAAAATAACGCAAAACAAAAGGCCAACATTCTCGGGGCGGTTTTAAGAGACTGGCACGATTATCTTACTTTCTAGGTTCCTGCTGCAGGCTCGCGCAAGGTTACGCTCTTATACCTCTGTTTTTCTTCTACTCACTGCGCGCACTCCGTGCTAGATTGGCGCTTGCTTCTGTTTGGTTCATTTTTCTTTCGGCTCCCCCTTAACGCGCTCGTGTCCCCTTGGCGATTCCGCTGCCTCGCTCTCGGCTTTTCACCAACGCCTGAGCGGCGGACCAGCGGTCACCTGCTTGGCTCACGTAAGCGTTGGCCTGCATCTTGTTATGAATCGCATTTCGCTTCCAGGCCTGGCGCAGTGAAAGCGAGCAGAGACATGTCCCCCCTTTCATTTATTTTCTTTCTTTTCCTCGTTTCCTCTCTCGCCCGCCGATCGTACGAGGGCACAATTAGGCGACAGGCCTTTCACAACCTCGTCCGCAGCGCCCCTCCCTGTTTTCTGGCGTCCCTCCCGCACCGCTAATCGTGTGAAATTGCTGGTCGCGAGTATATTGCAATTCGCGGTTTTGAAGCAGCCCTTTCATCGAGCCCCCTCGGATACGCGCGGCGAGGGCGCGCGGGAACGCGATGTAATTGCCCTGGACAGCTGTACAAGCAAACAAAAAGGAGCGGGACGACGCCGGGCTGAGCGAATACGCCCGGCGAGTGATTGCATTTGTGATTTGCTTGACAAGCGTCTTGCCCCCATCCGACGTTCGCGGGCTGTCCGCTGTCATCGTGAGCGGGCACGAACCAAGTTCCGCCACTTAGGGGCCGCCAGTTAATTCATTCGCTGCTAGCGTGAACAGTAAACGACGCAAGTTTTGTCCTCTTGCTGTCATTGCTGTTTCACGGCGATTGAAAGCGTGAGCGTCGAAGAAAGGTCGACTGAGCCGGGCTCGGCTAATATATGCGACGCCGTATGCGGGCCACTGGCTTTCAATGTTTGGCGAATGAGTCCCTGGACGACGGCCGCACTAGCCCACGCTGCCGTCGCTCGGGCAGCCCTGCCTTGCTGGGTGGCCTCCTTGGCTCCGCGAGAAATCCCTCACGTACCCAGTGACATTACGAAGTTCCGGCCGGAGTTGCTACGCGCAAAACATGACAAGCTCGTGGATCGGTTTATCGTACTGCGAGCATGGAACTTAGATGGAAGAGTTTGGCGAAGTGTGAGATAGCGCCGAGAGCTGGCAGCTGGACTTCATTCAGGTTCTGAGCCAACTTCGCAATGGAGCTCAGAAATCAATGTTCATGCTGAGGTAGCGTTCGCTTGCAATATCAAAGCCAGTGTGACTAAATGACGACTCGTTTGTTCTTGTTTTTTTTAGGATAGCAAACTAGACCACAGCCTGATTGACATTACTGCCTTTCCTTAACCTTTATTCATTCCTTATTATCCTCTGTATTATCCTCTGTAACTGGCAAACTAAAAAAAGGGAATAAACACAGTATGTCGAGTGTACGTTTTTGTTTTGCAATGAATGGTGATATTTCTTCAACAGAATAGGAAATGTATGTACTTATATCAATGCTTTAGCAAATTTTTTTCATGACTGTTTCAAGGTCGTTAATACAAGCCCAATATAAAATGGCCAGTTGTTGTTTTCTGTTTTGTTTCTTTGTGGTGGCCGCTCAGAGATAATTACACGCATGGACGATATTTATTTTTTTTGTCAGTGCCATGACCGTGTACGCCTTACAATCGAAATAAATAATCCTAACCTGCTTTCTTTTTCACCCGCATTTTGTTGTGATCAAGTTAGCCTGCAAATTACATTGTTCGCCGCACTTCACTTCTACCAAGCCTTCTTCAGTGAATGAATGCATTTACCACGTTTTCCCCCCAGAGAAACCAATTCAAGGCAAGAAGGCCTGCGTAGTATTGCCTTCCAATTTACTTGTGTGTTTCCAACCATCTCCACTTTTTCCCTGAGCGTAGTATTGTTGATAGAACAATCTGCCGCGTTCTTGCTTTGAATTGGAACGTTATTTGTCTACTCGCCCAGTGCTTTCGTATCAACCCGATACGGTGGTTCAGTGGAAGCACTGCATGCGGGGTGATGAGAACGAAATCTTAAATGACACCAAATAAATTATTTACAAGAAAAACTCATCAGATGGCGGACTATTCTATGGTCCCTCTCTCTCCGTGGCACCAAGGCTGGGGTGAATTCCTCTTCAGTGGGAATGCGCTAAGGGCGAAGAAAAAAAATGGAAGCACAAAGATTCACTGACAAATGAATCAACGCATAAATTTATTTTATAACGATGGCGCCATGGCCATAGGGGAAAAGGGGGCGTATAAAATACCGGAAGACAGCCAGACGGAGAAGAAAGAAAGCTCGGAAGAAAGCCGGCATTTACTGCAAGATCTCGAAATCTACACCAAGGGCGTAAAAGCATTGGTAAGACAAGGCATACATACAATTGACAACGTCTTCGCAATGGAAGTCTGAAACTTCAAAAGGGGGTGCTATGGACGCCGCGGTTGCTAGGACGCACTCCATGCTCGGAAAGGAGTGCGTAATCTCAAATAATAACAACAATATCAATCAATCAATCAATCAATCAATCAATCAATCAATCAATCAATCAATCAATCAATCAATCAATCAATCAATCAATCAATCAATCATTTCCGTGCCCAGGAACAGACTTTTTGCTGGCTCAACATACCTCGTAACATACCTCGCAAAGAAAAAATAAGAAAATAGTAGTGGTTACACACGAAGAAAACTACACATTTTGACATCAAGATACACAAACACACACACTTACAAGCACTCATTCATACACACAACTAATGCCTAACAGTGAGGCATATCTCACATAAGTAAACGAGACAATTAAAAAGTGAATAACAAGAAAAGAACGAAAAAATCGCTTATTGTGGAGTCACATAATGAAAGTCAATCAAGTTTATGAACACAGGGGTAAAAGACAAATACAGAATAATTAAGGTTGACAGTTACGCCAATACAAACTTACAGGCATGTTTGCGAAGCCGAGTAGGGCAATGATACAATATTTCTAGGTAATCCGAGTACCGATTGCACGTGCATTGCAGTCGGGACATAGGGCACAAGACACGCAGACATTTGGGATTGTAAGAGGTATCATGTTTCCTGGTCCACTTTTTCGGCACGCAGAGAGGAACATGTTGTAGCAGCTCGCCACAAGACCCTGCACCATGAATAATTTTAAAGAGGAATAGAATATCAGCTTTATTACGCCTGGAGGTTAAGCATGATAGCGTAAATGAAGAGGGGGATCCAGGGTTATAATTGCTACTATCGCCGAAGCAATGGTTGAAGATAGATATAAACTTATTCTGGACCATTTCGATAAGCGTGCGGTTTGCTTTGGACGTGCTATTCCAAACTACAGATGCATATTCAAGCTGAGGACGACATATAGTTGTGTAGAGCTTGAGAAGCGAATTGGGCTCCTTGAACTCCTTCGACACGCGACACACAGCGCCAAGCGATCGAATAACTCTACGAGTAATTACCTGGATATGTGGAGAGAAGCTCAGTTTACTGTAGAAATTGACGCCCAGGTCATTCACCTCTACCACACGTGGTAGTAATTCCCCGTTGATGTTATAGGAGAACAAGATGTTGTCGGTTTTTTTGTGTATGTCATTACTAGAGACCGGGACTTGAGCAAAATGACTATGTTTTCCTTCAGTCCGTATCAAGCCTATTTAACATATAAGCACAAACTAAGGGAAGGGGAGCATTTTAAGCATAGTTTATTGTGCCTATAGTGCCTATTCTAACTATATAAGCTTTTTAGTGCCTATTTTGACTACATGGGCTTTTTGGCGTCTAAAAATGCCTGTTTTGTGTTATGAATGCCTTTATTGGATTTCTTTAGTCGATGTTCTGCAGGGACTGTTCTCGCTTCAGAAGCCTGCCACAGGGCGTTTGTTTCACGCCGTTTGCACGAAAAATCAGCCGTTGTGCCAAACACACCGAGACACGCAAACTGTGCCCTAGCCGCCACCACCTCGAAATTTCCACCTCGGCCCAGCCTCCAGAATTCCGCGCGCTGAGACACCGCAGCCATGCTCACCGGCGTCACCCCTGTCCGCACGAACTCTTCTGTTCTATGCCATTCTGACGTGCTGTGTCCGCGGACGAACAGCTAGAACTTCTGCCGACGTGCCCTATGTATTGCTAACTCAATAAAAACACAGAAAACAACAAATGAAGGCGACACAGCCGGGTACGTGCCGCTCAAGGTCAAAGACGCCTCCTGGGGGAACCACGTGCAAATTTGGCACACCAAAATTGCAAGGCGATGCCAAGAACACGTGCGCGGTCTGCCGCCGATGACAGGTACGCCGCCGGCAGGCAAGATGCAGTACGTGTAGCACGAAGAATGAACGAGAAACGGAGCTTAGGAATGGGGATCTCAGCAATTTACTAGTAGTCTAGTCGTGACACCCGTCATAAGCCGTGCCAGGTAATCTTTAAGTGCATTTGGAAATGTAGCACTGAGGGAATTAATTCCAGAGAATCGTACGTGCTGTCTAATGTTGCTTATCGGTATATAGTGCTTAGTTACTGAATGGCGTTATTCCCGCAGCTTCACTAATCATCTGCTTCTGGCGGACAGAATGGCTCAATAATTTTTACAGAATTATTCCCCTTAACTGCACTACCCATGGCATTCATCAGTGTTCTGAAGATCTGGGAACGCCGTTCTGCTGTGACAAATAATAATAAGTTGCAGTCAAGATTCTTCTTCGAAGCGCAGTTGTGTCTTCAAGGGGCAGGTACCGATTGTGACTCTTCGACCAGAGCCCATTGTTACGCCTTCAGGAACTCGGCTGAGGGAAGAAAACTACACCAAAAACACTACGGTTCTATCAAAACCTTTCAATCGACAAAAGCATCGCAGCCCAAAGTATTTGCACCACACTACACTTCAACGTGACAGGGCACATTCGTGTGCTTATTTCGCATTCTTAGCAGAAACTAGTTCAGCAGCTGAGACCTTTGGCGGCACTCTGTCTAAGAATGCTTAGCTGCTTTGGGAGGTCGAGGACAGATCCGCCACCATCGCCGAAGGACCGATTGATTAAGTCTGTCCGACATAAAATTTCTGGATTCCGTGGGCTAAAATAACTTCGGAATGTTCTGAGCAGCAAATATTGTGATATTCCTGATGGAATTAGATCATGGAGCGTCCCAAAGTACAAGACCGCTCCCCAACTTCAGTGAATGTTGGCCCTTGTTTTTTTCCCGAACAATTATCGACTGAAACGGGGTACAAATTCAAGCAGGAAATCATTGAGATTGGTGTGGTTTTTCATGGCTTTGAATCCATTCTTTCGGTGCTGAATCCCCGTGAATTTCACGTACATTTTAATATAGCGACTCTTGTGCGGCTTATTTTCCCGAAGAAAATAAAATAACTTTGCCACACCACGCGATTTCTTCGTGGTTTCACTGCAAGTCAAAAATTTGTGCTAAAATATGCCTCTGAAGTAAATACGAATTCAGCCTATATATGCCTAAACGAGAGTTTCTGGGGCCTATATATGCATAAATGGCACTTTTCAGTGCCTATTATAGGCGCCTAAAACCTGAATTTTCCGTGCCTACAGTTCCGGTCTCTAGTCATTACCTTAGTTTTAGATGTGTTAATGAGGAGTTTGTTGCATGAACACCAATGCGAAAAGGACCAGTTGCTCTCTGGAGAGCGGAACAGCTGGCATAGTTTGAAACAGATTTAATTATTTTTACATCATCGGCATATAAAAGAAAATTGCTATCATTAAATACTGTTGCGTCATCATTTATAGAGATTTTGAAGAGAAGTGGCCCGAGAACTGAGCCCTGAGGGATACCACTGGTGGCCTCATAGGAAAGAGAAAAGACTGTCCATTTACACGTACGAAACATGACCTATCACATAAATAATTGCATATAAGAGATATGAGGGATGGTTCTATATCAAGCTCACACAGTATTTTGAATAAGAGCTCGTGGCAGACAACATCTAAAGCCTTGCACAAATAAAAGTAGACTACATCAAGTTGGCGTGTCCTCTGAACAGCTTCCGAAGCATGCAGCATAAAGTTGATGAGATTGGCAGTGGTCGATCGCCCCGCGAAAAAACCATGCTATTCAGGTAATAATATGGTTTTTACACTGTACGTGAGTAGTTTATGCAGTATGGACTCCAACAGTTTAGAAGCAGCACAAAGAATAGATATCGGTCGGTAGTTCGTGGCGTCCAATTTTGAACCTGACTTAAATACAGGAACAACCCTTGCCTTCTTCCAACGAGCGGGGAACTCGACAGTCTTGACAGAAGCTTGAAATATACACGTCAAGACTAGAACAAGGTGATCACCAAACGCTTTCAGTACTGCCGAAGGAATGCCGTCAGGGCGGCACGAAAATGAAGATTTTAATTGTTTTAGAGCTTTCGAAACCAGACTTTCGGAAACCAACACTTCTGAGTATTTATAGTAACCTAGAGACAGTTGAGGGGGGAAAGCCGCACTTTTTTTCCGTAAGTGGAACGGAATTGTTGAGCAAAGGTATTAGCAACGTCCGAGATGCTCTCTCTTCGTTCGTCGAAGAGGTTAATGTTTCCAGGGGAATTTTTTGAGGTTTGTGAACGGATGTGGCCCCAGAAAGGTTTGGCATTGCGGGTTGCATCAGCCTTCACCGCGACAATGTAACACGACCTATCACGCTTAACCAGACAAATTTACAAAGAGATCTGAGCTGGCAAAACTCATTCTGCCACCTTTGTTGCCCCGTTTTCTTAGCTTGCTTGTTGTTTTCAGAGTGTTAAGAAGCTTGCGGGTGGCGTTGATGAGCGCCCTCAGCACTGAAATGACTTGCATATCTTCTTTCTTCGAAAGGCATTGGGAGTCTGATGAGGCTTAGCATCCTCCCGTCGTGTCTCCGCAGGTGACAGAGACAGCAGCCTGGGCCAATCCTCCACCCGTGGGGACGACTTTCCGGTTTTGTTGGCTTTCCCAGTTGAAGCTGTGGCCAAGCAGCTAGTTGGCTCCGCTGGTGGTGGCGATGCAGGTGGAGGTAGCGACTGGGGTGGTGGCGGAGGCAGCACTTGTGACACTGGGGGATCCTCCCGTGAGAGGTCGTGGCCGTCCTTTGTCCCGGCAGCGCTCGATGACCTACGCCGCCGTGATTGCCTGCGTCGTCGCACTTTTGCTGATGCGTCTTTATGTGACGAATGGTCTTTTACCATTTGCTTCAGAACCTTCTGTTCCTCTTTTAGGCGAGGGCAGGTCTCTGAGGAGGCATCGTGTGCCCCTTGACAGTTGGCGTATTTAAGGATATCTACGGTGCAAGCTTTGGCATCGTGAGGCCCTGAACATTTGGAGGATAGAGTGGCGCGCCCACAAACGCTGCTTACATGGCCGATCTTCAGGCATTTGTGGCACTGTAATGGTTTTGGCACGAAAGGTCGAACTGCGGGCCGAAAGTGGCCAACTTTCACGTGTGCCGGTATGCGGTCACCTTGAAAAACAAGCTCAACGCAGCGTGATTTTCCCAGGCGAGTGACCTGCTTGATGGTCGTGCCCTCCGTCGCCGGTTTGATGAGAATCGGTAAGTCGGCATCTGGAATGGAGACGTCGACATCATAGACGACGTCCACAGAAGCGCCCTGGCCTGCAGATATGTAGGCTCGAACTTTCATTTCTCCCACCACCGTCAGTTGATGTAACGTTTCAACTGCAGCTGAATGCTCGACGTCTATGGCCAAAATATTCTTTCGTGTGTTTATTCTGACCTCCTTAATTTTCCCCGGAAGAATAGCTTCCAAGGAAACAGAAATCGCTTGCCGATTGAGCATCCTGAGGTTGTCGTTCGGGGACTCGGGCACGAACAAAAAGGTATGAACAGGGGGCCTTGCCGGGGTAGTTACTGTCGATGCGCTCGACGTGGAGGACGCTCCAGTCGACCGCGAAGCCGCTGCCCGCAGCCTTCTTTTCGCATTCTTCCGGAGAACCAACTCGAAGTCGTCGTCAGTGCTGTCATCACTGGGTGCAGAAAACAGCTCGGTGTCCTCGGAGCCCGCCTCACTCGGGAGGCAGATTCGCTTCCTTGGCGTGGCACTATCCGACGGCGGGTTACCTGGCGGAGTGTCCGCGGGCTCCACTTCCATCATTTCCGCTACAAGGGAGCGGCGTCCCGGCCAGATTAACGCTAAAAAACGCGAAAAGTTAGAATACTGACAGAGTAGCGATCCGCTGAAAAGCACTTCGTCGTCGTCGTGCGCTGTGGAAGTTCTGGACGCCTTGGATCCCCTACTAGCTAGCCTCAAGTGACATTACGGCCCACGTATCTTTATACTTTTGACAGAAAATACGTGGAGCTTCCATTTTTCAGTGGAATTCCAGAAGCCTGAAACCTCGAATTTCTGATTTTCGGCAGTTTGTGCTTACAAGCGTCTTTCTGATTGTTTTGATATGTAAAAAAAACCTACCCACTCCAATTAGACTGTCCGGCTATCAAAGCATCGAAACCTCTACCTGTGGTAAACGCAGTAAAGTAATGGTATTCGTCTGCCGCGAGCTCACCTATTAAGTGCACTCATTACGGCCGCATGACACCAACCAATATGTGTGCCTAACTGTAAAGAAACAGAAGCTGTCCTTCACGCTTCTTGGTGCGTACATTTCCCCATCAGCTGATATTGACGGCTAGAGATTATAGTATATCTTCAGAACAACACCCGGCCCTTGGATCATCACAGGAGACTTTAATGCCCACCACCCACTCTGGGGAAGCTCCAAGCTCCACAGGGGCCGAAGAATCGCATTGTTGGCGTCTAAATATGGCCTTTGCATACTGAATGATGGCAGCCCTACATTTCTCCGTGGCCCATCGTACGAAAGCTCTCTCGATCTTACCTTGACTTCGACGCGTTTGGCTGGCCTTCTACGCTGGTTTACTGATATTGACACTAACGGCAGTGACCATATTCCGGCATACGTCAAGATCATGTGGTTCCATCACACTTTCTCGCCCACTGTGACCCCTTGTATATTGACTGGCCGAAATTCAAATCCCTGATGGAGGACGCCTGCCGAGATGGGCTTTCAACAGGCTTAGAGGTTGCTATCAGTAATTCAACACAATCATCCAGGAGATATACCTCGTTACCTTCAAGAGTCACGGATTTTGACATCGAACTTGAACGCCTGCGCGCAATTAGACGGCGCGCCGAGCGACGGTACAGGCGTACAAAATCCGTGCACGGCTTAATTAAGGGCTGCCAAACGCACACAGAAGAAAATACAGCGGTGCATTGCACAGCTTCAGGCACACAGGTGGAAATCGTTTTGTGAGTCGCTCGACCCTCGGAAGCCTCTGTCCTTTATATGGTGAATACGTGGACTGGCAACGCCTGTGCAGCAGCGATGCCCGTACAAGTCATTGGCACTCCATGAAAACATTCGGGAGTTGCAAGTCGCGGAGGATTTCTGCGTGAGGGTTGCTGCTACAACCGATAACGTTGGATCTGCGAGAAACAGCCAAGCCCATAATTCCCGTGATGAACGTATGGACGTTCTCTTTTCAATGGAAGAATCAAAGGGTAGCCCTAGCATCCTGCAGACGTCGTTCTTTGGACGTGTCGTCCACAGCGTGTCGTACACACGTGTCATCCACAGCGACGTAGAAAGGGGCATAAGAGTCATGCCTCGTCTTCAAACGTTTGCACACTACCGGGGCGCCCCCCACGCCGGAGAGGTTCGGGAAAACTTGAGCTGAAGTTTTAGACGGGACAATTTTAGTGACAAACACAGCTTTTTAGAGCCTGCGATGGCTGACAGCCACCAGTCCAGATCCCTCACAACAACAACAACAATAGTAGTAATAATAATAATAATAATAATAATAATAATAATAATAATAATAATAATAATAATAATAATAATAATAATAATAATAATAATAATAATAATATAATCAATAAATCAATGTTTAATAGTGTGCCCAGGAACACCCGGGGGCCTTTGTGCTGGCGCACGAGAAAAAAAAATGAAACAGGTGACGAAAGATGTGCACATCTCACACACACAAAAGAGAGAATATAATTTCTCACGCTGAACAAAATTACACGATTTGACGCACACACACACATACATATATATACAAATTCTAGTGCCTAGAGCAATAGGGCAATGCATGCGAATTGTTGCTGCGCATGCACACATACTGGAAAGGGAAATATGCAGATGGAATAGTGTAAGCCGTATAAAAACGGAGTGATCTTAGATGGCTTCCACTCGGTATAAACAGCATAAAAGGGGTGTATACATTAAAAGATAAGAGAAAATAAAAAAAAGCAAAAAGAAAGAAGGACACACATTTGCGTTGCTAGCGCTTCACGCCGAAATAACAGCCTAACACTTAGTCGTACATCATGAGAACAAGAATAAAAAAGCCTGAAGTTATGAAATGACAAGCTCACAGACATGCTTGCGAAAGAGAGTCGGGGAATTATTAAATATATCAAGTATTAAGAGTACCGGCTGTACGAACACTGCATTTTGAACAAAGGGCATAAGCCCCACAGACAGTTCGAATAATGAAAAAGGTCGTGTTTCCTGGTCATTTCCTGCGGCACGTAGAGTGGAACATGTAGCAGCACTGCACAAGACACTGAGCCGTGAATAATTTTGAAGAGGTAAAGAAGATCTGCCTTATTCAGCCTGAAGATTAATCGGGGTAGCGTCCATGCAGAAGATAATCCAGAGTTATTATTACCGGTGAAGCGATGGTTAAAGATTGATATAAACTTATTTTGGACCCTGTAAATGAGCATACAGTTTGTTTTACACGTGCTGTTCCAAACAACACAAGCATACTCAAGCTGCGGGCGACAAATATTAGTCTAGAGCTTGAGAAGAGAATTCGGTTCTTTGAACTCCTTCGATATCCGGCACACAACACCAAGAGATCAAAGATCCCTGCGAGTAATTAACCGAATATGTGATGAGAAGCTCAGTTTGCTGTCAAAATTGACACCGAGGTAGTTAACCTCTGCCACACGAGGTGGCACTTCAACATTAATGTCATAGGGGAACAAATGTCAGTTTTTCTTGTGTATGTCATTACCTTAGTTTTAGATGTATTAATAAGGTGTTTGTTGCAGGCGCACCATTGCGAAAATGACAATATTGCTCTCTGGAGAGCAGAACAGCTTGCAGTGTTCGAAGTGGATTTAAATATTTTGACGTCGTCAGCATATAAGAGAAAATTGAAATCCTTAAACACCGGCGAAAGATCATTTATAAAGATTGAAAAGAGAAGTGCCCGAGTACAGAGCCCTGAGGGACACCACTGGTGGCCTCGTAGCAAAGTGAGGACTGCCCATTTACACTAACAAAACATGACCTTTCACCTAAATAATTGCATAGAAGGCAGGTGAGGGATGGGTGTATATCGAGTTGAGACAGTTAGTTAAATAACAGATCGTCACAGACGGCATCAAAAGCCTTACTTAAATGAAAGTAAACCACATCAAGTTGGCCTCTCCCCTGCACAGCTGCCGAGGCGTGCAGCATGAAATTGACAAGATTGGAGGTGGTCGATCGCCCACTTAAAAAGCCATGTTGCTGAGGTATCAATATGTGTTTTCTACTGAACGTGAGTAGCATATGCAATACTGTCTCAAAGAGCTTGGAAGCAGCGCATAGAATAGAGATTGGCCGGTAGATCGTGGGGTCAAATTTTGACCCTGACTTAAAAACTGGAGCAACTCGCGCAGTCTTCCAACGAGAGCGAAATCGGCCAGTTTTGAGGGACGTTTGAAATATGCACGTCAACACAGGTATAAGATCACCAACTTGAAGCCTTAAGTGCTTCTGAGGGAATTCCGTCAGTGCCGCACGAAAGTGACGCCTTCATTCGCTTTAGAGCTTTCGAGACAAGACTTTCTGAGATTACCATTTCTGAGCATTTAGTATAGTGTTCCGGAGATACCTGAGGGGGACCAGCTACATTCTTGCCGTATGCGGAACTGAATTGTTCCGCAAAGGCATTAGAAACGTCATATATGTTATCTCCCTTATCATCGAGGAGGTTAATATTTCCTGAAGAATTCTTAGATGTTTGTGAACGGACGTGGCCCCAGAAAGCTTTAGCGTCCCTTTTTGCGACAGCTTCAACTGCGGAAATGTAATTAGACCTATCACGTTTAAGCAGATATTTACAGTGAGACCTTAGTTGACGAAACTCACTGTTCCACTTTTCCTGCCCCGTATTCTTAGCCTCTCTGTGAGCTCGATCTTTCCTTCCAAGGGCTGTTTTTAGTTCGACTGAAAACCAATATGGAAAATTGCATGTCTTTTCTGTTACTTTAGGCACAAATCTGCTGAATCTCTCGTGTATAACATCAGTGAAAACACCAGCCTGCTCGTCAGCGTCATTGAGGTTTGCCACTGGCGACCAGTCAGTGTCACTGAGAAAATGAAATAAGCCAATGTAGTCCCCATGAGCGAAGCTGTAACCCCTGTTTAGTGGTTTCCGAACCAGAGGACTGTGATGAAGGAGATATACGTTACACATACAAATTACTAGAGGAGGATGAAAAAATCAGTCTTTACCAGTTCGGCGGCTTCTAAGTTAGTCCGACACAAGTCTAAAACATTCCCAGATGAATTCCTAATGAAGTTACACTGCTGTAATGAGGTAAAGGAAACAAAATCGAGTATGTTGTCACACTTCTGAAGTATGGGAAGGTACGACTGGTTAATAATAATAATAATAATAATAATAATAATAATAATAATAATAATAATAATAATAATAATAATAATAATAATAATAATAATAATAATAATAATAATAATAATAATAATAATAATAATAATAATAATCAATCAATCAATCATGTTTATTTACGTGCCCAGGAACAGCCAGAGGCCTGAGTGCTGGCACACGGATAGTTACATAAAAACAAAATACAAGAAACATATTGCAAGAAACAAACGAGCGACAAGAATCAGACAAATTGAAGTAGTGAAAATGACAGAAATAAAGCACAGGCGGAGCCTCGGTACAGGTAAAAAGATAAAAAAAGAAGATACCTTTGTTGCTATTATTAATAATGCTAATAATAATGCTAATACTAATAATAATAATAATCAATTAATCAATAAATCAATCCACCAATCAACCTTTATTTTCGGTGCCCAGGAACAACCCTAAGGTCTTGGTGCTGGCACACCATATACAACACATTATTAAAAGAAACGTAAGACCCGCCGCGGTGGCTCAGTGGCTAAGGCGTTGCGCTGCTGAGCACGAGGTCGCGGGTTCGATTCCCGGCCGCGGCGGCCGCTTTTCTGATGGAGGCGAAAAGCAAAAACGCCCGTGTGTACGAGATGTCGGCGCACGTTAAAGATCCCCAGGTGGTCAAAATTATTCCGGAGCCCTCCACTACGGCGCGCCTCATCGCCTGCGTTGCGTCGGCGCGTTAAACCTTACAATCAATCAAAATAAACGTAAGACAGCACGGCACAACACACAAAATCCCCGATATGACAGAAGAGTAAAAAAAAAAAAAAAAACAGCGTTGCAAGCTATGGCACTCGGCCAGCGGAACTTTCAAGGCACTTGAGAAAAGGAAATATACAACAAAATACACAGTGCACATGATAGAGACAGAGTGTACATATAAAACGAGAGTTTTGATTTTTGAAAAGTTACACTGCAATAAAGTATTACCCTAAAACGAGCGATGCCTTTGCAATGTCCCATCTTGTCGAGACACACAGCAAACATAGCAACAAGTTTGACAGAACAATAGCGAAAAAAACAATGGCAGGAGTATAGACATAAATGATCAGACCAACAAATCGCAGAGATAATAAAAATGATGAATGAAACAACCAATTAATTGTTTATTAGTGTGTCCAGGAACGATGTGCTCGTGCGGAAAGAAAAGTGCATATCTCAGAGAAATGTAGAAAATAGCATTGTATAGAGTGAACGAGAATGAGACACTTTGATATACACACACGCCGACACACGCACATGACCCGAGCACATATGCAAACAAGCATTGCAATCACTGCATAGCAATAAGACACTGCTGACTGCTATGGAGACTACAAGTGTAATACAACAAGGCATGATTAAAACTCTGTACACTGAAACATGTAAACCGGAAAAAGATATTAGCTAAGGATCACGCCACAATGAAGCCATAAAACTTAGATACACAAGAGAATATCGAAACAATTAGCATACATACATAGTTAACCAACCCCGGCAGGATAAAGTGGGTGAATGGACGTTACATACTAGGGCAAGCAAACTACTCCTGGTTTGTCAAGCCACGCAGTTTCTTACAAAAAGCTGGAAAGGGACGATGGAATACGTCCAAACTTTCTGCGTGCATATTGTATAGGTGCTGAATGCGTCCCACGGGACTTTTGACACGGGCAGAGACATGAAACAGTCTAGGTGCCCTAGTGTTGCCTGTCGGGGTTCTCAAATTTATGGCACCCAACAACTCTGTACAATCAAAGAGGCTGTGGACCAGTTTGTACAAGAATAAAAGGTCAGCCTTGGCCCTCCGACTGTGTAATGGGTCTAAGCTGGCATCATCAACACCAGGATCATCTTTAGCCTTCGCAGTAGCGTACCTATGCTTTAGTATTGAGAGAAATTTAGTTTGCACCCTCTCAATGGCCGCCGCGTTGGACCGGCACGTTGCATTCCAGACCACGGATGCGTAATCCAATAGAGGGCGACACATAGAGGTATAGAGCTGAAGAAATGTGTCGGATAGTTAAATTATCTGGAGACACGACATGTTGCACCTAGTGTTCGCAAAGCACGACGGGTAATCTCATTAGTATGGGCTGTAAATGTGAGCTTAGAGTCAAACAAAACTCCCAAGTCTCTGATTTGGCATACCCGATTCAGATCTTCTTCTCTTATGTGATAGGTGAAATTGATATCATCTGTTTTACGGGTATACGACACCACTATGGTTTTTGCACTGTTGAGTATCCACTTATTTCTGTTGCACCAGTCCGAAAACGCGGCGATATCACATTGCAGTTGTGCATAGTCTGAGATGTTGCCAATCACTTTGAATGTTTTTATATCGTCTGCGTATAGCAAGAACGATGAGTACTGAATTGCTGTCGAAACATCGTTGACAAACAGTGAAAACAAAAGAGGACCAAGGACAGAGCCCTGAGGCACCCCGCTGGTGGCTGAGTACGTTCCGGAGTGTTGCCCGTTACATTGAAAGTAGCAGTGACGACTGGTAAGTTAGTCACGAACGTGGTCACGAAGCAGATCAAGCAACGGATCAGGAATGTCAAGGTGGGAGAGTTTTCTACACAACAATGAATGGGAAACCACATCGAACGCCTTGCTAAGGTCACAGTATACCACGTGAAGTTTGCCTCGGTCTTTCACTGCCTTTGACGCATGTTCCATAAAAGAAACTAAGTTTGTAGTGGTCGAGCGGCCACGTATAAAACCATGTTGATTTGGAATAATTTCATGTCTTACTCTGGATGTAATGAGGGAATGAATTACAGATTCAAAAATTTTAGAAGCACTGCACAGGAGGGAAATCGGTCTATAATTTTTTGCATCTGTTTTTGACCCGGATTTGTGTACAGGTACGACTTTAGCAATTTTCCAGCAGTTAGGAAACGTTCCAGTACTAATACAGTTGTTAAACACGCATACAAGCACTGGAGCAAGGATAGGACTGAAAGCCTTGAGTAGAGCCATGGGAATGCCATCTGGGCCACACGCTAGTGAGGGCTTCGCGTCCCGTAGGCTTTTCATCACGCTTTCCTCACCTACAAATGCCGTGCTCGGTGCCATACCGCAACAATTGGAGATGGGAGCTGACGGAACGTCGCAGGTATCCCTATACACCGTTTTAAACTGCTGAGCGAACGCGGCAGGGACGTCATCGATGATTACTCCATCGGAGTTAAGAAGATTAATGCATTCAGTGTTATGCTGGGGTGATCTACTGCGGACATATTTCCAGAAATCTTTGGGGTTCCTTTTAAGATTGCTTTCTATGGACGTAATGTATGCAGCCCGATCACGATCATACAGTTTTTTACAGAGTGACCGGTATTCTTTAAACTCTAACTTCCATTTTGTCTCCCCACTCTTTTGAGCTTTCCTGTGGGCACGCTCTTTGCCTTTTAGTGCCGACCGGAGTTCACTCGAGAACCAGAAAGGATACTTCGAAGATTTAGATTTCTTTAGTGGTATATATCTGCGCATACCTTCTTGAAGTACTTTGGTTAATTCGCTGGCCTGAAAATTTGGGTCATTTGACGCGAGGATTGCCAACCAATCAAAATTCGACAACTACTGGTAAAAACTAATGTAGTCACCTGCAGCAAAATTATAGCGGGGGAGTTCGGAAACACGTGGCTTGGCCTTTTGCACATCACTTTGAATAGGTAGTACTATAGGTAAGGGTGGATGGTAATTGTCCGGGGTAACCAAACCAGTAGGGCTTATGTTGACACTGATGTTTTCGATGTTTGAAAAACAAAGGTCAAGTAAGCTCCCAGCAGAGTTCACAACGTGGTTGCACTGTTCAAGACCAGTAAATGAAATACAGTCCAGTAAGACTGAGGCCTTTTGAAGAACGTAGGTATTGTAATGAGAAATACTAAGGTCACCCCATTTTATTCCCGGCGAGTTAAAGTCACCGGGAATCATGATACGGTGTCTAGGATGAGAGGAAATTACATTTTCTATCGATGTCAAACAAGTTTGAAAAGAAACCGGAGCTATGTTAGGAGCTAAGTAAAATGCACCAAGCAGGACGCGTTCGCCACCGATGCAACACAAGTCAACCCAGACAGACTCATCCTCTGTCACCAGGTCTGCCCGCCTCACGCATCTCAATGAGCTATTGACGGCTATCAAAGCTCCCCCTTCCGTGCGTGTGGCACGGTCACTGCGGAACACGTTGTAATAAGGCGGAAAATAATTTTTAGACGAGATACTGGTAAGAACCAGGTCTCCGTAAGAACAACCACAGAAAAAATTGAGGAAGATACATTACAAAAAAACTCGTTAGCTTTAGTTCTTAGACCACGGACATTTTGATACAAAACGTTAAGGGACCTATTCATGAGTGACCTGTTTATTTTCTAACTCTGATGCGTGCAGGTGACGATCATGAAGAATTCCCTGAAAAGGTTTAAAGAGGCAGTTTGTCGGCCATAGGCCCGGGTCCTGCAGCTTCTGAAAAGTTTCGTCGTCAACTGCAACATAAAATGAGGCATAGGATTCGTACTTGGTTTTCAGCCGTTTGCACACCAACGGTGCGATCGCGACGCTAGAAACATATGCCGACACCTGGGAAGACAATGTTCAGGAGCCAGCTTTGTCACGAACAGCGCCTTCGATCGCCGATGTTGACTGGCGACCGACAACGTTGTACTTGTTGCCAGTCCAAAGCACGCAGGTGATCGTTCCTTCGTTGGACGGCGAGAGCCTGTTGCCTGTAGAAGTGGTGGGCTCTCACCAGTGGTGGACGATTGCGAAGGCGTGTCCGAGGCAGCAGTATAATAATAATAATAATAATAATAATAATAATAATAATACTCAACCTTTATTTTCGGTGTCCAGGAACAACTCTAGGGTATTGGTACTGGTACACCATTTACGAAACATTCATAAAAACAAACTAAAATAATGACGACACAACACACAAAACCATATGTATGACAGAAACAATAAAGTAAAAATTGTTACAAAAATCTTAGAAAGCAAAACAGCAAAAAAAAACAGGAAGCCTAGTGTTGCAAGCCATGACACTCGGCCAGCGAAACGTTCAAGGCAGGTGAAAAATAGGAAATATACAAGCAAATACTCAATGAACATGACAGAGGTAGATAGATAGATACATGGATAGATAGATAGACAGAAAGAGATCAATCAATCAATCAATCAATCAATCAATCAATCAATCAATCAATCAATCAATCAATCAATCAATCAATCAATCAATCAATTAATCAATCAATCTTTATTAAAGTGCCCAGGAACAGCCGAAGACTGAGTGCTGGAGCACTGATAGGAGGAAAAAAAGGCCGCATTGAAATACACCAGGGGCTGTCACATAAACAGCCAGTGAAAAAGGTGGGTGAGTGAAGAAACATAAAAAACTCAAAATACTACAGAGAGTAAAATTAAAAGTGGTATCCAACCTACATTACACGACTAACAGAGACTGTAAATTATGGTACATTGCAAAAACGCATCGTACAAGAACCATAGCAATAGGATGAAGCATCAATTACACAAAAAGGTATGAAACAAAACAAAGGAAATATGTATAACTATTCACAGAAGATGACAAGTTATAGAAACATTTGCTACTGTGGCCTGCCTGGGCCCCTTAAAAATATGTATGAAGAGTTTACTACAGAAGTGTGTCAGCGTACATACAACAATTACGCCCGGAGCATCAAAATCATACACGAAGAAATAAGAACAAACTCTGTGAAAACAACGCACACATGAGGAAAATAACTGAAGAACACGAGCACTGTCGAAATGAAGTTAGCGCGCCACGGCTAACCGCCCTGCCAAAAAACCCCGAAGGGGACGGCGAAAAATATCGAGTTCCCCGGAGTGAATGTTATATAGGCGTTGCAGTCTATCAAGAGGAGAACATCTGCTAAGTTGTGCAGCTGTGTGGAAAGGGTGGTTAAGCCTTGTTACTTTTTTCGGAACACCAAAACCGATTGATGCAAGCAGTTCCGGGCATGAAATTGTACCATGAAGCAGTTTGTATAAGAAAAGAATGCCTGAGCGGGTTCACCGGTAACTTAGAGACAGTTATCGGGAGTGGCTCAGAGGGAAAACGATGCATAAATATTGATGAAAATTTGATCTGTACACGCTCTACACGTGGACAATTAGATATGCAGGTTCCATTCCGAATGACAGAGGCATATTCAAGTTGAGGAATACAAAGTGCCATGAAAAGTTTTAGGAACTAATGAGGAGACTGGAAGTCTCGTGAAAACCTGCATACAGAACCAAGCGAGCGGAGCGCCCGCCGAGTCAGTTGAGTGACATGAGGCGAGAAAGTTAAGGCGCTGTCGAATAGCAGTCCGAGGTCTTTAATCTCGTCGACTCTAGACAGAAAACCGTCATCAATACTGGAGCGAAAGAAAAGGGGGTTTGTTTTTCGGGTATAAGACATGACCTTTGTTTTCGCAGGATTAAGATTTAGTCTGTTATCTGAGCACCATTTGGCAAAGGAGAATATATCTTTCTGCAGGGCAAAGCAGTCATCGATGGGCTTTATACGTCTGAATATTTTGATGTAGTCAGCGTAGAGAAGAAAATAAGACTTTTTAATTGCGGCTGATACATCGTTTACAAAAATGGAGAACAAGAGAGGGCCCAACACGGAGCCTTGGGGCACACCTCTTGTTGATCTATACATAGAGGACGTCTGCCTATTAACGCTAACGAAACTGAACCGATTGCCTAGATAGCTACCCAGCAATGCCACGACTGGTGTATCGATGCCAGACTGCAAAAGCTTATCAAGCAACAACACGTGGCAGAAAACATCAAATGCTTTGCTCAGGTCACAGTAGACAACGTCCAACTAGCCTAGATCAGAAAGTGTAGCGGAGGCCTGCTCCATGAAGCAGGCGAGATTAGTTGTTGTCGACCTTCCTGACATAAAACCATGCTGTTTACTTCCAAGAAACTGCTGTACAGAACTTGACAATACCTTGTGCAGTGCTGTCTCAAAAAGCTTGGAGGCAGCACAAAGGAAAGAAACTGCTTATACTTTTTTGCATCAGATTTGGTGCCTGAATTGAAAATGGGGCGCACTTGGGAAATTTTCCACTTACTAGGAAACATGTTTGTTTTTAGATAGTGATTGAATATCGCAGTTAAAACAGGAACAAAAATGCTGGTGAATGTTTTTAAAATAGCAGGGGGTATTCCGTCAGGGCCACACGACAGCGATGGTTTCATGCGCCTTAGAGTCTGAAGCACCAGCTGCTCGTCCATTTGTACTGAACTAGAACCCTGTACATTATTCAACATTACGTTCATTTCACTGTCATCGCGCTGGCCATATGTAGTATTAAATTGCTGCGCAAAATGGTTGGCTACATCACGAACTTCTTCCCCAGAGGAATCAACAAGACGGATTTGCTCATGTGAGTTATTGTTACGGGATCGAATATATCTCCAGAATGTTGCAGGCTGGGAATCAACGCTGCTATCCACAGACTCGAGACAAGAGCGCTGGCCCCGCTCAAAAAGACTTTTACACGTTTTACGGTAAGAGCGAAAGTCCTGTTTCCGTTTATCAAGCCTGGTTTTCTTATATTTTCTATGGCAGCGGTGTTTTAACTTAAGGGTGGTACGAAGTTCATTACAGAACCAAAAGGGGTTCTGTAATGAACTTCGTTCACTGAATGAAATTCATTAAATTGAAGCTAATTGAATCAATTGAACTTCAGAAGTACAGCTAGTTAACTGGTACAGCTAGATACAGAAGTACAGCTAGTTAACTGGGAAGTATGTTCAATCGCAGTTTTGTACACTCTTTGGAGTACGGGTTCTGCTCTCAGCTTCGCTGGAAATCCTTTTTCACAAAGGGCAAGGGGACTGATTTTTTTTTTTCGCTTAACCTCGCGCCGTGGATTGCCTCTGACGGAGTATTTTTTTGTGTTTTTTTGTGTTTTTTTCTCAAGGGGCCACTTGAGGCTTTCGCCTTAAAGTATGTAATCAGTACGTGCTTCTGACGCTCCCTTATTGGTTAGCAGCTTGGGGTATTGAGATGCCCTTTTAAAGCAACTTAAGCGGCATCAAGTGAAAGTTATAGGAGAATAAATGGAAGAACGGGTGAGGTAGAAGCAAGGTCAAACGAGTACGCAACACATTCACGCTACAGATGCTGTCACTCGGACTTCAGAAAGAATTGCAGTTTTTCTGGACCTGTTTCTGGAATGCCGGCAACAGGTTGATCCCGCGATCAACTGCGAATGTGGATGGTAGGTTTGTGCGCTTCATAAATTGCGGAAAGGAGAGTTCATGTCTATTGTGGGGGTTTGATTAATTTCATTGTCTCTCGAGGCTGAAGTGAACAAACGTTGATAGGCACCTGTGTAGCGACTCCCATTTAAGCCCCTACAGTTAACCACTCTTCCGTAGCTGCCTCATTCAGGTCAAGTAAAGCATTGAAGCAGGATGGAGAGTTGGAAAAGTTGGTAATACGACGTGGTTATTTGGAAACAGCGCGTTAAAACAGGACCACGAGAAAAAGAACCAGACAGGACGAGCGTCAGCGCTCGTCCTGTCAACCAGTGCTCTACTGGTGCATCGCGCTCGTTGATATACGAGAGAAGCTTAGATGAGGGGATGATACTCGGGAGCAGTGTTGCGGAATGGGCATCTCCATTCCATTCCAATTCAATTCCGGGGAATTAGCACTTGCCGTGATTTCATTCCTTTCAATTCCTCGGAATTACAGACTTTAGCCCATTCCCATTCCGGGAATGGACAGGCAGTGCAATTCCATTTCTTTAATTCCTCAACTGCGTCAGGCACTCTATCGAGCTATCGAGGAACGCAACGTGAATCTGGCGTTATCATACGCGTTGAAAACTGCAAAAGTATGCAAAATGTGTCACTTGTCACCGATTTGGGAGATGGTAGCAGCTTGGTTACATATCTCAAGCAGAAAAACTACCCTTCTAAGGCAAACATTTACCATCCGTTCCCAACGAAAGTAGAGAAAAGTGCAAAAGCTAAAAGTTCGTCCATATTTCGGTGAAAGTGCATCCAACCGATCGCCAAACATTCAAACTCCCAAATCGCAAGCGAACAATGAACTCATGAGACGATTTCTCGCGCACAAGTAACGCATCTACGATGTAAATGTACACGGTTACGTGGCTTATGAGATCAAGAGATACTATTGCACTCCACGTGCGTGAAGTCTTTTTTAGAGCTGTGCTTGTTTCACGATTTTAAAGGAACCTTTCTGACACAATGGAAGCCCGGTTTCAGAAAGACAGAGAGAGAGAGAGAGAGAGAGAGAGAGAGAGAGAGAGAGAGAGAGAGAGAGAGGAAGACTCCATTTGTGGTCCCTGGTTTCCCGCACGCGCCGTGTGTTTATGTTACCAGAGCATTTCGATAGAGCAACTGGTATAGATGGAAATGTATTAGTTTTTTTGACAGAACGCCATCGGTCCCATTAAGAAAGCTGTCGCGCTAAAGACGGACTGTGTCACACTGCCCCTTTTTGCATTACAAGTAGCTGGATCCCGCTACTCATTTTTGTGTTCGCATGTTTTAACGGTTTGTTGCTGCACGACGCGAGGTGAAGCAGATATTACGTTGATGTCCGTTTTGTTGCAGTCTGTGGCGTGCTGTCTTGCGATCTGCTTTGGGTACAGTCATATACCAGCGGAATTATAAAGTATGCTGTGGATAACTCCCAAGCATGTCGCGCGGAGATTTCTCACATGTACAGGCATTCTAAATGCTTACTTGAATAATTTCAACTGAATTTACAGCGTTGAGCACTAATGCTACTGTACGAACACGAGAGACGGGAAGGCAGCGTCAAGGAACACCGTTAACAGTTTTGCATTCACAATAGGAAAGTCGCCACCCTGGCACTACCTCAGCCCAATCCGTTCAATACACGGCATTATTTATGACCGCCTCATTTAAAGTGACAGAGCCATATCGTGACGAGAGCCCTGGCAAAATTAAGAAGTATGGTCAGGCAGTTTGTTTCCGTGATCGCGCGACGAATATGCACGAGGACCTGATCAAAATTTTGAAATGAGGCCTCCCTACCTGAATAGTGGTGATGCTCCAACTATCACGCCGACGATTAAGGCTTCAGTAATCAGGTACGTGTGTACCCCGGGCGCAAAGACTACGTCAACAATAACACAGCAACCAAACCACGAGCCAGTTTGGAACAACTGGAGGAGGTGGGCGCACTTTCGCGTCGAAGCAAAGCACGGTGTCGCACTGCTGAGAGCTGTCAAAGCACTCGCAAACAAGGGCGCTGCTGGAGCCGGAACTGTTAGAAACAAATGCCCTTTGGCAGCCGTGTCTTCTGCATTGTCGTTTTTAATCTAATGCAATCGTATATCCCAGCTGCCCACTACCGTACCAGAGTGTGGAGGTAGAAAGCTCAGTTACATATCCGAAGCTCGCCGGGCACGCAGGCCCTCACCCACAATTTTCTTTTTGCTGCCTCGATTTTGATTTGTTGCTGGAGCTGCGGGGCCCAGCTCCTACAGACGGACAGAGGGTCCACAGGTTGGCGCCATATTCACGGGAGATGCCTACCAGGTCGGCTTACAGCTACAACGCTATTCAGTGTGCGCCGGGCACGAAGGGTGGGAGGAGAACGCCAAGGAGATTTGTTGTTTTATGTTTCATGCACGAACGCTTTATATTGCTAGCTCCGAGATTTCGCAGCACCAGCTTGCTGTGAGAAGCACAGCGGATTCGGATGCGCGCCGTTCGTATCCCCCCCCCCCCCCCCCCCCCCCCCCCCCCCGCTCCTCGATGACATTTCCCGCCTGCTGGCCTGGGCACACGGCGCATGCAACTGACACGCCGGTCTGCCATCGGAGCCACGGACAATTGTACAGAGAAAGCTAAGCTTCAAAAAGCCTGCCAAAGCACGAAGAGCAGACCTAACGCCGTCACCGGCCCACCGGCCAGACGCGCTTGCGCTGCTCGAAGTTCAGTTGCACCAGCGCTGCCGCAGGCTGCGCGGGTTTGGTTATTCAAAATGCCGGGTATACGTTCTCGTTTTCGTCACCGGTGCTCCATTTGAGATATACCGACGCAGTCGTCACCACAGACTAAGCCATGGTGACGTCGTCGTCTAAAAATCACCATTCCATTCCGGGGAAAATGAGCTTAATTCCATTCCCATTCCATTCCTCCAACCGTTCTCCTCATTCCATTCTCATTCCATTCCAACACCTCAAAAAGGTGGAATGATTCCGGAGTGATTCCAATTCCGTAGTGGTAACTCCGCAACACTGCTCGGGAGCTAAGAATATATACGACTGACGCAGGCGCGAACAGTTAGATGTGCATTAATAAAAACAGCGCAAAGGACGGGACACGAGTGAAAACAGACAGGGACGGGCGCTGACTGACGACATTGAATTTTAATGAAAGAAACAGAGACACATAAAGGGAAATACACAGCCTGTGGAAAACAAGAATGACAACATCATGAAAAACTAAGATTCCTGTTCCGTGGTATCACCCACGGCAGTCCCACCCCCTAAATAGTTAATCTCATTAGCGTGAAGAGCGATTGATGGCTTATTAATGGATTCCTACCGACTCGCCCAGCTTCGCACTCTCGTTCAGGAAGTTAGATGTGAGTGGGATGGGCATTCGACGTGCACGTGAAAATCAGACGCCAGCAGCTTATTACTGGCGCTGCACCTATCGCAGTGAACCTGTCTATGGCTAGGATCTAGCAGATCGCCCCCGGCGACAGGAGCGAGCAAAAACCAACAATTTTCACGAAAAAATAATTAAAGCAAGGCCCTAGTGCGTCCTAAGGGCTTCCCTGAAAGCCGAGTTATGTTGCTCCTGCCAAAATGTCTTCCGAGCTATAAATTCGTGTTTTACGGTGAAGCCGACTCTAGGAAGATTGTTTTTAAGCTTGGTTTTTTGTTTGTTTTTAAGATTGTTTTTAAGGTTGATTGCGTTTAAGCCGGCTTTCCCACATTGCGTGTTGCACAGTGAAGCATTGCCATCTACAGAGGAAATTTGTCGCCCCGCCGCCTTTTTCCCGAGCGATTATACTCCTCGCCGCGCAGCGTCTACCTCGTCCCCCCCCCCCCCCCCACCCCTGACATTACGCGCGCTCTTTGGCGGCCACCTGTGCGGTGCACAAGAGCCTGCGCCGTGGTTGAAGCAGCTGCGCAATAAGAGTACGTCATCGTCTCTACGCGCCAATCATGTGTGTCCTTAGTCCGTAGCGTAGAGATCATGCCATTGTCCTTGTAATTCAACATAGAATACCCCCAATATAGCTAAGCGCCAACATAGCAGATCTCACCAAAAGCGCCAGCTTCACTAGACTTCCATCTTCCCAGGGTGGAATGGCTCCGATTTTCGTTCTCCCTGATCTTCGTAGTCTTCTGCTGCCGCCGATACAGATTATGATGACAATGAGGGCGTTCTCTAGAGTGCGTTTTTAAGGAATTTCGTACTCGCAATAGCGAGGAGCTTCCGAGCAAATTGAGCGAAATGTACTGCACCGCTGTGAAGAGATGTGTGCCAGTTAAAAAGAGCGGAGAATTTGACCAGTTTGCTTTCGATACATGCAAATTAAAATATTCGTGACATTTTTTTGTTTTGAGGTCCGAATGCAAGTGCCAACCGAAGCTCTCAATACCGTTTCACTCTGAATAAAAAAAAACTTTCTGATGGAGGCTAAAAGCGAAAACACTCGTGTGTTCGAGATTTCGGCGCGCATTATAGATCCCCAGGTTTTTAAAATTAATCCGGAGCCCTCGACTATGACCCGCCTCATCGCCTGTTTAGCGTCGGCGCGTTAAAGCCCACAATCAAATCAATCACCAATCAAATCAAGAACAAAATAACTGAATGCCCCGTTGGCAGCTAACACACGGAAAATGAATGCAGCAAGCACCGAAAAAAAAAAGCCTAATTGAGGCCAATGCGATAATCGAAATACGCCGCTGCAACGTGTTGCGAATCTCGTAATGGGCGGAGATAACCGTTAGCATGCAGTGTGTCCGATGGGCGTGACGTCCCTTGGGTAAGCTCGTCATAGGCGGCCCTGACTCGTTGCCCGGCTACTGCGAACTTTGCTGGCAGCAAACGCCGGGCCAGCCGGATTCTTCGCGCAGTCCCGACGCCAGCCGCTTGCGGGCCCTCGGGCTCGCGCCGCTGGGCCATTACGCAACGGGCCTCGCGTGCGTCGCGGCAGCCGGCAGAACGAGGCCAGGCATTCCGCCGTTCCGACTCGCAGAAGCTTGCCATGAAAACTGTGCCTTCCGCATATCAGCAGCAGCGGCAGGCACCGGCGTTCGCAGCAGCACGCGTGCCACGCTCGGCAGGCGCTGCGGTGTCCGGAGCGTCCGTGCGCTTTTTCATCGCGCTTGTCTCTCCGGTTCCACGCCCACAGCCGCGTCGCGAAGCCCGACGGCCTCCGGCGGCCGCGGCGGCGGCATTGTCGAGATAACCCGCGTTCTCACAGCTGTCTGACAAGCGCGTTGACCGCTCCGAGCCCGCTCCCCTCCTCGCTCTCCCACAGTCGGCATTCGCGTATTCTAATTTCTGGCTAACGCCCTGTCGTGAGGGGCAGCCGTTCAGGAAACGGCACCTTCGTGAAAAAGTACAAAGACACACCATTGAAGCAAACCACGCGCCGGTGTTTACGCCGCGACGTCGGCGCAGTGGGACGTTAACACGTGGCCTTCGCATTTACGTCTTGCTTTGCAACTTGTTCTCGCTGTCCGAGTACATTAGACACTTTCGACGTATTTTGATTACTCTTTGCGACGGGGAGCCGTGTAGTATGTTTGCGACTCGTGCGTCCTCATTGGAAGTCGAGACACGCAGCCACAGTAGCGGGACTCACGAGCGCGCCACACTTAATCATCATACATCGCTAGAGCTTGCGACTTGTAGCGATTGTTTTCACGACAAATGCAGGTATAATGGTCCTTAACTTGACAACTGGCGAGTTCGCTTGCCACTATCTTCAAGGAAAGTGTATTCAATTAGTTGTCTTTTGAAGCGTTTCACGTATAAGGGTGCACAAATGCAATGAAATTTGGGGGCGAACACTTGGACTTTATGGGGTGCACTTGTGAATGGCACCGTAATAATTTAGACTAACAGTTCCTCTTAAAGGCGCACAATATTGGTGTGCGTCAGAACTCCTTTGCTACATCACCGGTAGAAACGGAGAAATGGAGAAACAGTTGTAGAGTCCAACAGGTCGCCGTGTGCGTCGCAGCATTCCATTCACGCAACCTTGGCGTATCAAGGCGTATGCACGCTACTCTTGCAACCGCCACCTCCCTATCGTGGACGAAAGTCATTCCGAGCCAAGTGAAACAAAGCCCAAGGACAGAAACCAGGAATTCGGGGACTGATAACTGGCGAGTTCTCATATAATTTCGCCGCGAAATGGCATTGAGCGAATCAGCAGAGAATGTTCCCTCGGCGACTGTGGTCGGAGAGCCTAAACGGAAGTTGTGCAATATCATTCGTCTGTTACGCCAGAATGCCGGTAGAATAAAAAAACAGGCGAGCGAGCAGGAGTACGATAACCACACCCGATATGTGCGCTTTGACAGGTGGACTTGCTTTTATCGATGAAGTCTCACACACAGCTGTGTCACAGCGAAGCTTTAGTATATTCTCACTGATGGCGTCTGTAATGCGGAAACGCCGAAGTGAAAGAAAAAAAAAAACTGCTTCCGGTGGCTGGAATCGAACCTGGGTCCCTCGCACTATGTAGCCGGCGTCAATCCGATTGCTCCATTTCAACTTGTCTTTCTTTGTTGTTGTTGCTCCATTTTGACATTGTCAGGGGGTTTAGAAAACTGTCAATAATCGAAGCATCTGCCACGAGAAAGCTTCGCGTTCAACCATCGTCGTCGTCTTCCGCAGGGGTGAATGATTTTCAGCGCGTGCGCACTGCAGGCTGACGTCCCGACAACGTCATCCCGCACCCCACATGTGAGCCCTTTCACGCTGTCCCCAATGCTTCTTGTATGCTTTTGTATGGGTATAATGTTTACCAATGGAGTTTGAAGGCACTTGCATTAGCTCTACATTCTGTCCAAAAGCTGCCCAGCTAAACCCGTGTGCACGTACCCAAGGGAAGCATTCGACAGTAGAGGAAGCAAGGTGACGAAAGGAGCCGTAGGAGAGGCGGAGGAAATAGCTGTCCTAAATGAGCAACTAAGCGTAAAATGTTTTCGTGGAGCCACATACTTACTCCAAACTAGCGTCACTACATAAAGGCTTTTAGAGTATCGGCACTCTTTTCTCTCATTGTTATGTGCCGCCAGGATTTTCATTGGTCGGTCGGCACCACGTGATATTTGTTTACATTTGGGCACAGCCATTTTGTTTTTGAGCGCCTATACTCTATCTTTCTCTCTCTCTCTCTGCTGCGCGGACGCTAGAGCGAGGGCCGGTCACACTCTACCCGTCACAACCGGCGGCGGTTTCATTAGGAGAGATGGCAACACTGCAAGCCATAAACAAAATGGCCCCCAGACGCTTCTGGGTGCACAAAGTTGCGGTACTCTTAAGCGTAGCTTATTTAGTGACGCTACTCCAAACTATCTTTGAATGGGCTAATCTTTAACCGATACCCCGGGCTGGACCGGGCTGGGCCGGGCAAGGCAGGGCCTTTCTTGGCAAGAAAAATTCTGTGTGGACCTGGGTCGGGCTTGGGGTTTTGAAAATGGGCCTTGGCCGGGCTCGGCCAAGGTGGGGGTGTGTGGACAGACTGCGGCCAGTTATTTTCGAGTGTATGAAGAACCTGTTCCCCTTGTTGTAGTTTAACGCTGAAGATACCCCTCATGTGCAATTCCTTTTTTTTTTTCGTCCGTGCTATCTTGTACTGTCTGTCGGGAATGAACAGCTTCCTGAGCCCAAGGACGTGGGTTCGATCCCAGCCGCTGCGGCCACTTTTCAGATGGAGGCGAAAAAGCAAAAACATCCGTGTGTGAAGATTAGGTGGTCAAAATTAATCCGGAGCCCTTCACTACGGCACGCCTCCTAGCCCAGTTGTAACTTCGTCGTGTTAAATCCGATAATGTGAATTCTAGAATGAACAGCTCCATGTCCCACCGTTATTCGCCTTCCACAGTTAATTCTCAAGTTTCTAGCCATAAAGTATATGGAAAGTACGGTCGCTCCTGGCGCTAATACTCAGCTACAGCTCCTTTCTGCTAATGCCATCTCGTTTGTGATCGCTATACAAAGGGGACTCCGTATACCTTCCGTAGGGAAGTGAAAAAAGAAAATAGTCGGCAAAAATCCTTAAATTTTATGGTCTCAGTTTTTTGAAAATTGGGTATACGTTGCATACACTGCGCTTTGGGGTAAATGCCTTATCACCCGATGAGCCTCCCCATGTTTAAGTTTGTAAAAAAACTCTTGTTATCACGTATTTCACCTAGAAAATGTGCCTTAAACATATTTATGGTTACAAGGTGGCGCTATAGCTTGAAAAAAAAGAAAGACAAAGGCTGAACAGATAAGGCCTGGTTTGGCCCGGGCCGCGTAGCGTAGATTGTTTCCGGGTCCGGCCGGGCCGTGCCGGTCCGCGGTTGAAAACAATCGGCTAGTGCAGTGTTCTACTCTATGCGTCCATGTTTTGGTGTTCATGTAAGTCTCGAACTCCAGCAGTCCGTTGGAACCATAATCAGCTGACACGTTGGCAATACTCCAGCAAGAGACCGAGTATACAGAAGGGCCGGTGAGTGGCCATATTGTGTGACGACGTACACGGTTCTGCTTAGAAGACGGGTAATGTAAGCTGTGAAGTAGCCATGCCGTAATTCAGACATGTTTTTGGTTATATGCCTACCCCCTGCCATGCTTCCTGCTGAAGCAGATATGAGTCTAGTTGGCACTCAGCCAGGCAAGATTTGAAGGAAGGTATAGAAGGGAGCTGTAGCCGACCTGCGCAAAAAGCAAAGGTCCGAATAGCCTTTTTATGGCACAGTAGGGCTTAGTCCAGCGCGCAATATGCCTGGACATGTACAGCCACATGAAGGAGTCTGGTACCCCTTTTGAACCATCGACCACTCCGGCCTGGGGCACCCCTTTAACTTAAAAAAAAAAAATTCGTGTTCCTGCTTAATCAAACGCACTGCATGGTCAATAAATGCGATCAAAGCAGGCGCGTACGCCAATCGCAAGGTCCAAAACAACTCGGAAGCTACTGTCTGCGCTGCGACGTTCCGCAAAGTGACCATGACGTCTTGCATTGCATGATATCAAAGTACAGACACGATATTTAGAAAAATGAGTTGTCAGGCATTGATATTCGACAAATTTGTTCCCTTGGCCGCAGCGACCAAAGTGAATTGTGAAGGAACAGACACACAGAAACTTTTTAGATGGCTATGCCACCTCAAGATTTTTTTGCAGCAAAGCTGTAAATTCCTCGGTTTCCAGATATAACGTGCGTGTATAAATCGGCGTAGACTGGAAATTTTTTCCAGCCAAGAGCTAGTGGTTTTTGTTTCCTTCTTGAGGGGCTTCTTTTGTCTTGGTGTGACAGTTTTGCCGGTGTTTTCCCTTCCAGCTTGAAGGGCTTCCGGGGCGACATTTTGCCCGGTGTCTTTCCCGTCTTATCACCCGCACATCACCGGCTGCTGGTTACGCGTGCACGAGAAGGGGGGATGCACGTGCAGCCAGGCTTTACGCGCTCACTGATGCATGCCCGTTGTGCTGGTGGGATATTTAAACGTGGACGTCTCAGGCCCGATGCGACCTGACTAAATCCACTCATCCGTGGTCGAGTGGTTTGGGCTGGTGTGTTACACAGACAGCAGAATGATTACGACGCGGGAGGGAAGCGGACAGTCGCATGTTTGTCTGCTAGAGTAAACATCTAATCCTCGCAAGTTTCATTCAGCTAATTCGCAAAGAAGTAGGCTCAATTTCTCAATTACTAAGAAACGCGTTTTGCTTGGTGCACTCTTTAGACTGCGCCCAGCTTCGCTGGTTATCCTTATTCACGGAGTGGACGAGTACTGATTTTTTTGCCTGCCAGCCTATATAAATAACACTTTAATTAATGCTAATAATGCTCGACCTCTTTGATGAAAATCCCTGGTTTAAAACACGGTGACTAATACGGATAGCACAATATACTTGAACTATACGTTCCATCACCCAAACACTGCATGACACTCCAAATTTCTCTTGAATAAAGTACTTAGCGAAGTGGGCGCCATCCGTGGCGGTAAATGATTGTTTAGGCGCAGGACGACCGACGCCTTCCTCTCCTCGCGTTCCTCAGGATTCGTTTGCCAGGCCCCACCGTATACCTGACACGACGACTGCCTCAGTGTTGATAACGGTTGACGTAAGCAACCATTGATGTCAACGCGACAGCAGCTCTCCACTTTGCAATCGGTTTTCAGTGACTGCTTCGTAGACTGGGCACAATAATGAACAAGTGCGCACTGCAGACCCTCTGTACACGCGCGGCGCGGGTTTAGCTACTTGCGGCGCAAGTAATCGCGTGCGGGCGAGCACAGACGCTCCGTACACGCGCGGCAGGTATGCTATTGCGTCGCAGGCGATTTGTAGGGAGCGCAGAGTGAGCATACGCTCTCAGTACCTTTCGGAAAGGATATTATACCCTTTTCGGTGGTGTGTGAAGGAGTACGTACCGCCGTCCCTCCATAACAGCGCGGAGTTGTTCAGTTCCTTTTGTTACCAGTTCGCACAGATAGCGATGGGGGTAACTTAAGAATGCTTCGCATTAAAACTATATGCAGCTCCGGTATATCATTCAAGGCCGTGCTTTCATCGCTGTTGCCAACGGCAGTAACTCTACTTTTGTATACACCCAAACCACCCTCTCTCTCTCTTCGCGGCATGTTCGGCCGTATTAGGGGCGTGAAATGCCGTCAGCCGCGCAAATTTTCAAACTCTTCTGCGCATTTTAGGGACATTTGCAGCCTAGCTGCGGGAAATCGTACTAGACACCAAACTCTCTAGGTTTTAAAGATAAAATGCCAGCAAAGCTGGTCGAACCCTACCGGCCTAGCGCGTCTGGAGCGGGAGGCATGAATACTGGGCCACTATTTTTGCCATGAAGGAGGTACTGCTGTGGGCAGCTGTCCACATGATATACACACGGGGGCCTATATGTGTGGTTCAGCCTATATGTATACACGAAGAATATATAGGTTGAACCATTCCCAACTACTCAAAACTGCTTCTGTGGCCCACACATGTGTACATAATTCAGCAAAAAATAAACCTCGGCCTTATTTGAGGCAAAATGTAAGTTGATACCAGAGAGTATCACCGTTCTTTTATTTAGCAATGCACGTTTCGTCGGTTTTTAAGGCAGCAAATAAAAAGCAACGCATTACGAATGGTATCGAAGTGAGGCGGCATAAACGCCGACAGCAAAAAAAAAAAAAAATCTGTTGCCGCTTCAAGCTACTCCAAATCAACAAAAACAAGGTTCCAACAGATGACGCACAAACAGTGCGATGGCGCGGAAATTGAATGGAATTGAGAAAATCTTCATTGCGTCCATCATTGGAGAAGCGGGAGGTGAGGGGAGAGCGTGAGGAGCAGGCGGTGGAGAGAGTAGAGGGCGTTACGTGGCAGAGGATGGAGAATATATCAAATTTTTTGTTGATGATCACTGCTAGCGTGCGATGAAACTCTCCTTGAGCTTCGAAACGAATAACCTGCCCACGTCGCCACGAGTGCATTACAAAACAGGTTGTTTCGTAAGCAAGTTTTGTGTCCCAATTTCAACAAGTTACGGCGCGCCAAATTATTTAATGGCAGCTTGAAAATCTTGGGTGATCTGGGAAGGGTATTTTTTACTTGTCATAGCCGACTGTTCAAGCGCTGATGCAGGGCCATCTGATGAAAATAGCGTTAAAATTTACCTCCGTAATTTAATGCGAAAATGACCGCTTGGTCTGGCGCACTTTCCGTTAACGCGAAATTACAGTTAATGGTTGCATTCAGTACGGCGGTCTTGAGTTATTGAAAAAAATTGGCCAACTATTTGGTAAAACCAAATGGGCCTATAGCCCAGTTTAGGCCTCGGTGTCGTCACGCAGTGAACTCTTTCTCCCATCCACGAGGATGGGTAGTATTATTCAGCGGCTGGCGTTTGATGTAAGATTTATCGCATAGTTTTAATGAAGACGACCTGGCAGCTGTGCCGCATTCTTAATGCGACCGTCTTCGATTTGTAATTTTACACCCAACTGGCGGACAAAAATATCTCGCCTCATTCACCTTGTTCAGCGCGGAAGACCTCCGAACAGTGGCGCGTACGAGGAGGCGTCACCTGTAGAAAGACTTGACACTTTGCGCTGCTTCAGCAATGCACTGAAGGCCGAGGAAAAAATGGTCGGAACGACGTCTTCCGGAAAACGCGCCAGTGAATACGGGCACCATCTCCGGTCTGACCTTCTTAACTTCAGTGGCTCCAGGAGCCGTCCCACACCGAGTACACCACTCCCAACGTGTCTCTGAGGGTTTGTTCAGAAGAGGCGGACCGAGCACAGCGCGAGGCACGCCGCTTCCGTTCTACGCGCCGGCGAGCCTAACGTGACCAAAGCGGTGACCACACGCACGCGCCCGCGTGACTGCTTCCACGCGCGGACGTGTTGGCCCCTGCGCGTTGCGAGGAACCGGTCTATAATTGGACGCCAACGAAGCGGTAGGTGGATATTATAGGCACCGGAGCGTTGTTAGGGGCTGAAAGATGAGCGTCGCTGTGGGGGGAAGACGAAGGCAGCATAACCTTCCGCCGATAGATCTATGCCACTGCCTGTTAAAAAGGTTGTGGTTACGTCAGCCCATTGTTAGTGGCAGCGCGATAACTTGTTGCAAGCTGTCGGAATGAACGTAAAGATTAAAACATTCCAAGGGATGCTAAGAATTGTTTAACAATGTGAAGGTGAAGGCCTAGTTCGACCTTCTGTGGATATGCTCTTGAGCTTCCCTTTGAACTTTGCGGCAACCCCGTGAACACTCGACCACCTCCTTGGACAGCGATGCTGGTTCCGCTCGTTATTCAGCTCGCCGATCGAGAGCCCCCGTATCGGCACCTTCCCCTCTCAAGGCGGCTTGTATTGCACGTGCGGCAGCGGACTTCTATCCTTTGTCGCAGCTCTTTCTTCTTTACGGCGCGCGCCGCGTCGCCCTTTCACGGCGAAACTTCCTATGGCTGGGATCCAGAAGATCGTCTACGGAGACAGACCGAGCGTAGACTAATTTTCAGCTGATGGAAATAATCAAATAAAAATGGAAAAGTCCTAGGGCCTTCATATTTTGATATATGACGCTTATCTCGCTCCTGCAAGAATGTCTCCCCAGCAACACATTTAACTTGCAGGTGAGCCGACTTTAAAAGAATCGTTGTAAGCTCGGTCTTTGTAAGCTGGCTTTTTCACATTGTCTGTCGCGCAGTGAAGCATGGTCATCTACGGAGGGAGTGTGGTTACAGCCCCACGTTATACTCCTCTTCACCTCCGCCGCCTCTTACCCTAGTCGTGTTTATTCCTCGCCACGCGCGGCGTTTCTCTCCCCTCTGACATTTCGCAATGCCGCGTGCTCTTTGGCCGTCGTTTGTGCGGCTCAATAGACATGTCATTGTATCTGCCCAACAATCGTGTGTGTGGCGTAGAGATCGCGCCGCTGTCCTTACAATTAAACAAAGCCAATTCCCAATACAGCTAAACTTCAACCTAGGACATCCCACCACAGCGGCAGCTTCGGTTAACTTCTCTCTTAACGTGATGGAAGGACTGTGATTTTTTCAAAGTCCTACTCTGACCCTCCTCCCGCACTGCTGTTCCCCTTTCCTGACGCTCAATTCCTGGCCTCAGGCTCCCATTATCATTATGCCATTTCCTTGCGCGATCCCCTTACCACGCTCCTGGGCACACGCAATCTAAACATTTTTGGACGATTCCGCGTATCTCACAGGTATTTTTTGCACACCTCTGGGGTTCTATGAATCGTAGAGATCTGATAATGTTGCCTGAACATTTTCTTGCTTGTCCTTTTCCGTGGATGGAGACCGGTACAGGAAGTTGTTAGTGCTGTCCACCAAGATACCCAAGTGGTCACCCGCAGTGCCATTTGATATGTACGCTTAAAATACTCGTTCGTCTGTTTACAACAACTTACCTGAAAAAACTTTTCAATTGCATGACACAGCTAAGGTAGAAAAATAATGATGAGTCCCAGGGGCTAATTCTGTAATTGTGCCATACGACGGCCGTCGTTTTACAGGTTTTCCAGAATTCACCACCTGTACGTAATAAATGTATACTGCACTCTGACATAACGCAATGAGGACATGGCGTTGCTGGATGTGGCCATTCCAGATTTGGTCCTTCCAGCTCAACCAAGACGATTCAGGTACATCGTGGCGCAATTGCCTCCCCCCCCCCTCCTTCCTAAAAAATGAAGGAAGTTCACACTGGCGCGTAAGACTTGAAGGTAGCGAAGCTGTACGCAACCTTCACGCCCATTACGACGGTTTAAGTCAACGATCGTAGCCGATTTGCTTCTTCTTTGCTGCAGCAACGACATTTACTCCATCTTCGTTGCTATAATGGTGAAGAAGAAGCAAATCGAAGAAGGAGAACAAACGAACGGAATGCGCACACTTAAACTAGGCACCCGCAGGGGCAACGTGTACCGTATTACGTGTTCTTTGTCAATCAGGTGGTGATTTTCCTCTCTCCACAGTCACATCCGAGTGAGTAAGCCGTTTGACTCTCAGGTACTATCCCACCGTCGTAACCGAGAGGGTGAGACGACTGACTCTACCTCCCTTGATCTACCAGTCTCAGGTTCAAATCCTGCCGGTGCCGGTGATTTCTTTTCTTCGAATTGTTATACTGAGTTTTGTGAAACGCCGGAATCAAGGAACTGCTATACAGCTTCGCTGTTAAAAGGAAAAGTAATTCCTGATTCTGTCCATGTGAAAGTGGACAACCAGCTAGCGAAGGTTTTTAGCACACTACATAGACATGATACAAAATTTTAGTGAAAGGTACGAGGAAATGTTTAACAGCAGAGCTGTTTAAGGCCTTGGGTGCGCCGTTCATGTTTAGAAAAAATACCAAGAAAATGCCGAGCGCACGTACTCACGTGGGGGATTGGCGAGGAATCTAATGCACCCGCTACACAAAACTGTAAATTAGAAACTTCAGCATTTGAATGAATAAAGAGCATATAATCACAAGCAAGGATTGGTAAAAAGTTCGTACGTAGAGGTTGGAACAAAAGAATGAGCTTTTTTGAACAGGAAAAGAATAAATGCTAACAGGGCAGACGCCTAGTTTCAGATACGTATCCAGGCATGCGCGTGGGCTTGCGCCACGTGAAAGCCTCGCAAAAATAAATGAATACCCTCGCGGGGGATTGGCCAGGAAACGACTGTCGTCTGCTCCTGATGTCACTCGCTCGGCGTTGCTAGGGGCAACCACCTGCGCTCATAAAACTCGGAGCCGCTGTGGCGGCGGCCACCGAACTCTGTCCGACTCTGTGCCACGCACAGGGGGATGGGGCGACCAAAGAAAATCCGGACGACTAAAGAACAGGCGGCTTATCAGGAAGCGCGTCGCGTTGCCAGGCGAGAATGCAACCGCCCAGAACACTAACAACAGGCAGTGCAGGTCCTTAACGGGGACGGAGCGCTCGACGAAGACTTTGCGGCGGCGGACGATGAAATATACGAATACTGAAACGGGCACTGTATGAATAAAGCACTTAAATACTTTACTTTCCGTTTGATTTGGCCTGCTGCTGTCGAGCGGCATATATATGCACAGGGTAAATGGTTCTCAGTGACTTATATGGCGCTCGTCGAGTTTAGCTTAGTGGGGTGAAGACAGCTCCGCTGTGACATCCGGCTTGCACCCTTGTGCAGGTTGCCGTTGATATTTTTCTCCTAAGCGTTGATGGCGGTCATGCTTAATAATGACACATACACACACGCACACACTTTTATTTTAGTCTACTAATATTGAAAATGGTGCCAATTAATGGTAACTGATCCACAACAAGTGCATATCCAAGTGACGACACGTATCAGCTTGAGGTCCAAATCATGTTTTAAATGACGTTCCAGTTTTTGGGTAATTGCCTTCTAATAGTACACACACACGGGGATGGTTGTTTTCTAAAACCGCGCTCTTGATCGCCTTATCAGGCGCACACTGCGTCACATACGTCATACATTCTCAGAGACTTCAAACTCCGACGCGAGCGACGACATGCGTTTGCTTTGGCGATAATAATGGTCTTAGTAAGCTGGCTTCCCCACATTCCATCCTCCCGCACGCTAGGGGGCGCCATTACATCCCGGATCCTAGTAATCAACGCTTCGCTTAAAATTTGGAGTTACAATGATAGTCGGCTTGTATAGCTACTGTCATGCTGACTGGCAGATCTTGATGGCTTTTGCGTTTGTTGTCTTAAAATTGGCGTTTGTTTGGCGTGCTGGAATGAGTGACAACACCAAAGAGTATTTCCAGATATGTTTTTATTTCGGGTAAAAGAAGAAACACCAGCCAAAACTGCGGTTTAGTTAACACGGCAGCGACGTTGGTGTTGCACATTGCCCTATGCATTTAGGATGTCAAACATCTGAATGTTGGGGGTTTAACAGGTGTGTCATGCAGAAAATTATAGTCACAGATGGGGTGATCTAACTGTAGGAACACTTTCATTCTAGCGAAAAACCAAGAAGATAAAAACACAAAAGCCATTTCTTGCGGCCCAAACACGACTAGACAAAATTGAGAAGCATCTTCAGATCGCACATTTTCATGCTCAGCGTTCTGTCCACTGTTGCAACCTAGCTAGACGTCGTGACACACACAGTTTCTCTTGCACACGCCGAAAAAGCAACCACACGATCATCACAAAAAATAGGCACGCTTAATATGAACTAACAAATTAGAGGACAATGAAGCAAACGTGACCGGTACAACAAATCAAATGCATTGGAAACAACAACCTCCTTGTAATGATGGCTGAACTTGTAGCAACTGCTCAACAATAAATGACAGCAAAGTATAGGCCTATTTACACAATACAAGTCGATATTAGAGCCACACGCAGATGAAAGTACACAGCTTTTTGGTGTTGAGCTCACCAACGCATACCGCAGGTCACGTCGATTATCCTGGATATATTGACTTATTATGGTATGTTAATGTTTAGATTAACGACATCTTTGCTAAATATAACCAAGCCGAACTGTCACTGACTATGTTATGCCAAGTGGTCATAAAGCCCGGGTCAAGCTTGGAGCAACCTTATTTCACGAGAACTGAGCAGGTCTGGGAAAATAAGTTCGCGTCACTGTTCAGCTACGACCTTATGAGTGAAGGGGGACGGGAAGGGTAGCAAGGTTCATTTCGACAAGCCGTAGTGAGGACCCTTAGGCCCTTTCACGCCGAAGCCTAGGCCATCCAAGGGCACGCTGGCGCCCCCTAGCGGGTTCCCCATGGTGACCACGGGCCTGATGTTGTGACTCACGGTTGCCACCGCGTGGTTCACGTAGGTGACCACTGGCCGTGCCACGAAGCCGATTCGAATGAAGGGCTGTCGCACGAAGGACACCGAGGCGGCCAGCGGCACGGCCAGCGCAGCACTCGGTGAAGCCAGGCCCAAGGAGGCCGCGGCACCCAAGCCCAGTCCTCCACCGTCACCGACGAGGCCACCCTCCCCAAGGCCGCCGCCTGGGCCGTCGAGGCCCCCGGGCCCAACGTCGCCTCCGCGCACCAACTGGGCGACCACGCACAGCACCACCGCGGCCACTGCTCCCTGCTGCGAGGGAAAAATAAAAAACCCTTACACTGTGAAAGTCGAAAAAGGTGTGAAATAGGAACGTTCAGCGATGTACGCAGAGCGGGAAACACGAAAATTGGGACATAACAATGGCACAGGAACCGGGCAGCTGGACTGGTGGCGCCACCGCTCGAAGCTCCCTTCGTTAGTGGAATAAGCCGGTGCATTGGGCTGCGCAGCCCTTTGTTGTTTTTGCCGTGTTTGCCTCGGTGATTTGAATGTTTTGGTGGGAGCACATATGTGCGGTGAAACGAAGTATCGACAGATCTGTTGGTTCTTAGATGCAATAACGGCTACATAAACTTGCCGGATGCTTCTAAAGTTGAGTATGGGATTGGGCATGAGCCTTTTTGCAGTGATCTACGCTTCGATCCACCCGATTTGAGTGCGAAAACTACTATTATTAGTATTCATTTCTTCTTAGATGCAGTAACGGCTATTTAAACTTATCGGACGCTTCTAAGGTTGGGAATGACCTACATTGATATGAGCGCTTCTTGCAGCGCTCTGCGCCTGGCTCCGCGCGATCTGAGTAGGAATAAAACTATCAATATTAGTATTCGTTTCTACCACTTCAAATAACCTTCACTGGTTCCAATGACTACGGTTTGCAATCCAGCCTTAACGGTGGGATACCTCGATACGTGTGCTTTGAAGAGAAAGGCACTTACGTACGAGATCGATTACCCTGCGGCCGTTTACACTTTCTGTGACCGTGGGCTTTTTGCCTTCGGTTTTCGTGAGTGACAGTGGCAGCACGGGAGCCTGATAGCTGAAGCGGAACTCCCACGTTTGTAGTGGTCATTTTATCAAAAGCCAAAGTTATTCAACCGGCCATCAGCCCAAGCTACAAACTCTCCCCCTCCCTCTCCCATTTTACCACTGCATGAGTGGTATAAAGGATATGGCACCGATAGTTAAAAAGTGTGGCCGTGTTAACGTCAGCCTGTGTTTTTTAATGCTTAAGTATTCTTTGCCGAGTACCTAAAAAATCGTGTAATGCCTTGTGAACAAACCAAAAACATTCGACCAGTTGCCTCAAATAGAGCCCGAATCCTCCAGCACAGGAGCATTTCCGACATGCTGGAAGCAATTAGGATTCGGAGAGGGGTGCATGGAAGTGCTCAATTAAAGAGCAAGATCATCCAGCACTCCGTCTAACGACGACAATTGACCGCGAAGCTTTCTTCGTGCGAAATTGAATGGGAAAGGGACAAAGTTAAAGACACTGAAATCAGAAGACCAAACTGCGTGCTGGTCGAATCCAAAGCTCAAAGAGCCAAATTTAAATCTAGAAGGCAACCAAGGAAGTCCGTAGGAGAAAGCTTTGCGATAAACCATCATCATCGTTAGACGGACGAGTGCATGATTTTTCAAGCGTAAATGGCAGCTTGTAAAACTCGCCCGCAGTATTCAATTGGGAAACTGAGGGCAAGTTTTTGTCACTCTCCTGTCTCTCGTCCTTCAGCCACGCAGGAATTGTTTTTTTGAAAAACCATTAGCCAACTAGCCAGCAACCATTCCAAGTCTTGTAAAGCAATGCTTTTCCACGAGATGCAATAACGTTCTACTATCAGGCGGTATTTATTCGGTAAACGATTCCCGATTACTGTAGTAAGCCTATTTCTGTGAAATTACGCACGTTTCTACCGTACTTAATGAAGTTACAGAGTGTCATCTATCAAAATTTCTGTTTGGGGGTAAATCTTAGAAGGTGCCCTCCAACTTGGTCTTTCGCTTGTGCACCACGCTCTTTCGTCACCAACTGCCAAAGGCCAGCGCCGCAGCCTTCGTGAATAGGCTGCACACACCGGCTTTGTAGGAGCATTTAGCTGCAATATATTCCTCGATACGTCAAGCTGCATGCAGGCATGAAAAATTTGCGCGAAGGAACGGACTTGCACTTCCAGCTCTACTTCCAGCTTGGCGCATTGAGCATCCGTCTGCTATTTCTAATTACTGAGTATGGGTGGAAATTACACACACGGCATTCCTCGCAAAAATCGCCTCTACATTCAAGATTTACCGATCTCAAAAAGTCCTTGTGGTTACCGACGCTTTGCAAGCCGCGCCGCAGCAGAACGACAGAAAGCCATGCACAACTACGCTGCGCTGGTCGCCACCTACATTCCACTGAATAGCGGATTTACTGGCAAAGGTTTACTGACATCATTTCCGTGACGGATATGACGTCGGTGAAATCTTGGTGTATCCCGGCATAAAACACTCCCCCTCCACGGCATTCATCAGTGCTCCATTGAGCCACCCGAATTAGTGCATTATTCACGCTTTGTGAGCCATTATTTGGCGGAGCTCACTTTTCTACGGGCGAAAGGCTGGAAGAGTCTTAATTCCCTGAACAAGGTGACATACAACTGAAACGAATGAGTCACAAGTGTCGCTATGGAATAGACCATAGTAACCGAAGCCCTGCATCTCTGCACCCATTCCTCAAAACAGATGAAAGGCGTTTGTACTCCTCAAAAATAATTCAACCGGAAATACGCTATTTCGACCGTCTTTACAGCCATCGAATAAATTTCCGACGTGGGAAGCTTCCACCATGTGCTCTCGCATTTCGAACCGTGAATTAAAACGTGCCGCTGACTGATGCATGCTCCTTCTCTGTAGCACACTGCGACAAAACATACGTTAAAGAATTGGAAAAGTGTGTGCAACAGCACTAAGAATGCTGAATATTTTTAGTGGAGCTGCACGTACAGTGACGCAGTCGAAACCCTTTACGCTCAGTGCTTTTTGAATTGTAACTGTAGTCTTCAGTATACAAGGCGCCACGAGGATCAAGATTAATGATGTCAACACGTAAAAGGAAGATTGAGTGGTTCTGTCATCGGGCTGCATAATGAATTCGGATGACGACGCCTCCATCAAGCAGGTAATGGAGTGGGGGTGACCCGCAAAGGCGGGAGGAGGAACACAACGGGCTGATGAAAGTTGACGGAACGCCATCGAGCAAGCACCCAGAGCGAACAGTCTCAAGATGGAACGGCTCACTCATGAAACGGAGTGTACGTACAGTAATGCACGCTTATGTAGACTACTGACGGAACGTGTGTATCGCCAGCCGTAGACGTCACAAGCAGCGCTTCCTGCAACATGGTTGGCCGCGACGTCAATTGACGTCCCTTGTTTGGAAATATTACGACAGTTGCAGAGACAGTCTGAACCTGGCGTAAGTGGAATGAAGCGCGTACAGAAGGAATCTAGTATGTGCTTTCATCAATATAACTGTGGCGTTGTTTCTCTCTTTTTCGTTTTCCCATGCGTTCGTGGTCATTTTTTTGTGATGTGCTCGTTTCTTTATCGCCTACAGATTTATTTTCTCTTCGATTATATAACCAGGGTTATATGAATTCAGGATGGCATGTATCTTTTATTAAGCATGCAATATATATTGGTTGCCACGAATAGACAGTTCTAAATAATCTACTCACAAGCACTCCAGCGAATATGTGAAAACGCTAATGCCGTTCTTATGGGTAGGGGCATATGGGTAGGTGCAAATGACATTCCTGTAATTATGTAATTATTTATTTATCCTAACAATCTCTGGGTCCGTACAGGCCGCCATTAGAACTTGACCCTGGGAACGTTCAACGCACGCACCCTGCCTGGCGAGGGAAGCGCAGCCGAACTACTAGAGGAGCTCTCTGGCATCAAGTGTGATATTATAGGGTTAAGCGAAGTTAGAAGGACAGGAGACGGCTTCATCGAGCTCACTAGAGGGAATATTGTATGCTACAGTGGACCGCAAAAGAAGGAAGAATACGGGGTGGGATTTTTAATGCCAAAAGAAATAGCAGGAAACGTGGAGGAGTTTTTCAGCATTAGCGAGAGAGTTGCGACTGTTGTGATCAAGCTAAACAAGCGCTACAGGTTAAAGATAGTGGAGGCCTACGCGCCAACAACCAGATATGAGGATGAAGCCGTAGATAGCCTCTACGAGGACGTCGAATCAGCAATGAAGATGGCAACAACGCAATTCACGATTGTGATGGGAGACTAACGCAAAAGTCGGTAAAAAGCAAACGGGAGAAAGGCCAGTGGGAAACTTTGGAATAGACATTCGAAATAGTTGAAGAGATACACTGGTGGTATTTGCTGAGAGAAATACCCTGAGGTTAATGAACGCATTCTTCTACAAACGAAAGAATGGGAAATCGACATGAAAAAGCCCCGATAGTACTACCAAAAACGAAATTAACTTCATTATACGTGAAAAACCCGATGTCGTGCAAGACGTAGAGGGGCTAAGTAAGATTTGGAGCAGCGATAACCGGATGGTTGGATGCAAGCTAGGCTGAATCTCAGAAGAGAAAGAACGAAACTCGTGAAAACTAAGAAGCCCCGCATAGAATCAGTGAAAGCCAGATCGCAGGAGTTTAAAATAATTCTTCAAAACAAATTCTCGCTTTTGAACGAGCAGGACGAGGTCAGTGTAGAGAGGATAAATGACAACCTAACATCGGCACTCAGTGAATCAGCTGCTGTGGGAGAAGCAACATGTATAGAGAACAAACTGGAAACCTAACTAAGATAACGAAGGAACTAATTGCCAAATTTAAGAACATGAAAGTGTCAAGTACACTGGATGGGATTGAATTGGCCGAGCTGTCAAAACTAATTAACAGAAATAAAACAAACGACGTTCGTGCATATAACATGGCACTGATCGAGGAAACGCTGCAAATAGGTGGAAGTTTGAAAGCAACTAAGAGAAAGCTAGCCATCGGCACAGACAGGATGTACGTACTCAGAGATGAGCAGGGAAACATTGCGCCCAACTTGGACGAGATAATTAAGGTAGCAGAACGATTCCACACCAAGCTGTGTGCCAGCGACGTTAGGCCAGGAGAAGCTACTAAGAATACAAGCTCAACTTGCGATGTCCCACTAGTAACTATAGAGGAAGTTAGAAACGCTCTCAAAGGCATGAAAATAGAAAAAGCTGCAGGTGACGATGGCATAATCGTTAGCCTTTTAAAGGAGGGAGGAGATAATGTACTGGAAAAGCTTGCTGTACTATTTGTAGAATGCATGAAGACTCAAAAAGGGCAAATAACCTGGAAAAACGCCAGCATTATTCTGATTCATAAGAAGGGAGATCCGAAGGATCTCAAGAATTACAGACCCATCAGCCTACTCTCAGTTTACTAAAGCTGTTTACCAAAGTTACAGTTAGCCGCATAGGGTACAGCCTGGATTCCCAACAACCCAGAGAGCAAGCTGGGTTTAGGAAAGGGTACTTAACCATGGATCACATCCATGTCGTCAACTAAGTGATGGAAAAATCTGCAGCGTACACTAAACCCCTTTACATGGTATTTATAGATTGCGATAAAGCATTTGATTTCGTACTCGCCGCTGACGTTTTAGAAGCACTAAAAGACCAGGGAGTAGAGGAAACCTACATAAAACTTCTAGAAGACATTTATAAGGGATGCACGGTCAGGATAACCCTCCACAAGCAAAGTGATAACTTTTCGATCCGAAAGGGAGTAAGACAGGGAGGTACCATCTCTCCAAAACTATTCACAGCATGTCTGGAGGGGGTATTTAGAAAGCTAGACTGGGAAAACATAGGCTTAAGGATAAACGGGGAATACTTGAGCTATTTGAGGTTTGCGGACGACATAGTCTTGCTGAGTGAGATAGCAGAACACATACCGACAATGCTTGAGGAACAACAATGAAAAAGCACGGCCGTGTGGTTAAAAATATATGCGGATTAATCTAAAATAATGAGGCATATGCATGCGAAGAACGTCTTATTCAGCATAAGAAACTAAACGCTAGAAGAAGTAACAGAATATAACTACCTCGGACGATGGTTGGTGCTGACCACAACCACGAGAAAGAAATCCGGCGCAGAATAGGTATGGCGGGGGAGCACTCGGCAAGCACTCCCAAATAATGAAAAGTAAGCTACCTCTGTCACACAAAAGAAAAATCTACCACCAGTGCATACTGCCGGTGATGGCATCTGGAGCTGAAACTTGGCGCCTTACTAAACAACTAGAAAGCAAACTTAGGTCGACTCAACGGGTCATGGGACGAATAACGTTAGGAATAACACTTCGGGACAAGAAACAAGCTACCTGGATCACAGAACAAACTAGAGTTGACGATATCATAGTTCAAATAAAGAAAAAAAAGGGCTTGGGCCACGTAGTGAGACGAACCGACCACAGGTGGGCAATCAGGGTTACAGAGTGGATACCAAGAGACGTGTCTAGAAGAAGGGGAAGGCCAATAACATGATGGAGGGATGAAATACAGAAATTCGGGGGTAAACTGTGGACTCGAGTAGCGCAGGACAGAAGCGGTTGGCGGTCAATGGGAGAGGCCTTCGTCCTGCAGTGGACCTGAGCAGGCTGATGATGATGATGGCGATAATGATGATGATGATAAATTATGATTATTAGATGAATGATTCCAGAACAAAACTATAAAAGCGACGTTTGATTTAGTTGTTTTTAAGCGTTTGCTTGACTAACGAAGTTGCACCTTGCTAATAAATACTGATGTCGCACTTGAGACTTATCCCGTGCTCATCTTGTGGTACCAGAAATAGGCCGCTAAGTTTGCTGTCGAATACTGACATTTCATAGATAACATGAGGATCTTTGGTGCCAGCTGAACCATGAACTACCATACTCATTCCGAGGAGCCTCTAGCAGTCGGCACAGCATGCAGTATCAACGGAAACCAAGCAGCGGGTCCGGTTGCAATAGCCTGTACAGATGAGATAGTGAGGCCAGACACATGCTTAAAATTGACCCTGGGAACATTATTACGACGTGGCGACGAATTGGGTGAATCGTTTTTCTCACTCACTCACTCACTCACTCACTCACTCACTCACTCACTCACTCACTCACTCACTCACTCACTCACTCACTCACTCACTCACTCACTCACTCACTCACTCACTCACTCACTCACTCACTCACTCACTCACTCACTCACTCACTCGCTTTATTCGAGAAAATGGTTAGACGTAACGAAAATATTAGACATTAAGCGTAACGATTCCTCAGCCTATTAATCGCCTTTTCCCTACCGGTAATTAAGGTTCATATTGAGAGTGCAAGGTTGCATTACCCAGCGAGGAACTCTTCAGGAATGCAAGCACCTGGCCGCCAACTTGCGCTAAGCGGCAACGAGTTTTGAACACGCGTGTCACGTAGCTGTGGCCAGCGTGCCCTATTCTTGTGCGTTTTTCTTGGTAAGAGAGAGAGAGAGAGAGAGAGAGAGAGAGAGAGAGAGAGAGAGAGAGAGAGAGAGAGAGAGAGAGAGAGAGAGAGAGAGAGAGAGAGAGAGAGAGAGAGAGGCTTGTACTGCACAACTCAAGCGCTTTTGCAGAGCTTCGCGCAAACGCCCTGTTTACTTTGTCAAAGGCAAGCAGCAAATACGAGCTCTTATCATGGGCCAGCGGGCCTTTAATGTAGGGAGGAATGGCTGAGGCCAACTTGGCGCGGGAGCTACAGCCTTGGCTCAATGAACTGCGCAGTTGCAAACTGTTGCCGCGCGCCACCAACCGACAGTTGCATATTTCGTGGCTAAACGGGCCCTCGTCACGTTGTCGTTAGTATAATAAGCGCATTCTTGCACAACAACAGTATGCTCCTGTGTTCACTGCATTCTGCGCGTGCCCGTAGCATGACCAACAAAAGCTCTGTCTAAGGGCCTCCCCCATAGCGCGAGTCGCCTGCGTGGCTTCGAGCGCTTTCCTTCGCTCTCCCTCCCCCCCCCCCCCCCCCCCCTCAAAAAAAAAAAATGAGAGCAGTGTCGATGTAGTGCGCTCAAGAAACAACATGGTACTGGGACGCCTGATTGCTACAAGCAGCCCATTTCAAAAATTCCTGCAAATGAAATGTCTCATTTGCATACGTTGCCAAGAATTAACGCGGAAATTATCCCGCCTGCCCCGTGGGAAACCTACAATTTAGCTCAGGGTCTTTTCCGGCGACGCTTTTTTTTCTGTTTGGTTAACGCCTTTTTCTCTCTCCCTTTTTTCCACGTCGAGAGGTTTCCAATTTGCACTAATTGCTCGTGTGGGCCACACGCGTGTGATTGTCAGGTCACCTTGCTTTATCGGCCGCCGAATCTGTCCTTGTACCGTGCGGTCCTGCATCACGCGTAATGATTCCCTGACCGGGCCAGCCTTTCACGCCTCCACCGGCCTCGGCCGATACACCCGTCGAGACGTCAGGTGGGCAAATTGCGCGGGACGCGAAACAAATATGGAAGCATAGAAAGGCAGACTCCGAATGAAGCGACGGGCGCCATAGAAACGTGCAATCATATGACAACCAACCAAACACGCGAACAGAGACCGAATGGCAGTTGCGCGCCCTCGATTCGTGTACTATCTTGAGGGAGCTCGCTTGTCAACGGGTAGGGGTCTCCGACGTCCTTCGGTACGCTTCCCTGCTGATCGTTCTTTATCGGAGCAACGGCGAGACCGAGTCACAAACTATGAGCCCAGCCACCGCAATCATCTGTTGCCGAGCCGGGCCGCACCGCCACTCTTGAACGCAGCCCAAAAATTTCAACACGAGGTGTGTCCCAACTGCAGTCCTTCGGTTTCTGCATATTCGCCATCTGGGTAGCGACTCGGTCCACACCGGGACCACCGCTGCGTGGACCAAGGCTGAGCCCGCGCGTTTTTGTCCGAGGGCTAGCTCTATCAGAGCGGACACGGGCAAGCGGCGCGTACCCTGGGCAGCGCGAGGTCTGGGTCGGCATATATTAATTTGTCTCATTTATTTATATATTAATATATGCGGGCGTAGGCTGTACGCGATAAGAACGAACGGGCCTCCTTGGCGGGAGGTATGCAGCTGACCAGGCGCAAACGTTGAGTTATCTTAGATCCGTAGGAAACCTTGCTGTGTGGTGCGTACTCGGACGGTAGAGGGTTCGGACGGCAGACAGAAGGACTATTGCGAGTGGCGTTGGCTCCCAACTGGTTTGGTCAGCAGAAGCGTGCTTGGAAAGGGCTTTTAGCGGGGTAAATATGAATAACAGAAAGGCTGGCACACCAAACACAAAATAAACAAAAAGCAGTCAGAATCTGGTATTAAAACAAGACGTCAGGGGGAAACTGTCGAAAGCCTACAAAGCAGACCTTTGCTAGCCCTTCCCCAACAACTTCATTTAGTGTACGATCTCTCGTATTATAATTACTTTGACGTGTTGCCAGCTTGCACGGGATATTTACCTTGCGTAGAAGATTGGAACTGAAGATACATTGCACAAAGCGGATCCCAATCATTGACAAAAAGGTACAGTCATAGTTCAGACAATTTCAAGTCTTTTTTTTTTTTTGTCCCCGCACAACAATAAAAAACTTTAAAATCTCTTCCTGTAGAAAGTTGAGAGAAGAGGGAAAGCTGTATGGCATGAAAACAGCGTCAAAAGTGCGTCAAAACTCTCGCTAAAAGTGCGCTCAATCGATCATCAAACCTTTAAAGACCCAAAACGCAAATGAAGAACGAACCCATGCGACGATTTTGGCGCACTAAGTAAACGCACCTACAAACAATCTAAATGTATACCGATACGTGGCTTATGAGCCAAAACTATATTATTGTACTCGTTCTTCATGACCTATGCGTGTATTATCTTATCTAGAACGGTTCCTTCCTCGCGATTTTCAAGTGACCGTTTTGACACAATGCAAGCCCGGTATTACGCATGCGCCGTGTGTCCAGAAATTTCATCAGAGCTTTTTAGTCGACCAACCGTTCAATTGGGAAATGCGTTAGTTTTTTGGCAGGACGCCATGGGTCCCGCTAAGACAGCTTTCGCTTTAAAAAACAATTAGGTTGCCATTGGGCATGCATGTGTGCTGTTCAGCAGGCAAACTGAGGCCCAGTGCACGAAGATTTTTTATACACTTCGGTAAACGGGATCTGGTTGCAAGGCTCCATCCAAGCTTTTAATCAGCAGATTTTCCCCCTCCAGTTTATTACCCTGGCCTGCGAACCGTTCGTCCAGTAGAATGCATGGGCAGGACATGGCTGTTCCAACCAAGCGACAATGAATTGGCAAGTGAGCAAGTGCACTCTTAGCCCCCAGGACAATAAGATTGTTTGGTTAGGACCATTATTCGCGTTGTATCGCGTAACCAGTGACCTCAGTATTGCCTGTCCGCATTGCTTTATTTGTCGTGATCCCTTCAGAGCACCAGTGACCTCACAGGTTATCTTGCCTCGTGCAAGCCCGTGTGTGTCAGCCCAGCTATTGATTGATTGTAGGGTTTAACGCGCCGACGCAACGCAGGCGATGAGGCGCACCGTAGTGGAGGGCTCCGGATTAATTTTGACCACCTGGGGATCTTTAACGTGCGCCGAAATCTCGTACACACGGGCGTTTTCGCTTTTCGCCTCCATCAGAAAAGCGGCCACCGCGGCCGGGAATCGAACCCGCGACCTCGTGCTCAGCAGCGCAACGCCTTAGCCACTGAGCCACCGCGGCGGGTTGTCAGCCCAGCTAACACGCTCCTTTCCGCAAGTTCGTCTGACAGCCCGGTTTTACCGTTCACAGCGAGATACTCTGCGTCGTTTTCTCTCAGGAAACGACGCCGTATTTGAGGTAAAATAGGTAACCGAAAGTACCACCGTTATACAAATAAGAACTCATATTAGATTGGTATTTTACGATGGTGAATTAAGAAAAAACTACGCGGTTAAAAACGGTGTCTAATAGATGCGAAATAGTCACAAACACTAAAGCAAAAGATCTCGTATAGATTACAACAGAGACAAAGGGACCCAACAGATTGCGCGCGAGCAGCGCAACAGCGGGCAACCCACTATGGCACTCATCATGCGATGAGGGAGAATGGACGGTAAGCGCGCGAGGGCTGGGAGTGGGAGAGCAGAAAAAGTGTTACATGGGAGGGGCGCCAAAAGACTATCGTCTTTGGAAGGCTTTTCCAGCGAACCAAACAGATATGTGGCCACTTTTGTACGCCAATGATTCTAGCCGGAATTTTTAAGTGACAAATTTGAGCAGCATGAAGAATTACGAAAAGTACCAATATTTTTGCGAAAATATCTTGAGAATGGAAGAAGTTATGAGGGTCGAGAAAAGATTTTCAGGAGCTCCCTTCAAGTTTGGGTTGTGGAATCAATGCTCATGCTGCTCTGCCACACACCGACTGTCATTAGAGTTGGTTCCATATCTACACACACATGCATTGCTGAAAATACATTTTCTCAATCACCGTATACGCCTCGAGCGCTGCCTGTAGGGGCGCCACTGAAATCCCCCTAGCGGCCCGTTTCGAAAGCAGCCGCGGGAGTCTCCGTTCCGCTCCCCACTGTCGCCGCTGCTTTTGCGGCACGTTCACGACTGAGATTTACCGTTTATGGGCGTTGGAAATCCATGTTTATGTGCTGCAGTCGCTCTGTTCGCAAATGGGGTGTGTTTGCGAGAGTGTAAATGTTTCTGACGCAATCTTAGTGTGGTACATTCGGCCTGCATAAGAGCCAGGTGTGTTTCATAGGCCAGCGTCGCGGAACCGGCGTATGCATGGTGCTGGATATAATTACACTGCCCTGAAATTTACTAACAGTGTTTCCGTACCCAGCGTTTCCTCAGATGTTCATGCTGCGGCTATACACTACGATGTAAATCCGTTTTGTGCGCCTACATAAACTAACGGAGCACTCATACCTGACAGCACACCAGTTACGTTTGCCAATATCATACATGATATATTGATCACCACCATTTACAAGCCAGTGTGTCTTAATTTCGCGAACATTCAACGAAAGTGCGATGTATAATGCACAATTATACTCGGGGATCAGCACACGAGGGAGGCTCTCCTTGTCGGGAGGCTAGCGCCCGCAAACATTCATCTGCTACATATATCCGCCGTGAGCAGCGCGAATACGGGCTTAGAATATAAACCGCGTCCGCGACTAAACGCTTCTTCGAAACATCGTCATATGGCACAGGGAGCCTGCAGAATAAAGCACAAACTGAAATAAGAGGACCTTATCAGATATCACACTCTTTTAACTCCACCTTTCATCCCTTGTGAACTGCCTACCCGGTATATTTCCAAAAATGCGTCCGCCGAAAGATCAGCTGTTTGTTGAAGTCGAAGAACAAAAGAAAAGTGAACGCAAAATTTGTTTGTGTGATTACTATAACGTTCATTGTTTTATTTCATTCCGCATTTGTACACAGCGTCCCCCTCGAATCCCCCCGCCCATGTCTCGCGAAATAGCTGTGCATTTCGTGTCTACTTGGTCTAGTGAGTCCTACATGCGTGGCTAAAGTTTCAACGAATGGCTTTAGAATATTAGAAGCTGAGTTTTTTCATTCAAATTAGAGCTATTCTGTTTCTTGCGGACTTGCGCAGCATTTATTTTTGCGTGGTTTAATTAACTTACCTTGGTTCTTGATATTAGGCGTGAGTGGGCACATATTTAACGAAGCGCAGACTTGTAATATACTTAACATTTTCGCATGGCTTATATTCTTATAAAATGCATGTTATTGTCCGGGATTAGGTAATCACATCCCCGGAACAAATTTTTCTGCGACGTATATATCCGAAACGAAGCCGCATTCGTTGTCCGCGTTGCAAAACCGAATTAACCTCTCACTGTGCCAGTATCAGGTCTAAACGAGGCGACAGTAGAATTCACTTGTGCCTGACGTATCCGGAGGTGACAGTGGTGATATGCTGCAGCCGTCGCCGACGCCCGGAAGAGCGGCGAAGAAGCGCGCAAAATTGCGTCCACGGGTAGCTTTTGTTGGCGTTCGAGTACTCCACGAAGACGCAGATGCTTTTTAAGTGAACTAGACGCACTCTTTGCTTATAGCAATCACTATAACAAGTTTTATAGGGCGCGGAAATAAAAAAAGAAGCGAAATAAAACCTAACCACGGCAGGAGCCCCTATCAGCCACGTAGCTCAAATTCCGTAAGTGCCACGGAGAAATGGCGGCAGGCGGCGCAGCGATCGCGAAACTCTAGGCGTATAATCAGTCTGACACCATCGCAGGGAGGCCCTAGGGCTCGTATTAAATATCTCCACAGCCCCACAAGACCCCAGGTATCCGTACGAGGCGTTATATACTAAGTCGTTATAAAGTTGGCTTTACTACTAAGCACAATGGCTTTCCTGGGCAGACATTTTTTTCGGAACTTACAGGAAAGTGCGAAGGCCCTAGCGCTTTTATTAATTACCTCCACAAAACCTTATGTATCTCTATAGACGCTAAATACCAAGGCACTTTAGAGCTGGATTCACTGCTATACACAAATGCGCTGCTCAGAAGATATTCATTTCGATGCTATGTAAAGAGACATATCAACGTACAAAGACCCTGGCACCGGTTATTATCCTCATTTTCATGTGTGGCGAAAGTTTGACACATCAAGCATTACAGGCGGGTTTCGCAAAAGAGTTGAAGCTTGGGCTGGTTGGCACGAAACTTCGAAGAAAGCGGCAGCGCAACAGACGGACGGGACGAGAAGAACGCAAACAGAAGCGAAAGTATGCTTCTACTTCTTTTCCCGTCCCACCTGTTGCGCAGGCGCCTTCTTACGGGTTTCCGCGTTGAGTCGTCATAGAAACACTTTAGCATTTAACAAGTTTTGACACATGGTGGGGTGAGGTGAAGTTGTAACTGCATGCGCGTGGTGATAACGCTGGCTGCGCGCGCGTATACTAAGGCGCGCGGTGCTTGGACGAGGTGCTTCAAGAGCCGGTCGATTGGACTTGGTGCGCTCTACTCAAGGTGTTGCCTTATCTTCAACAATAATAATTTTTTGTAAGTGAATGTATTCGGTGTTTCTTTAGAAGATCTGTATCTTTGTAACTAAAGAAAATTTTGGTTAGGTTTTTAAGTTTGTTATTATAACGTAGCTATTGTTTATTTGAAACAAAAAATATTGTGAGATCGTCCATTGCTATGCGGACGAATAGTTATCATTTTCAACCTCAGAAATTTCGCTCAAGGAGTAAAACATTCAGGGGTCTAGCACAACAATTTCAAAATCGTGATATTTAGCAAACAAAAATGTTTCACCTTAAGTATGAGTTATGCAAAAACGTTTGGAGAACGCCCAGTTATTTTGGGGGTAATTTGCAGTCAAAAATGTTTTCCCGCACAAGTAGGCCTGACGACTTCCTTGTTTCCTGGGGCACTGTAAAGCTATCTCAAATCCTAAAATCGCATCTGAAGGGAGCTCTCCTCTTCAGTAACGACTCTGCTAATATATTTGCGTAGTACTAAAACATTCCCATCATTCATTCCTTGACACACTGTTATGATGTGGAAACTCTGTACCTGTCCTGGGTACTACAAACTACATTTCTTTTTTTTTTCAAGTTGAGGAAAGCATAGAGTTAGCACGCCCATTAAGGTACGGCCAACTGGAGTACAAACCGTACCTTTGAGCGTGTACACTAGCGAGGAACGAATCCCGGTGACTGCATTTCATATTTCGTGAATACACAGGACTGCAGTTTAGTTGGCCGGAAGAATTGACTCAAAACGATTCCAATCGTAAGTCTATACATTAAAAATAAAAACATTCTCGAGTATGCTGCATTGCAATGTACCTGAATGGAGTCGCACCTTGTCTAAGAACGAGTAATTTATGACTTCAAGAAAAAAAAAATCTGAATTCTGACATGAAGCAATGCAAAACGCCATGCTCGCCTTGCCTCGTGCCACAGCGCAGACCACATTGTTTTAGGCCAGATCGTATGCGGGTGTCCCTGATCAGCGAACGTACGTTGCACATTTCGTCGCAATGGTTGGTAAAGGAGGTGCGTAGTCGAAGAGCACGCCTTCTAGTGTTTTTAGGTACAACAGGGCAGCTATTTTTGATTGAAAATACCCCAGAAAAATTGTCTTGAATTCGGCATTATTCAATTGTGTCTGATTGCGCAGTGAAAAATATCAAAGCGAAAACGGTTCACGGTTTTACGACGACCAATTTTCAACAATATCTGCTACAATTTCCTAAAATGAAACTATCCCAGTAGATATGCAATAGAAATAGATATGCAGTGTCATTTGCATTTTAAAAAAAATTGGGGCTTGACGCACCGACGCTACACCTGGACTGTGAGCCGTGCGGTAGTGGAGGACTCCATATTAATTTTGACTACCTGGGAATCTGCAACGCGCCGAAATGTGGACACACGGGAGTTTTGGCTTCCCGTCTACATCTAAAAAGAATCCACTGCGGCTGGGATCGAACCCGTCGCCTTGGGCTCAGCAGCCCAACGCCTTAGCCACTGGTCGCGGGTTCGATTCCCGGCCGCGGCGGCCGCTTTTCTGATGGAGGCGAAAAGCAAAAACGCCCGTGCGGACGAGATTTCGGCGCACGTTAAAGATCCCCAGGTGGTCAAAATTAATCCGTAGCCCTCCACTACGGCGCGCCTCATCGCCTGGGTTGCGTCGGCGCGTTAAACCCTACAATCAATCAAGCCTTAGCCACTGCGCCACTAAATAAGGGTGCACTGGATACGACACCTCGAGCTTCATTGGATATGAACATTGGATACGACTGGTGTCATCTCGTGCCTTTGCTTTGGCTGACATAAGGACTCTAATAAACAACTGACAGTTTGAACAGTGTATTTAGTGCCTACCACAGCCTGCTTACAAGTGGCAAAATGCGAGCGCGAAACCCACATGCGCTCATTTAGCACTATTTAGAGGCCGGCCACACCGATCCGCACAAACGCCAGAAAGAAAGCGGACGGTACATCTCAACCACCTGAGTAAACCACACCGCAATGTTAAGTCACGCTTAAATGCACCGAAGGGGATAGGAAATTTCACGCTAGTTCTTTCAAGCGATTTCTTGAGCTCCCTTAATGTTGCTCCCGATGTCTGTTTAGAGTTGGCACGCGCAGAACCGAAAGGTACATTTGTCTGCATAAAAAATACCTAAGAGGAGAGTCAGCATTGGGGCTTGTTCGCGCTTGGCATGACTTACTTCGATGATGTTGAAAACCATCAGTTTGCAATAAATATCTGGCCACGTAGGACTTATATCGGTGTTATCACACATTTAAAACTCGAGTGCATCCTGCGCGCAATAAACTTAAATGGCGAATCATTGCTACCTAGAAAACGAAATAGATCGATAGCGTGCCAGACGTGAACTCACAGCGGAGATCAAAATTTACAATCAAGTCGTCAATCGGGTCTTGAGGGCGCATTTAAGGGCCAGATAAATATTCTATAAATTCGCTTTCCAGAGTTTGTATCTACACACGAAAAAAAATTTATTTGCTCTACTTCACCCCATTTCACCTGAATGGCAGATCGCTGCGTTCATGGTACCAGTTTGACGAGCACTCTTAAGAAGTCCCCGCAGGCAGGCTTCTCGACAACGATGCAAAATGACCGATAACTGCGATCAACGCCGGGTCAGTGCTCGTAAAACTTGCTTGCGTGGAAGCGGCGATCTGCCATTGAAATGCAGTGGGGGGAAACAGATCCAAAGAAATTTTCTCATGTATAGTTGTGAACTCTGGAACGCGAATTTATAGAATGATGGTCAGTAGCGTGCCGTTAAAAGTGCCCTGACGCGTGCCCTAAGCTTGCCTTACGGTCACAAAGAAAAGCAGTACAGCTTTCTAAATGAATGAACACCATTTTTATTGAACCACGGTCGCTATTGTTAAGGCACCCGCCCGTCAGGGATCGCCCATAGCTTTGGCTGACTGCGCGGGCCCTCCTCAATTGGCCAAGCTGGATCTCAAGGTAGCCTAACTAACGCAGAAAGCAGCTTACTAAGTGTCAAAACTTCCTCAAAGTTTAAGCTTCTCGCTTGGATGAACTTCAGTGGGGAGTTTAGAAAAATCAGCACACCGCATACCCGTTTCACTGCAGCGAAGTGCCACAAGTCAGTCCTGTGCGATCTATTTTACGCCGCTTTTGAGAACATTGCATCATCATTTTACTAAATGAGAAATTTCCCCCTTTTCTAAGGGCAGAATACTTTAAATGTGCAAACCCACCGTGCATACTTCAAAACACACGTGGGTCATGCTCTGAAACAGTGCACTTGAATGACCAACCACTTTGATCGGACGAACAAAGCAGGTTTGTGCCCAGCATGGGACATGACCCCAAAAATGGGAGCAACGCTGTCATATAACTAAATACGAGCGTGAGCTCCTACACTGCGGGAAACAACAAACACATTTTCCCACAGTTCATTCGGATGTCAGGCCTTATTATCTACTAAATCTTCTTCCTTCGACGCAAGACATGTCGTACAACTGCACTGCACCGATGTAGACCCATGGATGCTCTTTAGAGTGTAGTGGCTAAGGATTTGTCCCCCGAGCCTCGAGGTCATGGGTTCGCTTCACTGCCAAGGATGGTTCATTTCGAATAGAGGCGAAAGGATAATAATAAAAAAAACGGCCAGTCTGCTCGAGATTCGGGGCACGTTACAGACATCCCCAAACCAGGTGGTCTTGCTTAATCCGTAGCTACCCTGTACGACACGCCTAATATACAAGGTGTGGCGTAAACTTGATAAATCCTCAATTCTGATTTCAACTAGAAACTTTTATGGGCTTGCCTTACAACAGGAGACCTGTTTAGGCCGAGCGCTATCCGTCCGTCGCGCCAAAAAACTTCGAAGTGCGAGGGAAAGTGGCGAGGAGGCAAGGAGCCCACGAGTAGGTGTTGTGAGTGCGCGCCTGAAGACAAAAATGGGGTTAGAGAGGTCCCGGGAATCGAACCCGGGACCTTTATTTTATGAAACCGGCCCCCTAACCACTGGGCCACCACAATGACCCGCGGTGCACGGGGTCAGCAGCGGCGGGGAACAATAACATGTGCAGCCAATTGGAAAGAAAAACAAAATGTTGTGTTTTCACGCAGCGCACAGCCGCTAAAAGAAAAAAAAATGCCAGATATGAATTTTCCCAAATATTAGAGCCAAATGGGTCAATTTTGAAGCGAAAGAAAATCAATAAACCTAACAACGAATTCAGGCACCCATAACGTGCAAGAACCATTCCATCTCGCCTTCCCAGGCCGCCTCATTAACGGGTAGGCAAATGCGCACATGTTTTAGGAGGTTGGAAATAAGTAATAAAAGAACGAAAAAAGCGGTAACCTAACCTCCCAACTTAAGCACAACAGAAAGCAATTAAGAGACTGCCGCCGCATGAAACGAAACGAGTCGAACCAGGGGAAGAAGCGCTTCCCGTGGCCGGTACCTAACCTGGGTCCCTCGTGTTGTGAAACCAGGCTTCTATGCGATTGCGCTCGTGGCGTGATCTCTCACGTGCTGCTCTCCTTGCCAGTTCACGCGCGTTCGCGCCTGAAGTGACTCCGAGTTCTCGCTACAGACGCCGAGTTCGCGCGGCCGGTTGCCGCGGGATCTAGCGCGTGCTAACGCGGTCCACTTTGGGAGAGATGTGAAAGCCTGCGGACGAAACGATCCGGCCCTGCCAGTCATGGAGAACTATCAGCGGCAAGTTCGGAAATAAAGGTGAGGTGAAACATCCGGGTCTCCAACGAAGGGCGGGGGGCCGCCAGCCCTGATGTTTCACCGGCCTTGCACCACTACGACAAGCTGCGCCAATTTTTCTCAAGCACTTTTTCAATGTGTTCCTGAGAAATGACCATTTCTAAAGTAAACGAATACGGTATAGTTTCTCGCCGTTTCAAAGCATTTAATACGCTCTGTTAACCGAAAATACCCTTCACCGTTCGTCTAAACATGAAAACTGTGTTGAGTGCCATATTCCAGTGATGTTAAATCTCATGTGATCATGTTCGATTACTGCAGTTCAGATCATTATAATGCACGGTTCCTCTCAAAAGGGAAAGATCGAGCCCGTTTAAGACATTTCGACACGGAGGCTTGATTTCGCGAAAACAAGCATTTGTGTCGGAATGTCACCTAGCCATTGTCTGGCGTCTTTCTTCAGGCCACTTTCCCAAGTCAACTGGCATCATCCCCGTATCCAAAGCTAAAATGAAAATGCTTAAACTTGCGTCTAAAATTTTTGCGTCCTACTGGCATGGCAAAATAAATGCGGTACCGTTTGTCTGTCCTCATTAACGTCAATTTTGCGCTGTTCTGAAGCAGCTATAACAAGTACACCTTCCATAAACTTTGGATTTTTCTTTTCATGTAGAATTTTTTCGGCTTACCCAAGAAAGAAATAAGGCAGCAAAAAGGCTACGAAACAGATGAACAAACAACGGGAACATTGCATGACAGACCCCGACTCAGGCGCACAAAACTGCCCCCCACCACCCGGTTCGGCGAAGGCCGAGTGCATACTCACAGTGTTCCTCATAGTGTTCGCAAGGAAGCGACGAGTGGAGGTTCCCCGGTGCCCTGTTGGCATTTTATAGTGGCGGGGTGGGCGGGCACTGTGGCGACGACCCTTAGACCACGCGGGTGCGCTTGGGGAAAGTTCGCCACGTTGCAAGGAACCGTCTTTTTCCGCTCTCGTTATCGTTTCGCTCGCGGAAGTCGAGCAGGACCGGCGGCATAGCGCCACCCGGCGCCGCCTCACCATGGCATCGGTAACGGGGTGCTCACCCCCGACAGCCCTCAGCACGTCTGTCTGCAATGTCACGTCGGCAATGAACGGTGGCCGCGCCACGCTGGGCGAGATTGTCATCGCCAAGGCTGTGTGTGATACGGCTGTATTTATATAGCAGGAACTCTTGAATTGCGGCTGAGTGCATCCGAACGCTCGAACCGGGATCCTGCACGCGGCAGTGTGGGATCACGTCCACGCGCTGCCCTAAGGCGCGTGCTCGTGAAGTTCTCCGTCACTTGTATTCTGTTGGCGCTTAAAGTGGCCGAGACATCGTGCCCCCGGTGGTATGATACGAAGCTAGTGTTTAGAATGGTGCCTTCGAGTCCGTGCGTTGACTTCACTGCCAACTTCTGTGCTGACCTTTGAGTTTTCTTCACCGTCCTGCGACAGAACAACATTATCCTTACATCTTATCGTTTTACAGCTTACTTTAGGCGTTGAGCAAACTGTTCACACGTCTATTCAATGTCACGGCGGAGGCAGCTTCTGCGCTAAGCTCTCAAGGTTAAGAAATATTCTAGAAAAAAAGAAGAAAAAAGATGTACGGCTAGAACGTACAGACTGAAACTGTAATATAACGTAAGTATATGCCTGTACTTTGTTTTGTTTTTGTGTGTGTGTGAACGCACATTTCACACAAACGACAAGTTGCACTCAAACGGAAAAGTTCTAGTTGCCTATTAGTCGGCGTGACGCAGCCCAGCGCGTCTCCTGGCTGCGTCACGCCCTCAAGAAACGCAGCCTACTCTCATTGCCTCCGAAGGACACTTTTTGTCAATCTCCAAAAATGAGGCTATCTGGCCAAGCCCAATGGGCCAGCGCTGATATCGCCTAAACGTCGCGCACCATTTGAACCCCAGAAACGTGACAACTGGGCGGCAGTATGCAACAACACGTACCCGTCTGGAGGCTTGATTGGTCGTTGGAGTGGTAAAGGTAACAATCGTTGGTGTAAAGGTAAAGGTCGTTGGTGTAACGTAGCACTCTACGTCCTAGCTTCTAGGGAATGTGCTTTTGTGAATAGGAAGGCAATTATTTTGCTTTAGACGACAACGAAATTCAAAAGAGACCACAGTACGTGAGGCGAATAGGCAGCGGAAGATTCACCTGTCGATGAGAGATTGTAATAACAAAAGGCGCTGTGCGAAAATGACAATTTATTGAGCGCATCAACTCTGAGAGAGAAGGCTGAAACTAATGTACGTACATCTGATACTAATGCACATCTGAAACCATTGCCATTATGGCAGGCCGACGTGGAGGGTGTGTAAGCTCCCCTTCCATCACGCTTAACAAGCGTGAGATAGATTGCTTAGTTCTGTATTTCAGTTCTTTCATTTTTCTTACGTGGAGATTTGGTGACCGCTACTTCGTGGTGGTGGCTTTGCCTGCGAACTTGAGATTGCTAAGATACGATCCCCACCGCCGTGTTACCGTGTCAGAATGTAGGTGTGGCAGAAAAACTGGTTAGTGCAGAGCAAGATAGCAGCCACAAAGACACGAAATCGCTGGATGATTGATATGCGGTGCGGGCGCGCAAAACGGTTACGCTCCGTGCGCGAGATAAAAGAAATCGAAACCGCAACCAGTATTGATCGAATTGCGTGACCTTTCTCTGTCTGCTACAACCACAAACTGGTTTAAAAAAGGGGTGCGCCATTAGTAGATCAACTGATTAATGCTTTACTCCTGATTAATTTTCGCGGCAGTTAATCGGATCAGCTCTTGCTAACGCTATACGCGAAGAGTCAAGCTCCCTAAAAAACTCAGCCTGAGTTTGCGTGAGGACTTCCCTTGTAGAAGCGACACGGTTTACACCACAGCAGCATGCATATAGGTAATATCACGATTAAAACGACGAGCTGTGCACCGCAACCCACAAGCCATGCATGGCTAAACGCGCCTTGGCCACATTTCCCTCAAACCGGAAAATCAAATAAAGACATGAAAAGGAAATGAAGCTTAAAGGGGTCCTGAAATACCTTCCGCCGATGCATGGATGTACATGTACCCAAATAAAGCAATGTATTTGCAATCGCCTCCCGCAAGAATTTTGTTAAAGCGATGAGTATTAGCTGAGAAATCGTAAATCAAAAACCGTGCATTATCGTCGCTCTGCGTTTCCTCCTCCTTTCGACTTACTCTCCGCTGTTGACGGCACGCGAGCCTTGCCTCCCATGATGCTGCGCTCCGCAGCGGTGACGTACTTCCGCTATTGCGCTGCTCAGACTGTCATCTGCTACGGGCAAGCTTTGTTGACACCATGAATCCCGCACTGCGCTCAAGGCTGGAAAAGCGAACGAAAAATCTGGCCGCATGTATGCGGCGGCCTGGCCTTGCCCTTTCGCGGTGTACGTTGCTGGCGGCACATGACTTTTTATCGGCGGCGAACTCGCAGCCGCACGGGGAGGGTCGTGCGCTCGTTCTCTTTGATGCACCGCGAACTGTTTATCCAAAAAGCGCCGTATCAGATGTGGCCCCGCTGGTGCCGGGTCTTATTTTGCGGCGGTGGTAATTCCTGCCGGCGGCATGTGAAAAAGACATTTTAAACCGATACAGAACCCGTGCACAAAACGCTTCAATCAAGTGACCAGTTCAGCTTGGGGCGACGCGTGGTGGAGAGCGGCAACGTTGGCAAAATATTCTCCGCCGCGGCTCTGAGCTTTCTAGCGCTGGAGCGAGCGCCATTTCTTTGACAATCTCAAACATCGGTTGCCTTGGCAACAAGGCACAAACCGCTTAGAAGTCAGTTACGGTTCCGTGATCCCGGTTCAGCTCGGGGCCCCACCTCGCGACATGTGGGCACTGCAGGCGTATCATTCATTCCCATTGGGAAGTGCGAGATGTGCGAGATGCGTTTGGCATTACAGGAGGCGATGGTGTGTGTGTTGTGGACGCCTTTGTTTCGCGATGAAATGCGACGCTGTGCTTTTGCGGGCGGATAGTGCTTCCCATGGTCTGGATTATCTTTCTCGAGCGATGTACGACTCAACCTCGCATGGGGTATGTGCAGTGTGCGTGGCTAAAAGCCATCGGCTTGTGCGCCAGAGTTAAGTGACTTGCTGTTCGTCCCCGCAAAGCGCGCGCGAGGTGAGAGAGAGAGAGAGAGAGAGAAATGACCTTTATTAATTCGTCCTGCGAGAAAGGTGCGGGTCAGGCCACGCAGGGCTTCGCCCCACCTCGTCTAACTACCTGCGCTAGGTAGCGGGCGGAGCCCGAGGCGTCGTGCCCGGCCGGCCGCGCGGGTTACTCGGATCGCCCGCGCCGTCGCCGTCCGTACCGAATTTACGACGGGCAGGAGGCAACCCATCCTCTGTCAATGGGGGTTCCGACTTTCAACGCATGTTGTGACGTTGTGTTCGTTAGAAACGCATCTCTGGATTGTTTTGAAGTTGAATAAAATGTATGCGTCAAACCCGGGCATTCGGCTCAGGGCGTTCTCTGCGATTGCACGAAAGAAGTGCCACGGGGCTTCAACGCTTTCTTTATGGAACGTACTCAGGTAACAGAATATCCATGTCGTGTTATGGCCGTGTTGCATTCAATACAAACGGTTAAGCGTTTGTTTTACACTTGTTTCGTTTGTCGTAAAATGCCCAAGCACTCCGGCACTCTGCTGGCAGATCAGCCGGCGAGCCGACGCTGAGCAGACGACTGATCTCTTTGCCGGAAGTGCGTGAAAAAGCCGCCCAATAGCAGGATGTCTAGCTCATGACGAACATCTGGGAATCGATGATGTAGACATGTGAAGATGGCGGCGTCCAAAAACACGAAGGGAAGGGTGAGAAAAAAACGACAAACTTTGCAACAAAAGTGTGAGCTTTCCGCTGCGCGTAAAAGAGTAATACTTGGCACAGAGGACGTTGACGACCCAATCTAACGGTTGCGCTAGTTCATTTAGTGTGCTCAAAATGCCTTTCAGGGCCCCTTTAAACTTTGGAAGAAGAGAAACGGGAAAGTTGCTGTTTATTATTTTCGCTTGAGTATAAGACGGACTGCAGATTCAATCTAATGAGTAATTGCGGTTTTCTAAACGTCTTCGTTTGGGTGCATGCCCGTGTAACTCTGGCAGATTTAAGCGAGGATGATTTGAATGCCCTGCGACAGTTGCGACCGTCGTCATTTTTCCTTCTAGAACCAGTGCCAGTCAAAAATCAGGTAGCTGGTCATGCACATTTGCAGTTAGGCCTGTCACTTGGAAAGATTAAAGGGTCGTTTGACGAAGTGAGCCCGTGCTTCGCGTGAGCGAATACTTTCCGTCATTTCTGCATTCATTAATTATCTGGTTCTTTTATTGTTCGAAAGTAATATTAATAATAATAACACACATAAAGTAATAATACACACTTGAAAGTAATATTCGGCGCTAGGTCATGGATGCACGTTCGTAGAAGTAAAAGTCGTTCCACTACGGTGAATGCGATCGGTAGCGCTCGAGCAGGAGGGGCGCCGCTCGGATATGCACGCGCTTCGAATGTTCTCACCTGAAGCGCCGTGCACCGACTATGCTGGGTGTTGCCTAGCAACGCGTTTTAGGAGCGAAGCACCTTAAGGGCTCGGCCTGTCGGCGTGTCCTGTCGTCTGATGTAGCCACGGTGCTAAAACACCAGGACAGTCGTTTTCCAACGCCTCGTGCTAGAACGGAACGCGTACTAAAAAACACACAGGGACCCTCGTTTACCAACATCTCGAGCTAAAACGTTTCATCTCCATGGGCAAAAACGCGTACTAAAAGAGACACACCGGGACACTCGTTTTCCAACGCTTCGCGCTAGAACGCATGCTGCGGCATGTGACACGAAGACAACGTACGGCCAGTCTCTCTGTCATTTAATTGCTCAAATCCGGTTCAATGCAAGAGATCGCCAGTACCTAAGCAAGCGCACGATTGCTCCTCGTTGTCCGACGCGCAATAAGTGCGCGCCGTGTGGCAAGAAAGAGAATTACAATCTTTGAATGCACTTATACACTGCATGCTTCGCCCTTTCCCAGGTTTCACGTTAGTGGAGATGGCCTGGGATTTTTCGCTCTCGTGGAATTTTTTTCCTTTTAAACCTGTTCGAGAAGACACGGTCTCAGAGAAGCCGACACCTGCCGCATTCTCCAAGCAATGCTAACCAGTCGGATCACATACGGAGCTCCATACCTTCTCCTCAAACCGCGAGAACAGGCCAAAATTGACATTCTAATTCGGAAATCCTACAAGACGGCGCTTGGCTTGCCCGTGTACACATCGACCGAACGGCTACTGCAACTCGGTCTCCATAATACTCTCACAGAATTGATGGAGGCCGACATAAACAACCAGTTGCAACGACTGCAGCTCACCCCAACGGGCCGACACCTGCTGCATAAGCTCGGTCGACATGTAGAACAGACTCCCGATTCCCCCCAACGAATACCCACTGCTCAACGCGCGAACATACGGGTGCTTCCCATCCCACGCCATATGCACCCCACGTACAACTTAGGACGACGACAGCATCGGACCCGCCTCCTTCTTCGAAAGTACGGCAGTGATTCAACTGCCCTGTTCACCGACGCCACTCCCTACCCCCGACAACGAGCACACGTAGCTGCCGTAGTGCGCTCCGACGCCACCACCCTCGTTGCTTCCAGCCTGCAGACAGCATCAACGAGCACGGCAGAAGAAGCCGCTAAAGCCCTCGCCATCGCTCACGCTACGACTCCAACTGTCACGGTGCTCACGGACTCTCAAGCTGCCTGCCGCCGCTACGCTCAAGGCAGAGTTTCCACCCTGGCACTCCACATCCTGTCCCAACGCCGCACTCTACCGTTAACCCGCATAGTGTGGACACCGAGCCACACATCCCTCCCTGGAAACGAAGTGGCTCACGCCATGGCCCGCGATCTTCTTACCCGGGCCCTCCCAGACGAGGCCTGCCGCCCCAACCTAGACCATGGTCCCCCTGCCCTGAACCCCCTCCAACAAACCTACACCGACATCCTGTACCACTACAGGGCCTCCCTACGCACTTATCCCCCTCCTCACCCTTCGCTCTCCGTTCCCGACGCCCGCATCTGGCGAAGACTTCAAACTCACACATACCACAACCACGTCGCCCTCCACCGCATCTCCCCCACCTGCTATGCACCCAACTGCTCACGCTGCGACACTCTCAACACGACCCTGCACCTTGTCTGGATGTGCCCACTGAACCCCCAACCACCCGATCCCCCTTCTGTAGAGCGATGGGAGAGCGCGTTGCGCAGTTGCCAGCTCGAGGACCAGGAAGCCCTGATCTCTCGGGAGAAGGCGGCGGCGACCCTGCGCGGCCTACCGGAATAGGATGGCCACCCACCGCTCCTAACTCTTTCTCTCCCCCTCTCCTCTCCCTTTTTCTGAATAAACGTTTTACTCCTCCTCCTCACCTTGATATCCAAGCAGAGAGCCCACGTGATGGGTCTAAGCAAGAAAACACACAGCACACAACACACAGCACACGAACTGTGTGTTTTCTTGCTTACTGCTGCCGGGTACCTGTTTTTTTTTTTTTTTTTTTTTTTTTTGCAGTTACAATGTTGTGCACTGTAACAACCCCTTCAGCAGATTTAAAGGTTTTATACTCCAACAGAAGGACTTCACGCAGCAACCCTCTTTTTTTTTACTTTATCGCCGAGCTTCATATACCCACGGCGGGAATCTTCAACTCAAGGTATAGTATGCACTCGTAAAAAACTGTGACGTGCGTGCCAGCCACATCAGCTAGAAGGATCTGGAATGGCTGTGAACGCAGCTGTGGACAAACACATTGCGTGTATTGTCCAAAAATTTGAAGAAATTAGTTTGGTCTACAACAGTACTAATTCTGAATTAACTAATTCTGACTACTAATTAACTAATTCTGAAGTACTAATTCTGAGGGAATTATTGTAAAAACATCGAATGAACTGAAGGGGCCAGACAGGCAATGAGCTTGGCCTGCTACTCCAGATGGCATTGCAATGCACACACAAAGGAACACAAACAGCCAATCACACGAACCAACACATACCTAGGGGTATAGGCGTGCGGAAAGCGCAGAGAATACTGTGCAAACCACTGTCTCGAAGGGATGGCACGAGCACTTTGGCAGCCCGTGACGCAGTGGACGCAGACTGCCGCTGTCCGTGATCGTCCCTAAGCTCGTGGCATGCGTCGCCATGACGACACAATGTCGCCATAACAGATGACCTATGTGCTGGGAAACAGGGGCACACACAGGTATGACACATGCAATGCTGTTAAGGTCTGGCGAATGAGAGACACTCACGATCGTATGGAGGTAGATTGTGAAGGCGACATTGAGCAGCAAGCGGCGTGTAACGGTCTCACCCCGCTTACATAGAGCCACTCACCGCACCATAAGCGGACTACCCAACAAACCCACACCACCATCATAAAATTTTAAGTCCCCCGCCCCCCGAAAAAAGCTATCATTCGAGAGCGAAACAACCCATTAGCCTTCAAACGCCCCATCATCCACCAAGGTATCTAAATCATGGCAGCTTCAACAGAACGCGGCCTTTCCCACTCCCTTATCCCAAGAGCCATCCACTGGTCATTGATTAGGCCATCGCTCTATACGCATTCCTAGCAAAACCGGCACCAATCGAATTGCTACCCTCGCCAATTCAAGAAGTCGATGTCTGCATTGACGCCAGAATCAAACCGTCAATCATCAGCATGGCATGGACCACCCCTGATCTCTGTAAGCTTCATGGCCCTCACACCATCCACGTGACTCAAGCTACTTATCTCGGAGCAGAATTCTTCACCATCATCCATGCACTCGACGTCTGTATGTTTCGCTTTACGTCAACCATCCCACCACAAATTCTTAACCTCACCGATTCCTTCGAAGCTCTCCAAACAAAAACCTGAACCGGACGCTGTTTGCAGGTTACCCGCAAGGCCTGATTTCGAGTATTGCGGAGGCAGTCCCGAAAAAATTCTGCTCGAATAACAGCAACCAGAGGCAAGACGAAGGGCGGAAGAATCCCCTGGGAGTCCTTTCTTACATACCCAACGCTTCACAAAAGTGGCGGAAAACGCAGGCGTCCGGAATGTGTTTTCGGCCTCGAAAGAACTTGGGAGATTACGCAGCAAGCTGAATGCCCTGGGCTCTCAAAAGTGCAGTGCACAACAAAGCACGTGAAGTGCCTCGCTCGTTACCAGTATCCAGCTGTATACGACGTACCCCTGTGCCGACTGTTCACCACAGTGCTGCTCCCAGTCCCAACTCCCTCCGAGTTGAAATTGAGAGCAGCACGGCGGTGAACTGCAAAGCCTGCAACTGCCCCTCCTTCCTTTACAAACCACCAAGGTACTGATACGGTACGGTGACATACGCACACGCGAAATTTTCGAAGTGTGGGTGGTTGAGAAGTGGGGCAAACGTGTGAGCACACCATCGGTTGCTCTCTGTAAAAAAATTCACGCATCTCCACGAAGTGAATAATGACGAGTTGGCGAAGCACTGGGGATCATTCCTATATACCGTAAATCACCCGTGGCATTGCCCACCCGCGCATGTAAATGAGTGACAACACGTGCGTACAGTATATACAATTCCAATCCAATCCTATACGATACAATTCAATTTAAACCAATCCAAATACAATGCAATCTAATTCTCCTAGCGCATGCGCAACACTGTGTGCACGGACACCAAGGGACGAGCCACGGACCAAGGGAAGTCCTAAGTTGCTTCGCCCCTAAAGCGGACTCGCATATCTCGACACACAGATTCCCGGGACGGTGACTCTGCGGTTGCACTATGTCACTTGCTTATCGGCAAATCTTAAGTTATACATTTTTGTGTTTCAGTGTTTCGAAACTGACGCCGATTCATTTCTTCCTTTATATTGCCTAGTGCAAAAAAGGATCTTTCAGCGCTGGCGCCTCGCCTTTGTCGACGCGCTGTTTCGTGTCATAATCCGACCTCCAACAACTACGCTTGCTCGCAAAATACTTCGCCTGATGCTACTTTCATTCGCAAAAAACACCGACATTCGCATCGACTGGTCGCCCAGCCGTGATGAGTACGCTCAGGCAGCTTACTCGGCTGCACAGTTATTAGAGAGTTTTAGTATAGCGTTTTAGCTGTAGCGTTAACGTTTTGCGGGCCGCAATCGCGAACGGATAGCGCCTCGTTATGCTACGGTTAGCGTGCCCGCTAACGCTATGGGCGCGCTAAAGTGGTGCTTTCCGCTATACTAAAACTCCCTAATAATACGCTAACGCTAACGCTGCTTCCGTAGCTTTCCCCTTGCCAGAAACAGAACTCCCCCCCCTCCCCCACGCGCGGTCTCTTCATCGCCAGCAGTGCAAATAAATCAATAGGAAAAAGTCCAGAAAACTCGACTGCCAAACCTTACTCCGCCCGGTTTCCTCGAGTCCCTTCCCGAACTCTCCGAAATAGACAACGTACCTGCCCCTTGCGGCTTCATCTTCTGCGGCTCAATTTCGTTTGGTTCAGTTGTAATTCGACTACGCCCAGCGGTATAACCTTTTGCGAACCTGTTAGTGAACGTTGAACCAGTTCGCGATACTGCTCGGTCATTCCACTTCCTGTCACCGAAGCGTGCGGTCGTGTAATCATGTGCTCCGTAGGAGCGGAGATAGCGGCCCAGGCCGGCCGCAGAAACAGGGCGCAAGCTGAAGACGATTATCAGATCATTCTGCCACAACTGCCAACCGGGCGAATTGTTGCGAACACCATTTTAAATGCAGAGCATTTCTTTAACTCACGATGTCACCCGGCGTTGTCGGCGTTGGTGTGCCTCGGCGTCCGCAACAGCCGTTCCAGGTGCGCCCTCTCCCCCACTCCTCCTCTCCCGCATCACGCTACCCTCCTCGCTCTCAACAACAGGTCCGCACCCCTCCCCCTACACTATATAAAAAAATAATACTTACCGGCGCCTGGTTTTGATCCCACGACCCTGCGGGCGGAACGCAAGGTACATGGTGCTCTACCCACTGCGCCACAAAGCAGACACAGAATGGAAGGCTACGAACGCGCCTTATATCCTTGACTCATTCAAACTACGTCAAGAAGCTGCTGACACAACGCAATCACTACCTGTGGGCGGAACGCGAGGTACATGGTGCTCTTCCCACTGCGCCACAAAACCGACACAGAATGAAAGGCTACGAACGCGCCTTATATCCTTGACTCATTCAAACTACGTCAAGAAGCTGCTGATACAACGCATTCACTACCACTAACACTAAACGTTAACGCAATACACCCACCCCCTATGCGACGCATTTACTCGAGTCCCCCTCGCGGGGAGATGGGCCCTTTTTCTTCACGACGATGTGAAGGCAAGACCGTACCGAGTCGAAGATTTTCGGGATATGCTCGCCAGGACTGGAATGCTCTCGGATGTAACTGCGCTGGGGTCGTACCAGATTAATCACGTCTGGGCCGTCACCTTCAACACCGCAGAGGCTACGAAGAAGATGCTGGATTCCGGCGAACAGGAAGTTAAGGGGCGCCGCTGCCTTATCTTCGACCCGCAGAATCAGCAGGTGAGGTTGAAGCTTCACTGGCTGCTGCAAGGGATCGACGACGAGGATGTCCGAGCTGCATTCGCGGCGTACGGGCGAGTTACGGAAGTCACCAAAGAGCGCTGGCGCGTTCAGGGCGTTCACGACAAAGGGTCGACGACCAGGACCGTCATGCTGAAGCTCAAGGCCGGAGTAAAACTGGACGACCTGCCTCATCAGATTCGTGTGGCGGGCGAGTTGGCGCTTGTGGTTGCTCCGGGACGGCCCATGCAGTGCTTGCGTTGCCACGCGACGGGACACGTTCGAAGAGAGTGCAAAGTCCCCCGATGCTCGCGGTGTCGGCGTTTCGGACACACGGACGCACAATGCGTTCGTACCTACGCCAACGTGACTGGGCCGGCAGGTGGTGACGACTCAAGCGAGCTCGTAATGGACGCAATGGAGGCAGAGGAAGCCGCTCGCGGCACGGGAGACTTTGCGGCCGCGGATGGGACTTCAAGCACGCCACTGTCTATGGAGGGCAACCCGCCCAAGCGTCAGGAGGTGCAAACCGGAGCTGCGGCAACACCGCAGCAAAGCAACTCCGAGAGCGCGCCGCCGTCGAAACAGTGCGACGACGCAAGTGTTCAGGAGAGGATGGACGTGAGCCAAGCGGCCACCGTCGCGGCGAGCACGAAGCGCAGCCACGACGATGCGGAAGGCGGACACCCCCCGGCCACGCATGTAAACAGCGAGGAGCCACCAACTAAGTCGAGCCAGAGTAGACGGGTGCCACCCAAGCCGACGAGACCCAACAACCAGCAGAGCCGCAGCCTCCCACGGGCGACATCGGCGCAGCAGCAATCGCTCGTCTCGAGCGAGCTGGACCCTGGGGGGCGTGTGACGACGCCATGAGGCGAGCAGGTACGCGCCACGCTCTCGGTCTCCCCTTCTAGGTTAAAACCTGTATGGAAGGCGCCTTAAACGTAGGCACCCTGAATGTTAGAGGTCTGGCCACTAAAAGAAAGTAAGCCCAGTTGCATCGGCTGTTAACGGAACGGGGCCTAGACGTCTTAGCTCTTCAGGAAACAAAAATTGACGGGGAGGATGAGACTGCGAGCATGGCGGACCGTTTCACGTTGCGTTACTATACCTGCATAAGTCATGCCGTTGGGTCGTCTGCAGGGTGTGTACTGTTTGTAAAAAAGTTGCCTGGCCTTGTTGTGGAAACCGTGACGTCTTACGACTCAGGCAGGCTTATTGTATGTGATATCTTGTATTCTGCAGTGGGTTTCCGAATGATATACCTATATGCTCCGAATAGGGCGGATGAGAGGACAGAATTTTTTGCCAACCTAAAACATCACATGACAACTGAAAAGTTACTCATACTGATGGGGGATTTTAATTGCGTATTACCTTCGCGGGACAAATCAAGCAGCAGCCCTTATAGAGATGCCAGTACCGACCTCCTCATTGAAATGGTTGAAGAATATAGCATAGTAGATGTAGCAGAGTGTCTGGAGGGAGCCCGAGATGTACAGTACACCCATTTTCAGGGTACCAGTCACGCGCGGCTGGATAGGTTGTACGTCTCGCTGGACCTGGTAGACAAATGTGAAAATTATAAGGTACTGCCTGTGTCTTTTTCGGACCATTGCTTGGTGCAATGCGATATCGGGAGGAAGAAATATAAAGCACCCTTCAATTGGGACCTCTGGAAACTCAATTCTAAGCTCCTAAAAGACGAAGTTTTTGCATCTTACACCACTGAAAGGCTTCAAGAATTCGAGGAAGCAGATAACTACCTAATTGGGCAGAAATGGGAAATTTTTAAACAAGACATCTAAATGAAAGCGATTGAAAGGTCCTGTGTTCTAAAATACGAACAAAAAATGAAGGAAGAAGAGTTGAGAGCGAATCTGCAAAAACTAATTGACCAGGAAAGCAGAATGCCCGGGGTGTTTACCGACGACATACGACAAGTTAAACAGAAACTTGAGCTTGTAGATCAAGAGCGTTATCGCGGTGCACTGGTGCGGGCACGGCCAGAGCATTGGGCTGCTGGGGAAACGCCCACAAAGCGGGCCCTAGGAATCGAAAAAGCGCATGCAAGACGGAACCAGATCAACGAGATAAAATGGAAAGGACGCACGATGACTGAGAAGCATGAAATCCAAAACGCTTTCTTTGAACACTTCCAGGCACTGTTCGCCTTACAGAGTGCGGATGTTGAAGGGTTCCAAAAATACTTTGCCGGTGGTTTGCCTCGCTTAGATGACGATGTGAAACAAGCTCTAGAACAGCCAATTTCGGACGACGAAGTTAAAACAGCAATTGAAAACCTAAATTCAGGAAAATCTCCTGGCCCAGATGGTTTAAGTGCGGGTTTTTATAAGGAAAATAAGCATCTTCTTGTTCCTGTCCTGACATTTATGTTCAACAAAGCGCTAGATATTAAAACTCTTCCCCCATCTTGTTCTACCTCCCATACAGTTTTAATCCCGAAAACCGAAGATACAGAAAAGCTTAAAAGTGTGACATCTTATAGGCCGATATCTTTAACAAATGTTGATTATAAAGTATTCATGAAGATTCTCGCGCAAAGGTTGCAAACAGTTATGATTGAATTGGTAGGACCACACCAGACTTGCGAAATAAAGGGCCGTACAATATTTACAAACATTCACAAGGACAAACATTCACAAGGCGAGATGTGTGTTGGAGTGTTGTGACGCCACTCACAGTGGAGTTGCAATGTTTCAGCTGGACTTAGAGAAAGCATTTGACTGCGTGGCTCACGAACTACTGTTTTTTGTGTTGGAGTATTGTAATGTTGGGCGTGTTATCACTGAAGGCGTTGCCTTGGCCTACCAAAATTGCACTACACGACTAATGGTTAATAAAAGCCTTGGTGCGCCAATTCGTTTGGAGCGCTCAGTGCGCCAGGGATGCCCTTTGAGCCCGCTACTGTTCGGCATTTATATTGAAGCGTTGTGTCAGAGCATTATTAGAAATGAAGCTATCAACGGGTATAAACTGCTGGCCACGGAGGTAAAACTTCTGGCATATGCAGACGATGTGGCGGTATTTTGTACCGACAAAGAGAGCATTTCAAGGGTCATACAAACTGTCAAGCGTTTCGGGGATGTAACGGGAAGTCGGGTCAATTGGGGAAAGTGTGTCGGATTTTGGCACGGGGCTTGGTCATCGACACCCAGCACCTCTGAAAATGTGAGTTGGGTGACAACGCCTGTGAAATACTTAGGTACGCCCCTGGAAAATTACCGTGATAGCGAGCCGTACTGGCGCGGACAGATAAAAGAACTGGAGGAAAAGGCTGAAAAATGGAAGGGGGCTGCGATGTCGATTTTCGCAAAGGCAACTGTCTGTAATTTATTCTTTGTTGCGAAGATTTGGTTTGTCATGCAAGCATTGCATTGCTCACGGGTTAATGTGCAGAAATTTCACAGGGTTTTTGCTGTTTTTGTGTGGTCTTCGACGTGGGAGAGATGCAGCCGCACCAATTTGTTCAGGCGGGTCCGCGATGGCGGCCTGGGGCTGGTACACTTGTAGGTACGACAGCTCGTTAATCGCTTTCTCTTTTTACGGGATACTCGTGATCCTTTTCTACGCACGGTAATTCATGTTCGATTGGCGCGTGCTTTACCTGCATTTGTGGTATCCTCGGGTAGCATGTCGGGTGGCATTCACGGTTATTTGAAAGAGGTTGTGATGTCTTTTCAGTTCCTAACTGCCCGTTTTTCCCTCGAACACTTGAGTTCAGTCGCACGTAGAAGGCTGTATAAAGATGTCTGCGACGCTGTCCTTCCGATACCGATGTACAGAGCTCTGTACTGTGGAGGCCCAGGACAAATTGTGTTGAAACGCGTAAAACGAATGGAAGTTAATCCGGGAGTCAAGTCATTTTTCTTTAAGTTGCATACGGGTACACTTTTAGTAAAAACCTGGATGCAAGACAGAGGACTATTTGTACCATGGGGAGTCAATTGCTATATTTGCAAGCAACCTGAGAATATAGAGCACGTATTTTTGCATTGCTGGGCGGCCGTCTTTTTGTGGGACGTCCTTCAGAGGACCATCCACAAGGACTTTCCGCTACATCCTCACGGCATCCGTTTTTTGAGCGTCGACAACGAAGAGGGGGTTCCATACGATTCGATCATGTTGCTGGGCCTCCACAGCATTTGGCGGTCACGCATGGCCTGGCTCCACGGGGACGTGGACGCGAGGCCAACAAGACATTATTTCATAGAGAGTATCTCGCAATTCGTGGAAGTGCAGAAATCAAAGGACTACCTTCCCGAATGGCTGTCAAGGGTAGAACCCCTGATGGCACTTAAGGAATTTTAAGCGACAATGCCAGCATAAGTCAGGCTGGTAGCTCTACGTGTCATGTTCTATAGCTCTTGTGTGCCTACTGTTTTGTAATGTCGAAGACCGGCAATAAAGAAAAAAAAAGCGATACTGCTCGGTAAATATATAGTCATAACCAACTGTAAAACAAAATGAAATTACAGGGTTTATGAAAAAAAAAACAGAACAGCGCGAACAATACAGGACCGAAGAATAGAAACACGTAGAACACAAATGGGCGCTGACTACGACTACCAACTGTTTATTTTTTTGATCGAAAAATAAATAGTTGATGACCGAAAAATAAACAGTTGGTAGTCAGTGCCCGTCTTTGTTCTACGTGTTTCTATTGCTCGGTCCTGTTTCGTTCGCGCAGTTCTGTTATTTTTTTCATGAACATAAGCCAGATAACTCACACCAGAGTCCTGCTAAGTAGGGGTTTGATGTCCCAAGCAATTGTTGATATTATGCCGAGGAACTCCGGCGTGAACTGAACGAACATAGTGCATAAACGCCCCTGGGACCTTTTGAAAGCGAAAGCTTTCTTAGTGGGGCCGATGGTGTTCTGTCAAAAAACTAATGCATTACCCCACAGACTGGTTGCTCGACCGAAAAGCTCTGATAGGACCGCTGGACACACGACGCCTGCGTGAAACCGTGCTTCCATTGCGTCAAAACGGTGACTTGAAAATCGCGAAAAAGGAGCGGTTCTAGATAGGACAATACACTCATCGATCATGAAGGAGGAGTACAATGGTATACCGTTATCTCCTAAACCACTTATCGATAAGTGTTTAGATCGTTCGTAGATGCGCTTACTTAGGCCCAAAAAGTCGTCGCGTGGGTTCGATCTTCGTTAGCGATTTGGGTCTTTGCAGGTTTGACGATCGATGATTGGACCCACTTTTAACTTTCGCACTTCTCTCAACTTTCTTTACGAAGGGATCAGGGTGTAGCCAAGGAGGAGGAGGGTTCGGTGCCAGAACACCCCCCAAAATTGCAGCATCTCTCCCTCCCCCTTCCCTTCGCCCTATTTTTTGGCTATCCCCTAGGCAATTTAAACTCCGTATATTTATACTGTAATTTAAACAATAAGGACTGTGTCGGTTTATTAAAGCCGAAAAACGACTAAAATTTTTTGTGTGGCAGGGTTTGTCCTTTTTTGTTTTTTTTTACCGGCAGCGTAACCCCCCCCCCCCCCCCGCCCAAAAAAAATATTTTTGGATACGCCACTGGAATGGATTGTAATTTTTTTTTTGCGCTTGCCTTCGTCGAAACCTGGCAATGTTAAAGCCTGTGCAGGGAAGCAGACACACACGCCCTCGCCAACGCGTGCGCCTGCCATGCTCACACACGAACGCACACACGTGCACGCACGCATACACGAACATACACATGCACACACACACGATCACATGCACACATACACTCACGCACATGTACACACAAACGCCCACGCACTCCCGCACGCGCACACACGAACACATGCCCATACACGCACGCCCACACGCGAACAGCACGCACGTACACAGGCACACACACGCACGCGCGCACGCACACACATACACACGTGCGCACGCATGCATAGAGGCACACGCACATCAACACCCCCAGGTACGCAAAAACGTACGCACGCACATACATATACACGGACGCACAAACCCATGCACACATGCGCATGCATGCACGCACACACACGCACACAAACACGCATACATACGCAAGCACGCACGCGCGCATGCACACATCCGCACATGCAAACCCGCACGCATGCACACACACGCACACCCTTGCACAATCACGCACGTACACGCGCACCCACACGCACGCGAAGTAACGCACACACGCACGCACACGCACGTCCACGCACACGCCCACATACACGCGTGCGCATACACTCACGCCCAATCACACACACGCGTATACACACGAGCGCACACACGCACGCGCACGCACGTACGCACGCATGCTCGGCCACACACACGCACACACACGCAGCATAAAATGTTTGCTCCAGTGATTTAAGATTTCCTCGTCGTTACTGCATTTTTATCGGTCCTCTCCGCTATTTTCCTCCTCCTGCCCCACCACTTCCCCCCCCCCCCTTAGTATTACCCGGCCAAAAGAATTGAACATGAGAAATAGTCGTTAGGAAACCGGCCCCAGCGACCTGTCCATTGCACTTTTTTTTTCTCACATGTAAAATAATTGATTGATTGATTGTGGGGTTTAACGCGCCGACGCAACGCAGGCGATGAGGCGCGCCGTAGTGGAGGGCTCCGGATTAATTTTGACCACCTGGGGATCTTTATCGTGCGCCGAAATCTCGTACACACGGGCGTTTTTGCTTTTCGCCTCCATCAGAAAAGCGGCCGCCGCGGCCGGGAATCGAACCCGCGACCTCGTGCTCAGCAGCCCAACGCCTTAGCCACTGAGCCACCGCGGCGGGTCATGTAAAATTAATAACGTAGCTGGGGAAGATACAGAGTTCAAGGGAGCAGTCAGGTCATCCAACATGCACTGTCTACACCTGTGCCTGGGCAATTACCCGGCTAGCTGAAGTACGCTTACTATTATTGCGTTGTGTATTGCACCAGAACAAATCCTGGCCCCTCAGATTCTTGGATGATGGGCCGACACGGTGGAGGCTATACACTGCCAGTGCGTATGTCCTCCTACTCTCTCTCTCTCTCACTCTACAATACTTAACTGCCTTGGTGTAGGAAGTTCAATGCCTTATTAACCTCCCTGCATCCCATTTAGTTTTCTTCTTCTCCCTCGTAAAAATACCCTAAAAGGCCAAATAAATCCACATGTAACTACGGTGAGGGTGACGTAATAAAGTATAAAAGTTTTTGCTCAGCGCAAATTTAGTTTCTCTCCACCCCAAAGTCAACCTTTACACAAAATCCTCGTCATATATACTGTTTGTCGATTTCTCCGGAATGAAGAGTGTCGTCAAAGGGACCCCGCAACACTTTTCTAATTTTTTTTCGAAATCCTAAACTGTTTCAGAACGTAGTCAACAAACACACCCAGTACTTAGAAGAAAAGATGGCAAAGTACCTGGGCCAAAAATTACTGCTCCATGCCCATCAGATAACTTAGAAACTTGTCCAAAAGATTTATCCCTCTTTCCCGACCCTGGCGTTCTTCGAGCGCTCGAATTGCGTCATTACAATCAATGGTGTAGCGGCTATTGGCCGGATTTCTTGCAGTTACTGCAATAAACGCATTCGATAGCCACTTTAAAAAACAACAGTTACAAAATCAAAGCAGAAACGGAAGGCGGAACTGTAGGCGGAACTGTAGCTTTCCCAGTGCTTCCATGACGTAAATTAAAGATTGCAAGCGTTTATGAGAAGTGTTGCAGAGTCCCTTCTTTAAAACAGTGTGATGCAAGGTGGAAACTTCTTTCTGTGGCCGAGACGCTTTTGGGGAGGAGTTTCGGGTTCGTATGAATCAGCTCGACAACCGGGGAAGTGTATGGCAGACAACCGGGCGGTTCCGCTGTGCATTTCCTTTTTAGATTTTGTCCATGTCTTTCTTTTGTGGAATTCGGGCAGCCAAATAAGAGTGTAATAAAGGCGGGGCGGAAGCTATGCTGGTCGATTCTTTCTTTTTCTGTCCGAAAGATAAGGAAAAATGCTCGCGCGCAAATGTACCCGCACTCCGCATCATATTTCGGGGTCGGTAATTTCCTCACGGGCGATTTCTCGCATCGGTAGTCGGTGCATCACGTCCGTCGCCGTTTGCGTTTCGCATTCTTTTAATCGCAATACCTCCTTGGGGTTTGATGCTCTCGTTGTTGTCATACCGACGCGCTGAGCGGGATAATAAAAACAATAGTCATACTTAACCCAGTCGCTTTCATCTGCATCTTCTCCTGCGCCCGGAAAGTTCATGACGACCACTGCCGCCACGGGCGCTGATAATGAACAGGCCCTCGTACCAGAGAATTGCTACGGGCTCTCTTGACGTGTATCGCTTCTGCAGGCTGGATACCCGACACCATGGATGCGGAGCAGCCGTGATCAAAATGGTAGCCTGCGGCTGCGTTGCCAGCTCTCGGCCTCTGTGCCTGTCGTTGCGCGACTTCCGGAAAATCGGCACGTCCGCGTCCCACAGAATCGCCCCTGGCCGCCAGGAAAGGCTAACGAGTGGACAGCCACCGAATCGGAGCGGTCACCCTATCTCCTCGGGTGGGGTCAGCCAGCAGCAGGCTGTAATTGAGGCAAAGTTCCAGGTCCTTCCGGTGCAATTAGCCCTTGCATTCGAAACGATTCCAACAGCACAATCATCATTGTATCTGCATGCAGGGCCTCAGATATGCTCACGGCCACATAGGAATGTCGGCAGTCGCTCTCACCCCAAAACACTCTTTCCCATTTCCTTCATTTTTTTCCTTGCAGCCACCGACAACAACGCGTTCAGTAGCGGCATATTTGGCAAACGTTAACTGTTGTTTTAATTGTAATTGGTGCTCCGGGCAAGGTCGCGGTTTCCGTCCGCGTCTGCCTCATAGTTGTCGCGCATTTCCTTCCTGCGGCACGCGATTACAACGTTAAGGAAGTTTTTGGATCATTTGTCGTAAGCAAAAAAAAAAAAAAAAAAAAAACATGTACAGGGAGCAAGCGAAATGGTTGTTTCGCTTTTGAAGCTGGGTGCATTGCTTGAGAGGGTGTAGATAACGTTCAGTTTGCGTCTCCCCGCGCCTCCGAACCTGTTGTTTGTATCTGTTCTTCAGAACTGGAATCTTCATACCCCTCCACGATCAATGTACAAATGTGTTCTTTTCGGCTCCCACCGCAGTCTTCAACGTCCGAGTCGCGTTCCTCCTACAATGAACCCTCTATCCAATATGGCATTATTCCCGTTCCTAGAACAATGAACGATGCAAAACAGGATGGAGTGGAGTCACAAATCATGTAACTATAAAAGAGTATGCCCGTTTACTTCGTTGTCCCCCAAAAAATGAAGGAAGCTCGCACTAACGCGTAAGACTTGTAGGTAGCGAAGCTGCACGCAACCTTCACGACCATCACGACGGTTTAGGTCCACGATTGCAGCCGATTTGCTTCTTCTTCGCTGCCGCAATGACCTTTACTCAACGATTGTTGCTATAAGTGTGAGCTTTTTTCATTTTTTGCAAGTGATAATTATTGGACATTAAACACCTTGGAGGGGCATACGTTATGACGTGTCTTTCTCGTTCCGAGCAAGCGTTGCCACGGTTATGGCAAACGCTGGGGCTTTTATTTTATTTATTTTTTTTTTTGCCAATCTTGGCCAGTCTCCCTAAGTGGGTATGCTTGGCTTGACAGACGTGCGCGGGGATGCTGGACTGTCGCCGTGAGGCACGCACACGCGAGCACTCGGCATTTTCTTGGTTTTTTAAACTGCTGACACGCAAAACAACGGTTTGCAAAATAGCTTCGCTTTTAAACGTTATCTAGAGCCCATCAAGGAATAAATAACGAAAAGGACTGCCAGTCTTTCTGATTTTACCGGAATGGGGGAACTCACTATTCCCTTGACATTTCGCTGCGCCACAGCTAACACAACGTTGCAGTTGCGGTTCCTGGAGTACAATCCAAAGTCCCGACAGGATCCGGATCCACGGAGGTATACAGAAATATACTTAGCTATTGCATAGTTTCGGTTTATCAAAAGAAACTTAAGTAAGGCACACCATTTACGTGGCAGAAAAACAAGCAAACATACGTGTTTTACCTTGTTAAGTTTTCACGTGTGGTTTTGCATTCATATTATTCACAAAAAAGCATGCTAAGGGCGCCCGAAGCTTAAAAACATTTTTGAGGAAGCCTGGACTGAATTTGTCGAACTCTTGGTTGTGGCTGCATTGTTTAGATTGAATAAATGTAATCCTTTATTTCACTTTTCAGTGTAAGTCTATGCATGCTTAGTTTAAACGAAGGCTCGGAAGAAGATAACTGGGAACAATTGGGGCACACTGGTTTACGATCTTAGTCTTGAAAATGTAGCTTTGTTCCTGGTTTGTGGATTCTTTTTGCACAAGGACAGATTGCAAGTGGTAAACGTGCTTGCAGTTCGTTAAGTGCCGTCCAGGGGACTTTTCAGTGCATCGGAACAGTCACCTTCATCGCCTGGGGTAGAGGAATGCGCCCCATGCTCTCATCTCCTCCTCATCTCTTCTCCTACCTTTTTACATCCTCTTTTATATGTTCTATGTTCTATGTTATATGTTCTATAGTCTTAATATTGTATCTTCTAAGTGTATTCATATCGGAGTCGCTATTATAGTCGGTTGTATTTTTTGGAGCTCATAGTAGGACCATATCTGTGCTCTGGGTCTGCTCTGCTGTTGAAAATTACCTGACAATATCTTTTTCTCTAAACAACCGGGAACCACTCGGTACTACGTGTAGTGGGTCTGCGCTACATACCACACGGCAAATTGTTGGACTGCACGTTATGTTAACAGTATCTTTCTATGTACCAAAGACGTCTTTATTTATTTCTCTACGTACAAAGCATTTTTAAGACAACAAGGCCGTGAGTACTAGTAGTTATTCGAACACTCTAAGCCAATCCCGTGATTCAGCTTCACCGCAATGCACTTCAGTGACCAATCCATGCTGCCGACGAAGTGAATTCTGTGAATAACAACAACGTACATACAATTTGTTCAAAATTGTCATATGAGGTGTGGCGCTGCGCAATGCAGAAAGTCATGCTCAAATCGCGCAAGGCCGCAGCGCCGACCGAACTCGAGTCAAAACATATGCTCGGCATCGGCATTCGCGGAAATTTCATTGTTGACTCCTTGTATTGGTGAATCGAGTGCCTTGCGCTCAAGGTAAAGCACAGGGTTGCCTTAGAGTGTAGCTTGGTCCGTTAAAGGAGCCATGCAAACGAAACACAAGTCTGGTTCATTCGAAAGATTGTCTCGTTAGAATTATACTGACACCACTTTTAACACCCGCTCAAATAATCTATGTAAGTAGGAAAGAAGGGAATGTTCATGTGACTCCAAACTCATTTCCCGCACTAGAACTTATGACCTAATATTCTGAGCTGTGCGATTGGCTGACGCCGGCAAAAGCAAACGCAAGTTAGGCAGGGCTTATACGCTCGCAGAACGAGCTACTTTGGCTTAAATGTAATGCATATGTAAGTTACGAAAGTACACGTAAACATAGAAGTACAACGCGTACTGATGTTGGTACTGCGCGCATATGCTTGTTATAGCTGCACAGCAGTCCGGCGTTTTGGGTTTGTCTCATACAACACTGGCCGATTGCCGCAAGCGACCATACGCGCCCCTGTTTGTCCAGCATACCCCATACCCCAGCATACCCCATGTCTCACCGGCGCCTTATCAGCCATCACGCGGTTTCAATGCTTGCTTTGTGGCGTTTTCTCTGCATGAATACTCTGCTCTATGCTGCACGCCTCATTAGCCTGACGCAAGCGCTCGGCGTCTTGGGCGAGTACTGCTGGGTCCTGCCTGGGTTTTTTTGTTTACGACGCACAATTTTCCGACCTAACCAATTTTCCAAGGCTAACAGCTTTGCTGTAATAAATAAATACCTTTGCCTCATACGGTTATTTGGGCAACATTTCGTTTGTTTAGTATGGAAGGGCCGCATGGTTGCTACCTCCTCTGCTTTGCATCGAGTAGAGTCGTAGAAATGTACATCGGAAGACGAGAGCGAAACGCGTGCACGCACGCACACACACACACACACACACACACACACACACACACACACACACACACACACACACACACACACACACACACACACACACACACACACACACACACACACACACACACACACGCGCGCGCAAGACACACGCGTGTGCGCATACACATGCAAGCACGCACACACAGAGTTATCAGATTATCATTGTAACACCTGCATGAAAAATTATTGGTAGAACTGATACGCGCACCTGCACACACACGCACGTGGGCACAACGGGTACGCAATAGTAGCCGACAATAATAGCACGAACAAAAACTTGTTAGCGAAGGAAGACGCAAATTTGGGTTTCTTGCCAACAGGTTTTACCTGGGCTATGAGGTGGGCTGTACAACTTAATTTTGACGTCCACCTGGAGATTTTTAAAGGTGTTGACAAAACATTCGTCGGTCTAATGGCTTTGCATAGCATTTCCATACGTTACCAACTGACGCTGTTCAGCCCGGCGTTGTGCGTCGTGCAACGTGGGATGAGAATTGATTCGTGTAAAATATCACTTTGAAATAAGGGCCACGGAAGGGCAGCGATCAGTCATGATTACAATATGTCGCGGTTCCCGGTGGCATCGAGTAATAACTTACATAAAATTGTTTTAAGATAAAATAAAATGCACCAGCCTCATATCGTATTAAACTGGTGTGGCGGAGGCAAACAAACAGCGAGAAGAAACAAATTATAATCACAGCCTGTGGTTGAGACAAGTTTAGAGCGCGCTTTTTCCCGCAGAAGGCAACAAGCGATGAAAGGATAAAGGCGGAATGTGTCAACCACGGCCGCCTGATATTTTATGCGGGAACGATATATCCACCGTGCCAAGGTGCGTGGCGGCCCCACGAAGTGCAGGCCCTGAGACAAAAAGGAAAAAAAAAAAAAGAGTGGACAGAGCCTGGGCGCGAGGCAGCGTCGCTTAATACCGATGCCAAGTCCGATAGGCGGCACGCACCAATTCCCGGCGGGTCACCCGTTCGAGCGCTGCGAGCCAGTGGCGAGCCGCGCCGAATGCGTACGCCCGAAGGACTTGACGTGAGGTTTGTGCGCGTGCGTGCGTGTTCTTTTTTCGCGTGTGTGGGTGTACGCGCGTGTTGGTATGCCCGCTTGTCGGCGTCCGTCTCTGCGGGCAGCAGCCCACTGCACCTTAACTGCAGTTCGGAGCTTACCATAAGAACCTTTTCGTCTGGGATATTTCTGCGAACTACAGCTCTGCGTACTATTTGTTATTTTAACTCTTTCGCACCTCAGAGTAATTGGTTCACTCGGCCTTCTCTTACAATCGCGGCTATGACTGCCAGCTTCTCACTCAAGAACTTGAACAGTCATTTCCATTTTAGAATATGGCAGTTATTTAAAGGCTGCGCTCTAGGTTGATGCGAGGCAGTATAATGTTGCTGCCCATTAGACCATAAATTATCGTTGTTAGCCCTATGAGCGGAGTGGGCTATAGAACGGTCAATAAAACGCTTGGCCGGCATCACGAGAAAAAGCTAATTTAGCCCCTCAACAAATATGATGAAATAAAAAATAACTGTCTGAAATGAATTCAATGAACAGACATGTGGCCGAAGCGATAATAACAAAATACAAACAGAATCAAGATAAAGGCTGGCGTGTGGCGTAAAATTACTTCAGGGATTTGCTTTCGAACGCCCAGTTATTTTCCGCATTCTAGAGCACACAGTTCGTGCGAACACAATTACAAAAGGACTAGTGCCACCCGCAGGAACAAACGCCAGGCGGCGTACATAAAACAATAGTGCCGTGATTTCGTTTTTCTTTCACGAACCAACTGGTCCGTTCTTTCCCCCATGGTCGTGCATTTATTCGTTCTTCAACAAGGACTAGAAGCTATGACTTTCGTACACAAAGAAGAGAATGGAACAAAGAGTATGTACAGAGGAGCTGAGACTGCGAGATAATGGGAAAGAGAAAGGCATGACAGTTGGCCCCTTGACCGGTTATGCAACGCCTATTAACTCGCTGCACGGCGCAGCCCTTCCGCCGCCTCGCCCGTGCCGTGACCGACCATTTCTGGCTGGGGTGTACGCGGCGGACGCAAGGACGCACAACCCTCCCTGCACTGACGGCCAAGTTGCGCTCCGCTGAACACGGATGATCGTTACGCATGATAATACATTCCGCCCTCTGTGTACTTTCTGTAACAAAGTGGCCGCTTATACGCGGGAAGTTTAAACAGTGAAGACCAATGAATGATCTAGAACAAGGACTAGCTCACGCTGGGACAATGTACGGCTGGGACAAAAGTGAATGTGTCTTCGGAGCATTTGAATCCTCAGCACGTTTTTCAGTGAAGTCTTGAGGTACTGTGCTAAAGAGGAAATAATAAAGTAAAAGCAAAGGGCAAACACATGCCTTCGATTCCCTCAGCATTCCACCACACTGCTAATTACGGCTAAATTTCGTGAGAGCCGCACTTATTGGCTAACAATACGTCACGAGAACAACAAAAGCGACACATGCCACAACTAGTTAAGCTTCAGTAGCAACGTTTGTAATACCGGCCTAGGGATTCGAAAACTGAACTTTTTAAGCAGGTATTTAATTAAGCTGCCCAAGTTTACGAGAACCTCCAACCATTAGGCGGTGTAGTTGGTTTCTACGCTGTCGCGGAGACTTTGCTTTTAGAGGAATACAAAAGTGTAAAAACAAGTTGACCTGGATCGGTAGATACAAATATACCACTTGCCTCGGCAGCAATTGGCTATTAAGCAAATAAAAATACTAAAAGCATGGAAAAAAGTATCAACGCCTCATACACTCTCTCTCACTACAATTTGTGACATCATGAACCGAGAATGCACGATGAATTAGGATTGCGAGAGATTGTTGAAGTGTTTTTAGAAAACAAACACTGAGGCAGGGACATGTAAACGTAAAATAAATGTACGCGGACCTTTGGCACCTTAGGTGGCCATCCTTATTGGATACGAGGCCTCACTGAAGGTAGACGGTCTTGTTTCAGTTTAGATTTCGTTGCAATGTTTCGGCTTGCGATAAAATGGGGTAAAAAGACACGTGCGGGTAAACGATAGAGCCTGCCGTACTTACTCGCTACAGGTGCATATATATACACAACAGTAAGCCGCAAAAGTGAGGGATCGTTATCGCGATCAGCTACGCTTCCGGGTCGCGGCAGCTGCAAACTTCATTGCTGGCCCGTTGCGCGTGTATTTTTTACACCTCGCGGCACCTCACAGGGAAGTTTCTCGAATAACGGCATTCCACAGGGCCGGGGCTTGGTGGCTTGCTTTGCGTGGACGGCTTCATGCCAAGATGACGTTCGAAGACTCTTTTCGGTTGCCTTCCAATCTTAGCGACGAAAGTGAATGGCAACGGGAGCAGGATTTCCAGAAGATGGCGACGATCGGCTCTCTCTGGGCTCTCTGGGGTGTGTTCTTCGACGTCACAAAAAATGGAAGGGAAATTGCAGAGGAAAATGCCAGCTTTCGTTGTTTTTTCTCAGCAAATGAGGCATACTTGGCCGTCGTACAAAATCGGAGAGTGCTGGAAAACGAGTGACCTTCAGTTAAAACTTATTCAACCGTTAATGCCCCTTTAGGATATGCGTATGAACATGATCATCAGCCTATTTGGGTCCACTGTAGGACGAAGCCCTCTCTAGACAAAGATCCCTTCCTGTCTTGGTATCCCTAGTTTATTCCTTGGCCTGAATATTATAATTTCACCCATCCATCATTTTGGTCCCGCCTCTCGTTAGCCATTAAAGAGCTTTCGCTGTAGAATTTCGAGCCTCGGCGCATGCGCCGAGGCTCGAAATGCTTTCTGTTCCGGCGCATGTGGCGGAACAGAGAGCATAGGACGACGCGCAGAAACGATACGTGCACAGGATGGAAGATGGCTGCCTGCACGGCCGAGCGTTGTCCTCTGTAATGACTGCAACTGGTGAAGCTGCTGCGTCTGCGGCATCTGAATTATATAAAAAAATGACAAACACGACAATGGACAGGACTTTTTCCTTTATTTCTGCCACAAAAAAAAAAAAAAAAAAAAAAACAATTGTACTTTTAAAGCAAAGCTTTGAATGGCTAGGAGAAAGGAAATTCGGTGGTCCCATGTACGCAGGAAACTCCTCCTGCGCATGCCCATGCGCATCTGCGAAAAAAAAAAAAAAAAACAGGTTACAGAGGGGTTAGAAGAAAGGGGAAAGGGAGTGGATGAGCTGGATGGATAACGTAGCTACACTCGCATCTACCGAGGCTGGTAAATGGAAACGGGCATCGCCTGGAGCAAAAAAAAAAAAAGTCTCACAGGAGAGCGAACGCAGACAGCTACTGCGGGAAGTACAGCTCAATCTCCAACGGCGGGCAAGGGCGGGCAACAGCGGGCAGCCGTTTTGCTTATTATCTACCCTAGAACATTGCGTTGCAACTGGCGTGATTGTTTTGTGACGTGGTAATCTTACGAATGTACCAAACTGATGCTATGTCTCCATGGTCCGTTTAAGAAAAAAATTACACCCATCTCCCCGAAGGGAACCATGAGTAGGAGGCGGAGCGTCATGGAGGTTCCGTTTGCGTTTCCGTTATGTTTGTTAGCCAAATTTGGTGGAAATGCAGTGAACACCGTAATGCTCATATATCCTACTCATGGTTCCCTTCGGGGAGATGGGTGTAATTTTCCTTTTTGTATGCGTATATACGCGAGTGAGACGAGATTGAAGTGGTATCTAAAGGTCTTTATTTAGGTTTGCACGTCTTCTTACTTTGAGTATGACGGCCTTATGGTCGCTGAAGTGCACAGTCAGTGGATCTCGTAGCAGCGGTTGCATGCAGTCGTCGCCGTTGCAGTTGGTAAAGACGAGATCGATACACGTTCCGTGGATTGTAGTTGGGTGTAATTGCTGTTAGTGTTTGCGCTGATTCTCTCACTTAATTGCGTCAGCACACTCACTGACGGGGCTGTTGCTTCCATCCTACTTCATCTGAAGAATCACGGAGTCAAGCGCAAGCACAACCGGAGTTGTTGTTGTTGTTGTTGTTGTTCCTCTTCTATGGCACGTGCCCACTTAAGGGATTGGCCAAGAAACGGTTGTGTGTGGACGCCGGACCACCGCCGACGCCGTGGGACATACCCCCGAGTATAGACGTGGGGGATCGGCCAAGAAACGGTGGTGTGCGGACGCCGGACCACCGCCGACGCCGCGGGACATACCCCCGAGCATAAGACGCTCCGCATCTAAAAGCGTAGTGGTCATGAGCTTTCCGTCATCGTTAACCTTCTGATACATTACGGAATGCCGGAAGGATGCCTGCAAATTAATGCAGTTACAGGCTTCGCTTTGACAGTCGCTTGCCCAGCGCACAGTCGTCGCATCGCTTTCTGATTAAACGCCTGATATGTTACTTTCATGTTTTATCAAGTTCAGACGCTGATGATCTGTATCCTAAACTTTTTTCGAAATAAAGGACTGGCCACGATGCCACGCACTTAATTACCCCTGCTCATGCCCGGGACACGCAGAATGAACAAAACAATTCAACAGGCGTCCCGATAACTTAGATCTCCAACAATGCACACAAAAATGACTGAGTTGCACCGAAAAATCATTCGATAGACGCGAATGCGGCTCGTTCAGTGATACCGACCCCGCACAAAACAGACAGCGCATGTCTTGCTACGTCCGGATGTTGCATGCGCACAGCAGCGCAGGACGCGTTCATGCAGAAGCAGCTCCAGCCGCGTTCGCAAGGGAAGGCTGCGATCGCTTAAAAATAGAGGCGCGGTGTAGGCAGCATGCACTTAGAGCATTCCTCGGGCGCGGAAAGAACGCCTAAGAAGGCCGCTTCCTCGATAAAAAGAAAGCTGCGGACGTCGCTGGCTCATTGCGTGATATTCTAAAATAAAGCGCCCGGGTGCAAGAGACGGTGTCCGCGCGATCGACCAGATAGACTCCGCGCTTCCCGAAAAACAACGGCCGCTAACGCGGCAGGCAGAGTAAGATCGAGCGGTCGTGAGGAAAATGTGCGCGGCCGTTTCCCAGAGTGGGTTGGGCGTCCGAGTGCTGTCGCCGCCGCTGAATGCACTCGTCGCCCGCGAACTTCGGAATTAGACGCAGAATGTAGTCGCCGGGTGCGCGGATTTTTTCCCCTTGAGTAGGGCGCCCAGCGGAAGCTATTCATGGGCTCGGTATAAATGCTGCCCCGTTGGATTTCACTGTTTAACGAACGACATTCCTTCCACCCTTTCAAGCTGAATTGCGTCGAGAGACAGGGTACGGCTGCCGGCTTCCGTTAAAAAGGTTTGTAGTTCCCAAGCCCTATGTCATGGAACGGATGCTTTACAGGGGACAGGGCCTGGTCACTGCAATGAAAAAATCATGGCAAGCATACGAGCATAACCGAGTGTTCGGCTACTTCTGGTTGGTAAGAATACATAAAAAACTTACAAGAAATTGGTGTCACTGGACTTGTATCTGTTGCCAGGCACAACAAATTCAACTGAAGGCGAATTTTTTGGAACTTATCCTCAATATGTTATGCTTACATTTAAACAAGTTCTTATTATATAATACATAAAGACTCAACCGGCTTGGAATAACCACGGTTAATTACATACTGAGCGCGTTTCACGATCTCGCAACAGCCCTCAGCAAAAAATCTGCCTCGAACACTATGAGAAGCCAAATAACGCAATGTTTACATTAAAATATCAGACAGCTTCCTCCTAGAGTTAGTTGGCTGATGCGGTCATGGATTCTTTTGGGCAAGTACAAATAAAGGTTAAGGGCCAGAGCTAAAACTGTGGCTACAAATAAACTGAACAAAATACGTAGCCAAAAGAGATAGTTGGGTTGATGGCTGACATAAAAGTCACAGATGCCGATAACAAGGGGAAAATTAGACCGCTCTTTGCTCGGTTGCTTGTTTTTTTACATTTCGCGTCCTGTTAAGGTGCTGCTTGACATAAAACTTGTAAATAGAATTCCCAGCATCACCAGACTAACACACGAAGAAAAAAAATATTCGGAATGTTATCAAGACCACTAATTTTTTTACGTCCACTTTAAAATAAACATTGTCAACACAGAAAGGTCTAATAATATTAAGGACAGTATAATACAGCATATAGAGGGAAAGAAATTTACCCTCTCGTTATTCCTGGACCTACATAAAGCATTTCACTCTATCAATCATGAAATATTGCTAAGAAAACTAAAAAAATTAGGAATACTCGGAGTAGCGGCTGACCTATTAAGGATGTATTAGGGAGCAATTTGTTGAATTTAATGGTGTTTCATCGGAGTTATTGGAAATAGAACAGGGTGTTCCGCAAGGATGACACGATGACACGAACATATTTTTCTCCGGTAGCAGTATAAGAGAACTCCAGTATGAAGTAAACAGATATTTAGAAATGTTGTCAAAGTGGTTGCACGAACATAACTTACAGCTAAACGTATCGAAGACTACCTATATCATTTTAGACCAATTGATAAGAAGATAGATCAAGGCATTCATATTGAATATGGGGAAATGTGATCAGCCAAGTCAAAGAATAGAAGTTCTTAGGAGTATGGTTTCATGGAGAATTATCTTGGCATCCCCGTATAGAACACTTAGGCAATGAAATTTCAAAAAATATTGGCGTTCTCTACAGATTAAAAGGTTTAATACCTCTTTGGCTGAAAACACAGCTCTATAACACTCTTGTATATTCTAGGCTTTGCTGCGGAGTATTAGCGTGGGGAACAACGAACAAAACAAATTGCAAACGGCTGATAGTCTTAATAAAAAGAGTTCTCCGTCTATTTGCCAATTTTCACGGACACTATGCCGACTTGAGCACGGGTCCACTATTTCTTCAGTACAGTATGCTTAAGGCTGACCAAATTTATTTTATGAAGCTTTTACAAGCTAAACACAAAAAAATCTCCATGGTAAATATAACGACACTAGCAGTATATACTCCTTCAGGTGTGCCAAAATACATACACTGAAATTGCGAACAAACGGCAGGCAGTCTTTTCTGTTTCAACGCACCGACATACTCAACAAAGTTGGAGACCTCATTGATTTCAAATGCAGTAGAAACATATTTAAAACATAGGCGAAAGAATACCTCTTAAATCGTATCTGCTTCAATGGCTAGAACTGTGAATGTTGTTTAATGCGGAGGTTTTCTAGTTGTGTCTATCTTTAAAACTCAATCACAGTTCTACTCTGATTGTCCACTTGTACTTTGTTTTACTTTACTCTTTTGTACTCTAGTGTACTTTACTGTACATTTCCCATATTGTTCTTTAATGTCCTGCGCTGTACATGTTGCTTGTATTTTTATAAATCAAACATTAGAAGTTCCAGCTTGTTTGATTTTGCTTCTTCATTGTACTGTACGAAAAGGAGCTGGGGCCTCTGTGAGGTTTTGTAGCCTTTATTCCTAACCTACCTCCTCGTACTTCTGAGTAAATAAAATTCTTACTATTTAAAAAAGTAACAAATAAAGAATTTCCGCTTCCGGTATGATTAGCCCACCAGGTACCTCACCTAAGTATGCCGGGTATTGCGGAGTATTGCCTTGGGTATTGCCTTGGGTATTGCCTTGGAAATATGCCGGGTATTGCCTTGGAAAAGACCAATTCTAAATACCCAGTAAACTGGTTAGCATTTCAATTTTTAAGGCGTATGTCGGTAATAATTTACTATGAGTCTCAGATTCAGGACGTGCCAAGATATTTGAAAGAATTTTTCGAAGTTATTTAAGGGTATATCAAAGTGTTTTTGGCTAACCGTCTGAGCCGTCTTCATCACGGGGACTAGCCAACTTATGTTCAATAAGTTGGCTAGTCCAGTAAGATCAAGACCTTGAATTTTTCTGGGCCTTGAAGCATTTCGTTTTAAATCTCTTAGCATACACAAATTATTTTTGTGTACACTCGTTCACATGCTTAGCTGGAGCTGCAGATTCGACTTCAGTGTGGCATATCTCAAAAAGCTGCCGAAAAACGGTTCAAACGAATGTGGAGGGCTCAAGCACCCCCTATACATAAATACACAAATATACATAAATGACCTGCCTACTAACATTACAGCAAACCTAAGGCTCTTTGCAGATGACTGTGTATTGTACCAAACCATTCACGCCACCGATGATCATTCTAACCTGCAATCAAACTTAGACAGCATTTCATTATGGTGTACAAAACGGCACATGCCATTAAACTTAACAAAATGCAAATCACTCTCATTTTCTCGGAAACATGCCATATTTCAATACACCTATAACGTCAACAATATACCGATCAGCTCAGTCCTATCATATAAATACCTAGGGGTTCACATGACGTCATCGCTTTCTTGGTCAACGCATATCGACACCATTTGCTCGGAAGCCTCCCGTACTCTTGGATATCTCCGCCGTAACCTTAAACTTGCTTCTCAAGAACTAAAAAGGCTAGCCTATCTAACATTCGTAAGGCCGAAACTGGAATACGCATCGGCCATCTGGCATCCATCACAAGCATACCTAACTGTACAACTTGAATCCATTCAAAACCGCGCTGCACGCTTTATCACCTCGCAATATTCAAGTCATGTCAGCGTCACTATCTTAAACTATCTCTCTCCCTTCCGACCCTTGAATCACGCCGCGTTATTGCTCGCCTATGCCTCCTCCATAATTTCTTTTATCGGCCAGAATCAAGACACACGCTTCTAAGGCCGCCTCACAGAATATCACCCCGCTTAAATCACACTTGCCCATTAGCTCCGATAACCGGCAGAACGTCAGCATTTGTTTCGTCATTTTTTCCTAACGCTATTATTCTATGGAACGCTTTACCCGCCGACATCGCCACATGCACCAATAACAAACAATTTAGAGATAAGCTTGAAAAGACGTTCACATGATGCATTAACAATGTAATTGTACTGTTCTGGCTTGATAGTTTTATTGATGCTTCAACTGCTTTTCGTATTTTGAATTCTGTTCGCTGACTTCACTATTACGTTTGTACATTTTTGTGTAATATTTATTTAAGGTATTCTTTGTTTTGTATTTTCCGGCTTTCATGTTCACCTTCTTGTTGTTTTCTTTTTTTCTTTCGTTCAATAGTACTCCTGCAAACCCTGTTATCCCCCCCCCCCTTATGTAATGCCTCCGGGCCCTTAAGGGTATAATAAATGAAATGAAATAAATGAAATGAAAAACTTGATAGCAATAAACGAGTTGCGATAAATTTATCTCATGCCAAGGCAGGAGACGACGATAAGTGCGGAAAGCATTACTTCAGCTAAGGCGGTGAACGACTGTGAAGAGACAGCGCACAACGTTGGCCCTAAAAGGCATCCATTATTTTTTAGTCGTCGGTTTTGATCAATCGTTAAAGCACTCAGTGAATTCCGGATAAGAAGTCCAATACCCCTAATTCGCTGTAATTCGTCCAGTAATATATCTGTATTTTTTTACCAGGCGGGCCGTACGATGTTAACAAACATTTTGTTGCTTCGTTATCCGCGATTCCATTGACTGTATCCCAAGAAACCACATAATCTGGAATATTAACTCGTACATAAGTGGAGTCAAATATATTGCGTCCCTCTTGAGTGAAACATGTTGGTGCATGTAAAACTGTTTAGATACACAGGTATAAGTAATCATGGGATCAATAAACTGATTCTGAATGCCCCGAAATTAGGTTCCCTGCTGATCATCCGCAACTGCCACACTTAAATTTGGCTGCACAGCAGTTGGCTACGTTGTTCCCTGGCGTGTAGTACATTTTAGCAAATGAGCGAATGTCAGATGATTAAAGGTTCATTTATTTTCATTACTCGGTAGTTGCGTATGCCGCGTTTTCGTTTGTCGTGTTTGCCTTCAGGGAGCTGTTTTACATTTCGTGGTGAGACTGGGGGAGCGACAACTCTATTAATTTGCAACATCAAAACAGCACAAAAAAAAATGGAAGTTGTCCTACCCCTCAAAAGCCATCGATTATTTGAGCCGCGAAAAGCGACCTACCTGGTGAGCAGTCAAGAAAACAAGCAAAAAAGCAAACAAAGTTGGCAGCCGTACAACATGGCGCACAGATTCTATTCATTCTTAGTCCAACGTGGGCATATGTGCAAATGATGACACAGCTGCCCAGGGCAGATAACTGTCCACATCTTCCGCATGTATAGGTAGCAAGTGGTTAGTAATTCTTGCTACCGCCTCCTTGCATAGGCAATTGTTATGGTTGTCTTGAGACGGCACCAGTCTGGAACAGCGCACCGGGAGCTTCTTTTTTTTGCTTCGAGGTTTCCTAACACGGGGAGCTATGCGAGCCATGAGACATTTTTTTCCTTGCCCGCTTGTCCGTTTTATTAAAAGGGCAAGCATAATACTTGAATATACAACCCAGAGTTTCGTATTTCTGTTGCCCACGAAACCTTGGCCGAAACTGGTTATGATTCCCACTAAAGAAGCCGAGGGCCATATGATGGGTCCCCCCAACTGCAAAATGATTTTTCCGGTCTGTGTCGAAGGTGCCTCCGTACACATGCATGCAGGGAGTAGTAGAAATGTGAAGACGCGTTGGGATTTGTTAAAGAAATTTCATGCTTAAGACCCGTTAGTTATAAATAAGCACCTTCCAACGTCACCTTAATTAACCGGTCGATTCGGCGTAGCTAACGCAGACCGAGGTCTGTTCAGCTTCAGGCGCGATCGACCTTGCTGAGTGTGTGAAGGGATGGTGCCTCCACCTGTTGGTGGTCATGAGAGAAAATAGCCCAAGCAGAGGGAAACTAAACGGACAAAGTGTATCGGGAGCACAGCGCCGAGCAGAGAAAGGGAAGCGCCGGCGCGGTTGCAGGACGTGGGACAGCAGACGGCGGAGGCACGGGTGAGACGATTGCACGCTCGCGAAAATTGGAGCGCACTTTCGCACGTGGCGCCAACGCTTCGTCTCTACGCGGACCGTTGGCGGCACGCCGGCATCGCGCGCTCACTCTGCACAGCTTGAGCCTGCAACCTTAACGGATGTTCGAGATGCCAGCGAATCTACATCTATGTGCAGCGACGGTCGCGACTGATTACACTGCGCCCGCGATGTTGGTCCGATCAGCGTCTTTGACAGCCTCGCCAGGGCTGGCATGTTAGTGCGCCTGTGGCTATCCATAAATACGTTTCACAAGCGCTTCCACAACAGTTCGACGGTTCGCTGTCACCATTCTCATTTTCAGGCATTCATCTTCATGGTTTTTATCCAAGCTCGTCGAATAGGGGTTCAGTGCTTTAACGTTTTCTTTTATATTTTTTATCAAGGCTACATCAGGAATAAAGAGAAGTCCGGCGTGAAAGTCTCTTCACTACAAAGCTTTTCCAGGTTTTATATAACTGTTGGTTGCTCGGGGAATTTTGAGACCGTTCACGCAGATGTATCTGTATGTGCACTTACAACCAGAATTATATACCAGTAGTTATTCGCGATCTCCGTGCGACCAGAGATGGCTGTAGCTTGCACTACCGGGTGATGGCGCTTGCGAGCCTTATTTGTTTGCGTTGTTCTTAAGTAAAAATATTTTTTAAAAATGAGAGGGAGCTGAGTTATCTGAATTGCGGGAGGGATTCTCAAATCAAATTTTGGGAGTTGTACGTGCCGAAGCTACAACTGGGACGTGAGGGGCGCCTTAGTGAAAGTCTCCAGATTCTCGCCTGTCTTGGTTGCAAAAAATAAAGGTATTACTCAAGGTTACCGGTTGCGTCAGCCGTAAATTTTGATTCGCAATTACTTTGATGAGAAGTGGTCAAGATTAATTTTGGTGATGCTGCTAAGAAGTCAGTGTGAGGTATATTTCCAAAATGTTAGTGTGTTTCTTACTCGCTCATTTTAGCTTTAAATAAATACTATTTTGGATGATTGCGTATTGTTGCCTCACAAGGAGAAAGTTAGTAAGGCAAGTGTAAAAAAGCTGCGGCTGGGACATATTACGTGTGAGAGAGAACCCTTCTTCAGCGGGCCTTTCTTTAATTTACGTTTCTGTCTCCGAGCGTTGGAAAAAGAAGCCCACAGCCAGCTCTAAAGGCAATGATTCCCAGCAGCTCGAGTCGGCGTCGGCAGGCCGATTCGTCGGCATCAGTCTTCCGTGTGGTCCACACTGAAAAGTGGGAGCACGGCGTTTCCAGTAAAGCCAACATTTTCCCAAGAAAACAGAAGCTTGGCAATAAGCTTCCCTGGCATAGGCGACATTAACACCGATCGGACGAATCACTTTCCATGAACATTACGTCATAAGTAGATGCCCGTCCACTTGTTCTGAATTTTGTTAGCATCCTTCCTCGAATATACCCTGCCCCCCCCCCCCCCCTCACCCTTGTATTTTTTGTTTCGGTGGCCAGGCACAAACCGCTGCAATTGCGCGTAGACTGACTTGTCGGCTTTATAACCCAGTGTACATGCATCGGTTTCTATTTGTTTGAACGAGTCAGGCTTTTTGCCAGGCTTAGTTTTCAATAAATCAAAATACTTCCAAGGTTAGTTGCCCAATTCATCTACACAACCCTGTAATCATCGAGTGCTTCTCAGGGTATTTCCACACAGCTAACATTTACGATAGGAGCTTGTCTTGCTTGTCTTGCTTGTCTTGTCTTGCACCAGCTTTAGGAGATGGTTTTACCAGGTTCCAGAGAAATTAAATCCATCAGATGAAACTCGGTGAACAGCAACATTTGGGGCCCAACTTTAAAAAATTCCAATTAATCGGAATTTTGCAGTGTTCGTATTCCAGGTGGAATCTTGCTGTATGAGAAACATGGGGTTTCGAAAATGGTTTTACTAAGCTCCCCAACGGCATACCTTTTGAGCGAAATTTTTTGCTATGAGTACTTTCTCAGGTTTAGGATGGAATAAAGCACGAAAAACGAGAACAGAGAGCAACGAATACGCCGGGACGGCGCGCGTTCCTCTCTGTTCTCGTTTTTCGCTCTTTATTCAGTGATGAACATTCACCACCTCACAGAACTTTCCTTGCTAGCTTTCCCAGACAAGCTTCGAATACATTTGTTCGGAGCGTTCAATCTGCCTTTCCTTTACCTAGAGGTCACCTCCTGTCGAAAGCGGCGAGCTCCCGGAGCTTGGTGTATGGAAGCCACCATTGCGTTGTTGGTACCACACTCAAGTTTGTTTGCCTACTCAACATGGGAGGAAAGGTGTACTTGGGAAACATGTGGTGACGTTCTCACTCTTATTTCATCTTTGAAGTGGCCTTGTCTTTATTATGTATCATGGCTGTAAAATTTCTATCGAACTAATCGATATCTACCCTACCATTTATCTGGTTTATCTGGAACCATGCATGTCTGAGTTTAGTTTTTAGAAAAAGCTATCTTTACCACAAAATCACACAAAGTATTCTAAATCATCAGAAAAACCTGGGCATCTTGGTTTGTACGCTTATTACCCATGCTTTTGATGCATTTTGTTATGTGGCGTTTGGAGTAACGTAACAATGCACTTGAAGGTTTACTTCACCTTAGCGTTGTTGATTAAAAGTGATAGCATGTCGTTATTTCTTCATCAGCCACTGGTTGCGTAATTAGAGGCACTGCATGCATACAAACCAGCTGTTTAACGATATCTGTTTGACTAAGCGAATGACGCTGAAAGGCCAGCCGCTATTTTCATATCTTACGCATTACCATAAACTGATAGGATGGTTTGAGCGATAGTTAGGTTCCCAAGGGATTTCAAAAGGAAATACTTTTAGTAAAATCTGTGCCAAAATGTTTTCAGTTTCTGTGCAATGACTTCAATGTGACAAAGGAAATATTTCCTGAGATGATACCATGAAATGAAGAGTTAAAATGATCTGTTATCATCCTCCACAACAAGGGCATGTCCAGGTTGTTCCTGTGATAAGCAGGTCGGACTTTTAAACATGAATGCTCGCGGCACAGAAAACAAATCATACTAACTTGAAAACACTATATTATGCAATGTTGTAGTCATCGCTGAGATTCGGTTAGTGACATGAGGAACAATGTCGTTTCCCCCTTTTTATCACTTGTTTTGTCAATAAGAGGACCGGTGGTGTTGAAATTCTTGTGAAACAGAGAATCGACTGTTTTGTTTTGCATCAAGCAGTGACTATGAAAGCCTTACATCGAAATTGTCTTATTGTGGCGATATTTTAAAGGAGCCATGCAGATAAAATACACGTTTGTTTTAAATGCAGAGCATTTCAGTAACTCACGATGTCACCCACGTTGACGTCCGTAGTCGTAGTCCGCACCCCTCCCCCTACACTACATAAAAAAAATACTATCCGGCGCCTGGTTTCGATCCCTCGACCCTGCGGGCGGAACGCAATGTACATGGTGCTCTACCCACTGCGCCACAAAGCCGACACAGAATGGGAGGCTACGAACGCGCCTTATATCCTTGACTCATTCAAACTACGTCAAGAAGCTGCTGATACAACGCATTCACTACCACCAACTCCCCAAACACTAAACGTTAAGGCAATACACCCACCCCCTATGCGACGCATTTACTCGAGTCCCCCTCGCGGGGAGATGGGCCCAATTTTTATTAGAAAGATTTCGTGCTTTATAGTACCGCCAGCTCTTGTCCGGCAGGAAACGATGCCGTATTCACTGAGAAATTAATCAATTTAGGTTAAATTTTGTTTCTCCCACCAAATCGTGCGTTTTCGTGACGTCTGCCAGGAAGACACATGGGTGGGTATTCAAACGATCTTCCAGTGCGTCACTAGGCTCTGCAGCCTTGCTTACCATCAGTCCTCCCAGATGGCGTTACCATACTGAGCCACGGACCGTTGTCCGCCGTTGCTTTGTTTTTGACCGTATTTGCTCCTGGCTTGTTTTTATTACAGTAGAAAATAATCGTTTCGTGAAACATGTGGTATGCTCCACAAACAGGGTCACGTAAGACAACGCCGCTTACTCTAACCGGCCACTGTCGTGTAAGACAACTCTAAATCGGTGGACTGCTGGGCAGCTAAAACAAGGATAGCGCGCCCAGTACCAACCGCAGTGCGCATTGGTACTTCTATGTTTACGTGTAGTTTTGTAACTTTTATTGTTTACCCCACCATTAAAGTGAATATGTCCTAAATGTAAGCGCAAATAGCTCGTTCGGAAAGCTTATAAGCGCTTCCTGATTTGCGTATGCTTTTGTTGGCCTCAGCCAATCGCAGAGCTGGCACATATGACATCATAGATTATGTGGCAGGAAATGAGCTAGTGGGTCGCATGGGCATTCCGTTTTTTCCAGATTATACAGCTTTTATGAGCGAAGTCTGCGTTAAAAATGGTGTCAGTATGATTCGAACGAGGCAATCTTTTGAATTAACCAAACTTATGATATGTCTGCATGGCTACCTTAAGTACAGAGCAGTTTAGGGGCCCGGCTTATCGTCGTAGCTTGTTCGCTGTCACGCTATCTAGCCATTGCAGGAACGCGGCGTCACGGACCCAAATAGTGCCCTGCGGCGTCACGCATTCACACAGAGGCTTCTAAAAGATACCCGCTTGCCCCTGGATTCATCCTTCCGGCCAAATGTTAACAACATTCACGGACAAGCGGTTTATAAGTCATAACCGTTCGAAACTCAACCGCTGGAACTTGTCATACATGTGCGAATTATTTAGCGCAAAAAACAAAACAAAACTGCATGTATATTTGAGTCAAAATCTGTGTAATTAACCGGTATCCCCCGCATCCATTTAGTTATCAACGCTCGTTCGGTTGGTTTTTACGATAGTAAGCGAAAGAAGTGGCCGCGTAAGACAAAAAACGACGCGTTCAAAACTGCGCAGTAAGGCTCCGGCACGTGCGAACATAGAGTTTCTTACAGTATACACTAGAGAGGAATCTGGCGCTAGCGTCTATGCGGCTCACATTAAGGTCGTCTGTGTCGTCATGGGCCGCCATTATACATCGCGTTCGCCTTAGTTTCATCACTGGCTTGGATTGAAACGTTTTAGTGACCGCAAATTTAAACAAAGTGCCACAAAAGTGCGAAGAATAGTGGGCAATTATGCAAGTGGAAAATAAAAACAGGCTGTTTTATAACTAAGGGAAAAGGAAGCAAAGCGTATTTTTGCCGGGATGGTTTTTCCTGCTATTCCGCAGGCCAAGGTTGTAGTTACGAACAATGTTAATATTTGGGGGGTAACTCATTAGAGAGTCGACTGGGATTTTATTAATTTTACCATTATTTCTAATAATAAGTTGTTTGAAGAGTTTCGAAAGTTTTTTGAGCGTGCCTATGAAAACGTTGCCTTCGTGGTGAACCGGTGCACCGACCGCCAGCTAGTTTATCAAGAAAAAAGAAAACGTGGCGTTAAACATTCGTGGACGATGACAAGATAGGACGCATACAAGCGCCCGTATCTGCCGTGTCTTGTCTTCGTCGAAGTACGTTTTGTTTCTTCTTTTCGTCGGCTACAAATTTCGCGACGGCATATTACCCGCTCAGTCATACGTCCTTCGACTGCGGCATGAGCAACGTCAGGTGCGATCACGCATTGCCTGCTGTTTCACTGAACACGGTTACCACAGAAACGGGAGGATTTCGGCTTCCTTGTAGCTCGTAAACATGTTAATGCATAGTGAAGAAAGCGAATCCCCAAAAACCGCTTAAGAATCCAATTGTCATGCCAAGCCCAAGACAAAAAGGGGGTCTTCCCATGAACCCCCACGACGACATGGCTTAAGGCGGAGTTTCCTCTCTAGTATACTTACTAAGAAACTCTATGCGTGCGAGATGAAAGCAAGCACAAAAAGAACAGTACTCCTGCTCGAGAGGGTGCGCGAGCACTGGGAAGGCCGGAAATTTGAATTGCATTGGACAAAACCTCTGTTCAATTCATGAAAAAAGGAGTGATACAGGGAGAAGAAGAGCGTGAGGGGTGGTAGCAATGAGCGGAAAACGGCACCACAGCACCTCTGGCGAATCACTGCTCTGCACTTCCGACAGCTTTCATGTTGAGTGGGACTACTTTAACTTTTTTCTTATTTCATGCTGATTATCCTTTGCCCGGCTCGACACCAGAGAATTCAAAAGCTATGTATGTGATCACATGATAACATTTATGCATGGTGGATTTTTCGAGTGAGACATTGTAACTTGCCAGTCATTTATTTTGTTGATTGGTAAAATCCCCTTTGAAGTTACGGGTTAAGTGCCCACGAGTCTTATCTTTTTGGTATCAAGCTTGGTCACGACATGCCTCAGATCGTTAATTGTTGCACACGTGTTCGGGCATATTGAGGCTGGCTAGTCTACCTTGTTTCTGTGAGCCAAAACATTGGTAATTTTAGGGTGGCTGTCACCTGTGGCCTCTCGTACCATTTTATGTTGACTGTGTCATGCATTGTTCATCTGTTAAAATCACCCCGACCTCCTGAAAAACCAATTTATGTGCATTCTTTTCATTCGCGCTGCAAGTCTATTAGACCACTTCGACCTCTGCGTAATCACGTTTCAGGGTTCTAATGTGGTGGAATTAATTATTAAACTGAATCCAAACCTCGCCGCGTGTAGTCATCCTTATCCCGGACAGTGTTCAGAAAGATCTGAACGCTACAAGGAGCTGGCCGATCTTGTGCATGTATTACACACTCTAAGGCAATCCTATGGTTTAGCTTCATCGCTACACACTAAGTAAACCTATCCGGGCAGCCGAAAAAGTCATTTCGGCGAATGGCAGCAACCTGCGCATCATTTGACTCAAAAGTACGCTCTGTGCTAAGGCATTAGACAATGTCAACATTATGTTCTGGATTGCGTAGTACCACAGTGTAGTCCGCATTGTTTGAGTCAACTGCTATGGACGTTGCTGTCATTCGCCGGATTCGCTTTGTTGGCGGCATGGAATGGTAAATCGAGGGCATTTTGGTGAAGTTAAACCACAGGATCTCTTTTGTGTATAGAGTTGTCCTCAGGAGACTTCACAGAGGCGCACTAGTGATTAGCAGTGGGAGACCGTACTGCTCAGCTGAGACCCGGCGGGTCAACTCTGGGCCATCCACTCAGTCTAACATGCTGCTAACACCCAAGGGCTCCTGGCGACTTCTTGGATTCAGCTCTGGCCCATCTTAACAAACTGTACAAATAAATGTTATCTGTCGCTCTCTCTCTCGTGTACGGCCTCGGCCATTCCATCCAAAACAAAGTAAACAATACACGTAAAAGAACTCTGAAAATAATTTGTGGAATTTCGCATAGCAAACTAAAAATCGAACTATTAAAACGAGGATCCACTTGTCCGGCTTTCATGGCATCGAGAAAGCTCCTAACCAGAATTTCGCAAGTTCTATGCGTGAATACACTTGTACCTATTTTAACCGACATGCTCCACAAAAGTTTTGATGCTTTCTGTCCGGTAACAAAGTCCATAAAACAACGGAGACACGCCGGTACGCTGCTCGTTGCTCCGATTTATATGGACGAATATTTGATGCTTTTTGGAGTCAATTAAATTCAGCCTTCTCAAGCGCATGCGTGTCCTGTCAATGTCGCTCCAGATAAGGACTTTGTATGTTTACATGGTGGCATTTTTTTCTTTTAACTCTGAAATAAAAGCGTCACGAGGCCCAGGTGATTTGACAACATTTTCCCCTGTAGTTGTGCTGAGATGCTGTCACAATGTTTTGCTGACATTTTTAGTGTATGCCTTTCATTCAATGTCATACTCAGGTTGTGTTTGAAAAAGACAGACCCTACAGACATTTGCAACTGTCGCCTGATTTGCATAACGCTGCCCCGTTGGAAACTTGTTGAACGCAATGTAAGTACATTACTAAAATTTTTGAACGAGAAAAATTTTACTGTCTTCTTTGCAGCATGGCTTTCAAAAAGGCTTGTCTGCTTTAGCTCAATAAACATCTGTTGCGCAAAGCTTTGCCAATGTTCTTGCAAGTCATGCCAAGTCGATGGTATTTTTTTTTTATTTTTGTAAAGATTGTGAAGTTATTTCTTATGCTCCCCTTGTACAGAAGTTACTGTGTCTAGGTTTCCAGCATTTATGTATAATTTGATATCTTTGTACCTGACTAAAAACCACAAGCAATTGTTAGCAATGATAACAACTGTCTGCAATCCCTCCCTGTGTCATCTCACGTTCATCAAGACACCGGGAACCTTGCTGTTTATAATGTGTGTTAAAAATATATTGCTAATTTCTGCTGGACCGGTTCAAATTAAATTGCTTCCTACCGTTTGTGTTCCGAATTCAAATTATTCATTTCATTTATTAGCCCTTTACGGTACCATGAAGGAAAAACAAAACTTCGCTCCAATAAAAAGATCGCCTCGTCGTAATAGCCCTCATGCTACTTTTAACGCGAACTATGGGTGTCAATAAAGCTTCATTTTTTCATGAAACCCGCAAAGGTGTGTAAAAGGCCGAAATTTTTCTTGTGAATTCTTGATTACCTCATGTTTATAGTAGAGCGCGGCAACTTACGAGGCGAACAGAAAATGCCAAACACGGTGAAACGTTTTTCAGAAATATCAAAATACGGTGTTTCTTTTAACGATGTCAAGTATGCAAGCGATGTCAAGCATCCCGATAATTTCCTGAAGCCCTGTTTAAAAGCACAAAAGTGGTTAATCGATGCGAGGTAGGCCCTGAGGTTGAATGATGTGTTGTGCTCGAGAGGATTGCTAGAATACTGGTGTTCCGAGATGGGACGGTATTAGATGGTATTTCCCGATTATGTTACACGAGAAGGGGGACCATTATCGCTGTTTTTAAATTGCGTCGACCGATTCTGGATTGCACATATTGCAAAATATCAAATGCAATATGTAAAAACAGTGAAGCATAGTGTTTTAGTGGCTTCCTGGTATATGATCACAGCTTGCGGATAGCGCCGGTTTGAGACAATATATTTAGGTTAGATATAAGGTCAGAGGTAATTTGGATCACGGGCATTTGGATCGCGCGCATTTGGCTAGAGCAGGAGTCAGGTCAGGTTATGAATGCAGCATATTATTATGGAAAAATATTGAGCTCAAGTGTGGCTTCATTGTTGTCTTTCGGGAATTCCAATCTTAGGCTATGTTCAGACTACCGACGCAAGAGCCAAATCGTGGACGTAAAAAAAGGCATGTCACACAGGTCGGTTGGCTGAGACGTGAAATGACGTCATTCTTTAAAGTTATTACGACAGTTGCGGCAACAGGCTAAACCCGGCCAAAGGTAGACTTAAGGGAGTTTCAAACACCGTGTAAACCTTCCCAGAATAAAGTCTACAATTCTTAGTTTCTATTAGAATTGATTCCGCCACCTTGCACGTATTTTCTCATAAAAAAGTGAGTTCCAATGTTTCGTTTACCTCCCATTGCCCTCTACCCCTATTTCCTTACGTCGACTGACGACGCACTGGCAAGTCCACAGGGCCACATTAAGTGGATTTCTGGCACGTTAATCTGAAGAGACACGTGCGTGAAGAACTGAGACGTCTACATTAAACACTAAATTGGTGAAAACCAGCGTTTTCACGCTGAGATAGCAGGATAAGCACATTGAAAACCAGTGTGACATCATTGTGCAGTAGTTGGTGCGGCATTCACGAGTGGAGCATACTGTTTTCTCTTGTGCAACCCCTTTCAGATAAACTATTGCCTTGGACTTCTGCTAAAGAATCAAATATTGGAATAGACTAGTTAAACTGCACAATGCAGCCACAACTTCGACAACCTTGCTTCGGTGTCTCTTTAAACGTGTACGACTGGAGCGCAAATTGGAATATGAATTTATAAGCTGACAAACCTGTTTGCATAGAAATACGAAAAAAATATATCTTTCCCTTAGAAACATTTAGGCCTTAAAGGAGCCATGAAGAGAAAATACAACTTCGTGTAATTTGAAAGAACTAGGATTTAGTATCTCACTCAGCTCCATTACAGCCACAAAAGATGTTTTTTAACGACAAAAAAGCAAGAAGTATTTAAAAACATTCAAATTTTGCGCCACAGTGACGTGTTATGAGCAAGAATGACGTCATATGGGCCAACAATAAAACATAATTTTCAGTGCGTTAACTGCACGTTAGCATTCAATTGATGCGGTCAAATGGAACTAGAGGCCCCATTACAGACGTCCAGTCATGTATCGTCGCGACAGGTCAGTTAGGCGGCCGCCAATCGCACAAACAAGGTTCCGTGACGTCATAGAAAAGTTGCGGGAAATTGGCTAGGGGGTCGCGACTGCTTCACACGTTTTCTTTAATATATCCGTTATTTTTTCGAAGATTGCGATGATATTGGTATCGTTGTTATCGGGACTAAGCAGTCTTTCTAATACGCCCAACTTGTATTTTCTCTTCATGGCTCCTTTAAGGAGGTTACTGAATGTATTTAGTACGGTCTTGCGAACACTGTAGTAAATGCGTTCAGTCTGTGATTCGAAGCCTGCACTTCAGTCACTCCAGTCAGCCATGTGCCGGGGACCTCACGAATAACTACTGAGAGAAATAAGAATGGTGTACGACCGTGCTGCCCAGGCGGGTCATGATGTCACCCTGCAGTGGCTTCCCAGTCACTGCGGCATTGTCGGCAACGAAAGTGCGGACGCTGCCGCGCGGTTGGCGCATCAAACAGTGAGGAGTGTACTCATTCCATTGTCTTGGACGGACGCAGCTAGGGCCCTCCGCATACTTGGGCGGAAAAAAACATTCTCTCAAGGGTCAACAGAAGAGATCACATGGGCACGTATTGGTGCCCTCGACCCGAACCTGCAACGTCCCCTTCCACTAAGCCTCCCACGGTCTCACGCAACTCTTCTTTGCCGTCTCTGGCTGGGGGTGGCATTCACAAATGCTTACTCATACTTAATAGGAATGGCAGCGAGTGAAGAGTGAGAAACATGCGGCATGCCTGGGACGATACGCCACGTTTTATGCGAGTGCCCACGCTACCCGCCTAAAAGAAAGAAGATGTCGTCAGCACTGAGGAACCTGCACTCTCGGCGGCCATTTTCAGAGGAGAATATTCTGCCACTGGCATTGTCTGTCATCCGCTCAGAAGGCGATTAAGGAACTCTTACGCTTTCTACGGAAAACGAACTTAAACTCTAGACTATAGACTGAAAGCCTTCAGTGGCAATCACTGAACTTCAACGTTTAGTGCTTCAGCGCTGGGCATACCTATGTCTGCTCCAATTTGTCTTCATTCTTTTCTTTCTCTTTTTTGCCTATCTACCCTTTCCCACGTGCAGGATACCAAACTAGGATCTAGCCAGGTTAACTGTCCTGCCTATCTTCTACATCCTTCCTTCCTTCCTTTACTACGGTGTTACAATTAACAAATAATTTAGGTTGCCACAAACATATCTCGAACATTTACTTTCGTAAACATTGTTGTGTGAGGCATAAGCTTAAACAAGGCCTATATGTAGAGTTGCTGGATATAATATAAGCCCGAAATTAGGATATGCGTGAATTGTCTGGTATCCTCAAACATGAGGAAACGTTCAGGCGCTGGAGATGCTTGAGGGGGTATATACAGTAAAACCTCGTTATAACGAAGTTGAAGGGGGGTGGGGGTCGTGATATTACTTCGTTATAACCATTACTTCGTTATAGCCGATGTCAATTTCTTCCCACAGTTTACATGTAAGAGAGGATGTGCTCACCAACAACACTTACAGCAGACCGCGAAAAAAAAACAAGCAAAAAAGAACACAATGAGCTCATTATAACTCCATTAGGCGCTGCAAAGAAAACACTGGACATGGGAGACAAGGAGCAGCGCTGGTCCTTGTCTCCCACGTCCTATGTTTTCTTCGCTGCGCCTAACGGATTTTTAATGGAGTACCAGAGAAACTAGCTCGTACCCATAAGTTGGAGCAATGAGTCCTTAATTTATTCACGCCAAACAGCCCATCCATGATAATTCGACAGCACACGGGCTGGCGGCTAACCTCGCAGAGCAGAAGTCCTTCGTAGATCTTTGCCGCGTCTTCTTCAGGCGAATGATGGCTTCAGCTGCAACCGCGATTTCGAGTCTGTCCTCGCCGTCATTGGGGACGCCAAAGAAGCGCGCACCAGGTCTGCCGCATCTCGGTAGAGTGCATGGAGGAACATCCAGGCACCCTACCGGGAGCCCGGGAGAAGCGCACCCTCGCGCGTGTTGCCAGGCGCTTGCAGCCATTTTAGCTCGCTGGAGTTGGCAGCCCCTAGCTAGCGCGAGGTTTGAATTACCGCATCCGTAACGCGACTTAAACCATCGCGCGCTATAAGACATTTACCTGACAGGCACCAATAAAATCGTCGTAAATGCTCGTCGTGAAAAAAAAAAAAAGATTCGTGATACCCATTGCGAGGAAATTTTAGCTTCATTAAAACGAGGTATGCAATACATAAGCGTCTATAGGAATTTCAAGGGGAATTACGATTGCTTCGTTATATCTATTAGTTCGTCATATCCTGTTTTGTTATAACGAGGTTTTACTCTAAAGCGATCCAGTTTATTTATTCTAAATATTGCTCGAGTGACTGGCAAACCAATCGGATTAATCAAAGAGCATAACATTCGAACCTTAGAATCATGGCGCTAAATAAAGAAAATACGTTGATCTTCTCAATAACAACAAACTGTGAAGGAGACCGCAACATTACATCCAACCACTAAAAGCCCGTAGAATTTCTCAGCGGCTCGCCATATCATTACCTGCTTTCAATTCCAGAACCAACGTCCTAAAGTTATCGTGCAACAATCTGACAAAAAACAGCGTGAAGACGGGTACAAAGAAAGGACTTACAAACGTGGCAGCGCTCGCGTTTGTCAATCCTTTCTTCGTCCCCATGTTCGAGATGTTTTTCCTAAGGAGAACCAGAACCAACTCGCCGAATGGAGCCAACTAGCAGCATGATCAATCCCGAACACCGGCTCAATAGATCGAGATTATATTTTCACATGTTAATCTTGTTTTTTTTTGTCAGTTTGATATAGTTGGTTTTTCGGTCCATCGTTGTTTACCCATGACATTTTCTTTGTTGTAAGTTTAATAATTTTACTGTTCATCTCACATTGTTACTTTGTCCCACCCCGACCCCTGCTTGGTCCTTGGCTGTGCCTGCAGTATACTGTGAATAAAATAAATAAAATTTGAAACCCGCACTTGCTGCCAGCTTCATTGGCCAACTGGTCGTTTATTCGTCTCTTGCGTGCCCACGTCCTCTCTGTCCCACTCGCCCGTAGCAGCTCGCCTACTCACCAGCCACGGCTCCTTCGCTCTTACTCGCTTACTATCTTGCTTTATGCTCTGCTTGGATTCTTTTGGTTTGCATTCTATTGTCTGTGAGCAAGCGACCTAATGGTGGTTTTGCTGCATTTTATGGTCTCGAGGGCTTATCACAGCAAGGCGACAGGCAGAGTTTTACCGCGGAGCTGTAAATGCGTAGTTTCTTGTGGATTTTTTGTCGCCGGGTCCAAAAACACCCGAGCGCCCTCTATGAGGAGGCGAAGCCAACCAGTAAGGCATGTCATGGCTGCCGATCGCGGAAGCCATGGCCAAGCACTGACACCTGCGGTAGCAAGAGGAAAGCTGGGAAACCACCCATCCAACATCGCGTTCCATGCTCGGTGCGATCGTGAATTGGACATCATCAGAGAAAGAGAAGGCCGCTTACGAAGGTGAACGCCGCGAACGTAAACGCGAGTGCGATCGGCAGCGAGTAGTAGCGAAGATCGGGCCCCGAGAGGCTGCCCGTAAGCAGCAACTGGCTCGACAGGAAGACCAGTTCCGCGAAGCGGAGAATGCCACAAAGCGACGCAGGTACCTCGTGAGTAAATTAGACGAGCGCAAGAGTGCTTATGCAAACCTTAGATGGACTTTTTGGATTCAGTTGCGCTGTGTGTTACAGACCGTGGTTAGAGAATGATTTGGTGGTAAGTGTTAACTTTTGAGATGTCGCGAAGCGCGAACGTGCAATAAACGTGTTGCTGCATACATTTCCTGAAAAGTCTTACGTGGCAACATTCAAAGTGTGTGGGGCGTGCCACAATCCGTTCATGCGCAGGGGTGTGCCGCGGCTGTGTCGACAACGGGTCCCATGCAAGATGCTCACATACAAGACGGCCGCCATGATGCAACTCTATTTAGACCGTTACGCATGCGGCGTGCTGTTTTGACGTTTTGAAGTTTTGTCACTGTGTTCTTTTCTCGCATGCTGTTTTGACGCTATGCTGTATTGTCGCGTGCGGTTTTATCACGGCGCCAGGCGGAAGGACTCTGAAGTTTTTTTATCAACTGGTTTCAGTAAGCAACAGGAGTTCGCAACCAAGTGAAGTGTCCTCACTAGCCTTTTTTATGATGTCTACAGCTGCCTGCAAATTTAAAGCATGCCTCTCTGTTATGTTTCGCACAAGCTCGTTTGCATCAAACCACAGGTTGCGATAAAAGTAGTCGCCATTTTTTTACTCCAAACACATCGAACTCAAGGAGAAGCTACAATTTGGCCTGAAAAGGGAGGTTCATGCTGCGTCCTAGTTGGCATGAAATGCCGCTCCGAACGGGAGGACAAACAGTGAAAGTTCCGGGAAAAAAAGTGTTGGGGAAGTTTAATCATGCTTGCAAGGCTAGAAAACACAGGATGTGTTGGGAAGATACATATGCGTGCTGTCAGCTCAGTAGCCAAGCAGCATCCCCAGCAGTACGCACATTCAATGCTAACAGTAAGCCTTCGTCGATTTTCCGTCTGGTCTGTGTGCCAAGGGCGCCAGATTTCTGGCCCAGGGTGTTTACTGCTCCAGCAATAAAACTATATATTGGCCGGGTTGAGATCAAATAGCTAACTCTAATTGTCAGGAAACAATATCATGGTTGAGTTCTGGAAATTTGGTGGTGTACATTGCTGCAGATGATGTTACATGAAACGTTTTTGAGTAGAAGCCTATAAAGAGTAGAATAGACGGAAAAACTCAAAATATATCCCCAGACCTTTTATATCAATGGCAACCGTGGCGTTGTTTAAATCTAAAGCGGACAAGGGGATTAGAGAAGAAATTTTTTGGGCCCCACAATTTATTTCCACACCTAGCAAATATAATGAAGCTTAATATATTTCAGAGTGAAGAATTGCAGTCTATTCACGTGGTGAACACCCTCCACGAAGGAACCTAAAAGGAACCCACCAGGAGGTTTCTTTTTTCTTCCTTTTTCTTCGCTGCTTGTGCCCTGACCGTCGGAATAAAACAGGCGCAAGGAATGCAAAAAAGGAAGAAAGCAAGCGCATGCCAAAGGCTGTTTCTAGATAATTTCGAGCACTAAAACGAACAAAAGCAACTCAAGGCTAGCATCGCCCTCCCTCGAAGGTCACGGCTGCAGGCTAAGGCCAAAAGTATGCGCGAACGACACACGGTGGTTGCCGCGAAACGTTTTGGGCAGCTGTATGGCCAATTCGTCTGGTAATTTGAGTTAATTAGGGCCGGAAGACGGAGAAAGTAAAATACATCCCCCGGCCGTAAGCTTCATTTAAGGTGGGAGGGCTTTCGGTATTTGATCGGCATCCAGCTGCGGCTGTGCCGCGGGACACCAAGCATATTGACAGGCAACTGTTGTTCGCTCATATGTCGAGAACCTGACGCGCACTGTTTGTTTTTCCTTTATCCAAGAAGGCCATTTAGCCCTCGGCTCAAGGCGAAGAGAACTTCTGGAACGCATAGTGTTGCTCAGCGGGATTGACAGGGTATACGCGCCAACACGCCACGCATTGCCACAGACGCTAACAAGCGCAGAATTCCTTTTCTGATACGGCACGGGGATCAGTCAGGTGTGCGCTTGGCAAAGCGGTATAATGATATCTCTCCTTTTTTGTTAGATTCCAACAGTCCTGGCTACGAATTGAATACTGATAAAGGGAGCGCTTAGGGGAGACGTATTGACAGAATAACAACAGTTGAAAGGAAGCTAACAGCGACTGAAACAATAACACCCCTTAAACAACTCTTCCCCCCCCCCCCAAATTTAGCTCAGATATCGTGTGCTTATTCTTCATCCAAAATTGAACACAAAACGAAGCCTTAACAAGGCCCAGGCCCCAGTCATCCTGTCAAGCTCAAACTTCGGCCCCTAAGCAATGTTTAGCGGCCACTATTTTAAACCAGAAAGGTGCACTTTAAAAATCCACTTGGCTTTCAGTATTGCTTTTCGGCAATTTTCGGTCGTCGGCTGGGATGTTACATTGTCACTGATTGAGAGCCAGGACATTCTATATTAAGTGTGCCTCGACAAAACTGCCTATACTCTGAATAGTCCTGATCCACAGCTTCGGCTCATCGAGAGGGCGAAGATAGCAGACAGCAGCAAGCTCTTCCGGGTTGACTCCACTCGCAGCACTGTAAACTGGTCTCAATAAAAGTGGTACCCCCCCCCTCTCTCTCTCTCTCTCTCTCTCTCTCTCTCTCTCTCTCTCTCTCTCTCTCTCTCTCTCTCTCTCTCTCTCTCTCTCTCTCTCTCTCTCTCTCTCTCTATCTATCTATCTATCTATCTATCTATCTATCTATCTATCTATCTACCTACCTACCTACCCACCTACCTACCTACCCACCCACCCACCTACCCACCTACCCACCTATCTATCTATCTATCTATCTATCTATCTATCTATCTATCTATCTATCTATCTATCTATCTATCTATCTATCTATCTATCTATCTATCTATCTATCTATCTATCTATCTATCTATCTATCTATCTATCTATCTACCTACCTACCTATCTATCTATCTATCTATCTATCTATCTATCTATCTATCTATCTATCTATCTATCTATCTATCTATCTATCTATCTATCTATCTATCTATCTATCTATCTACCTACCTACCTACCTACCTACCTACCTATCTATCTATCTATCTATCTATCTATCTATCTATCTATCTATCTATCTATCTATCTATCTATCTATCTATCTATCTATCTATCTATCTATCCATCTATCCATCCATCATCCATCCATCCATCCATCCATCCATCCATCCATCCATCCATCCATCCATCTATCTATCTATCTATCTATCTATCTATCTATCTATCTATCTATCTATCTATCTATCTATCTATCTATCTATCTATCTATCTATCTATCTATCTATCTATCTATCTATCTATCTATCTATCTATCTATCTATCTATCTATCTATCTTCCATGTGAAGTCATTGCGCTACACTGGGGTACAAGTTAAGAACGGCAATAGCTCATGCAGTGTATCACTCCGCCGAAGCGACGGACTCGGATATCAACGCGCGCGCGGGTCTTGAAACGATATTGCGCTTAATGCGTAACATTGTATTCTTTTTCACACCTAGTCTTTTTGCAGTCCCTGTAGGAATTTAAGCGCACATTAAGTACGAGAAATCACGGAAACGCCTCATGTCTCGTTCAAAATATTCGCTGTAAGGCACATTTCCGCCATGCGGAGTAACACCCGGCTGTGGTGGCCACAGAGTTGTGGCGAGGCGCAGGGGCAACTTCCGTTGTCGTTTTAAAGGAGTACTGACACGAAATTTCCGTGTTACGTTTTTTTCGCTGCTATGCATGCCTACCAGCCCACTCATGAAAGTAGAAAAAACTGCGCGTAAAAGACAGGACCGTGACAAGTAGACAGGACAAGCGCAGACTCACAACTAACTTTATTGAAACAATGAAGAAGAATATATGTCATTTCTGGCACATGCGCACACAGAAGCCCGTTCGTTTATCTTTTTCTGTCAGTGCACCATCCTCTTTAAAAATTCAAATTCATTGCCGTACAAAGCAACGGATGGCACGCTAACACAATTTTTGTCATTCCTGCGTATAAAAAACGCCTCCATCAACTCTCGTAAGTTGGCTGGCTTATGCACCAAGATTCTAAAAGGATCCGACAAGGCCGCAGCATGCCAAACGAAGCATGCTACACCATTTGTGCGTTGCGCAACGGGGGTTGTGTATTCTATACCGCTCACTTGCGGGAAGGTATATATTGGGCAGACGGGGCGCTGCATCAATGACCGCCTGAGGGAACACCAGCTTTCAATGAAAAACAAAACGGGGTCCCACCGTCCGCACCATTGTCTTGCCTGTGAAGATAAACCATGTCGGCCGTTGATAAATGAAACTACAGTGCTGGGCAAAGGCCGTGATCGAATAGCCCGAGAGTTGATGGAGGCGTTTTTTATACGCAGGAATGACAAAAATTGTGTTAGCGTGCCATCCGTTGCTTTGTACGGCAATGAATTTGAATTTTTAAAGAGGATGGTGCACTGACAGAAAAAGATAAACGAACGGGCTTCTGTGTGCGCATGTGCCAGAAATGACATATATTCTTCTTCATTGTTTCAATAAAGTTAGTTGTGAGTCTGCGCTTGTCCTATCTACTTGTCACGGTCCTGTCTTTTACGCGCAGTTTTTTCTACGTTCATGATGCTGCACCAACTAGCCCAACAACATGCTGTACTATACCAGCCCACTAATCATAGAATGGCACATGAGACCGTCGCGCTCAGCGTATACATTCATTAAGGCGTCGTTTATTCGTGTCAGTTTCGGTTTCGACAAAATGACTGCTGAGCGGCCGCCATGATAGGAGGTATAACGTGACGTCACCATTCTTGCCGTATCGCTGCCGCTATAGACGGCGTGATTCCATCTCGCTGTGGGCGGAAGCCAGGAAGTTCTGGTGACGTCACCAACAAACAAAACACCAAAATAAAACAAAAGGTACGCAATCAGGAAATTTTGCAAGTCAGGTGTATTTGTAAACATAAAATGTAAACTGTTTAAAAACTTTTCAATGAATTAAACCTTCCTTTCTGCGAGTACCTTCAGAGATCGTTTACGCGTGTTGCGCCATCTGTTAATACACACAGAAAAAAAGGGTCGAATGTCGGCTGTGTCGGCTGCATTGCTCGGCACGGGCGTCGGACGACAAAATCGACGAAACGTCGGGCATCAAGCATACCATTTCACGCCTTTTAGTAAGCTAAGCATTGTTGGCACGCCGGTGGCACAATTTGGGTGTTTGTAGCCATGCACTCGCCGCTGTGGCTCAGTGGCTAAGGCGTAGAGCTGCTGAGCACGAGGTCGCGGGTTCGATTCCCGGCCGCGGCGGCCACTTTTCTGATGGAGGCGAAAAGCAAAATCGCCCGTGCGTACGAGATTTCGGCGCACGTTAAAGATACCCAGGTGTTCAAAATTAATACGGAGCCCTCCACTACGGCGCGCCTCATCGCCTGCGTTGCGTCGGCGCGTTAAACCCTGCCGTCAGAATCAGACAATCTATTTGCAGACATGCCGTAGCGATTGACCCACGCAGTTGCGCTTTCTGCGCTGCCAATGTCGACAACGTTCTGCGGAAATGCACTCAAGGCTGCGGAGCCGAATCACGCCTTTTTGCTGACCATCTGGAAGTAGTTCAACAAAAACAATTGGCTGGTGGAAACCTCAGCAATTCAGGAATATACTATAATTCTTCTGCTTTAGACTTGGATTGATAATGCCACTAAATTACAAGCCAGAATATATGAAACAGATAGCATTAATTTTTAATTTTCGAGTTTTTTGGTTGAGGCTGGCGCCGCTGGCGCAGCAATGGTTCCGTCCCGAATAAAAAAAGAAACATGGCGTCCTTGTTTGTCTACGGCTTTCGGCAGCTCGTCACTTCATTCTCCGCATAGGATTTTTGAGAAGCTTCGCTGTCCAAACAAACGAAGCGAGAGGTTGGCAAAGTGTACGCCCAGATGCGACTGATGCAACCGGGACTCTCCGCCGTTACCACAATCCGTTCGTTTAGCCCCTTTGCCGGCGTAAGCGAGCATGTACGTAAGCACGTGTGCACGCTGCTCTTTCGGCGCACCGCTCCCGCGCTATGTAAGTACGCTATTGGCGGTGAGCGCGAACACGGGCGGCGCGGCGAAGCGTGCCTCCGTGACGTCGGCTTAGATATTCTCGCATTTGTCGTCTGCTTCACTCAGGCTCGCTCTCCCTGCTGTTTCTTTGCGCTCGGTCGACGTCTGATGCTTGTCCGCGCCAGAATTGGGGTGTGGGTAACTTTTTATCATAATAATTGGCTTAAAATCGCATACACTAGCTCATGGTGTTCGTTAAAGTAGAGTTTTGGATATCGCTACGGAAGAAACATTGCCGGCGTCGCCCCATTGCTTGCGAAGACGGTCCTGTGCGGAGCGCGAAGAGTCGGAGCTAGGTGTCAGCTTCTCTGTCATGCAATCTTTCGAACAAAGGGAACAGTCAGCTGCTAATAACCGACAATTCAGCGAAAATGGAAGACCAAAACAAATTCTAGGCCTTCATGGCTGTTGGCTTTGTCAGAAGGCATTACGATTCCGGGTGATCATAAGTAAGGTAAAACAGTTTTTGCAACCTTCCCGAACGCTCGAACGTATTGTGTCACATCACTTTACCTTGTCAAGGCATGCAAGTTTGCCGACATGCACTATGGGCTGCAAAAACTGTAGGTTGAGTTCCAAATAACCCACTGTGTAGGCGCGAGCTGATTTTATACCAGGCATTTAACCAGTATGGAGGTTTATTGAGCAATACGAGTCACGTCTACGTTAAAGATACAGTAACACTATGTTTGTTCAGACCTTGAGGGATATTTTGGTACATTTTCCACAGCCATGTCTTCCCGATATTCGGATGTACATGCGTTATAGGAAAACTCCACTGAAGAGGAGGAGGAGAAGGGGGAGGAGGAGAAAACTTTAACAATTAAATCGAGCTGGTTACTGGGCCGGGTCCTCAATCCAGGACAAGAGAGTAAAAGTAATTTTCTTCAATTCATAGAACGCCATTCCGAGTAGAATAGGATTTGTTCTTTGCGCCTGGAAGGGTTGGAAAGCAATAAAGAGCTGCTTGGAATTATTCATCGGTTTCCATTTTGTAATAAATGCAGGTGTACTATTTATTGTGTTAGTTAGCGAGTATATTATGCCTTAAATACCGTAATCATGTCATCATTGTTCGGGTTGAGAGTCAGTTCGTTATGATAACGATGGTTACGATAGAAATTCGGAGCACGAAAGCCGCCTTCGAGTACTCTGGACAACATTGTATAGGGCGCGATCGCGGTGGCGTAGCACAAACGTTCTCATTGTAATTGCATGTGAATAAGCAAAGCACGCTGCGGATAGGCACCTTCTTGCACGCAGCCGTAATGAAAGCCAATTTGTGAAGAAGGGAATGTATGCCATACAACATGAAGGAAATATCCGCACGGTCTCTGTGAGCCTCCCAAACATCCCCAAACCACCTAATATGACGTTTGTGATGGTGCAGAAAAATTAATGCGTTGGGCAGAAAAAAAAGCAAGAAACATTCATCTGATACATCTGATACAACAACTAAAGAAATAGAAGACAGCCGTTTTATTTCCTGCTGTGCGATGCGCGTGTAGGGGCCGCTGCTTGGTACGTAGCATTAGACTGTTGAGTCTTCATAAGAGCATATCAAAAATACTGCAGGCAAGCCTACAGATTTTGAATACTTATCGAGAAGCTCTGATCGCTGATCCTCGCGAATAAGCTAGAAAGGACGAGTTACACACGATCTTCTGACCGATGCTCTGAAGAAAGTTGTTCTCTTTCTCCTCGTGTGTTGCAAACTCGTGGGGGATACAGCTTCAAATTATTCAGAGGCGTCAGAAGCTGGAAAAATAACTGAATCACTAGAAATACGCTCTTTAACGCACTGCAGCAACAAAGGGGGCGATTTCTAGCACAGACATTACTGCCCTTCACAAGTGGAGTGTAGCAGACGACAGCGGCGCGAGTCCTTAAGCCGACGTCCCAGCCAGGGGACGCCACTGAAACATCTCACCGCCAATACGCCTCGAGCGCGGCCTGTAGGGGCGCCACTGAAATCCCCCTAGCGGCCCGTTTCGAAAGCAGGCGCGGGAGTCCGCGCGCCGCTCCCCAGTGCCGTCGCTGCTTTTGCGGCACGTTAACGACTGCAATTTACCGTTTGTGGGCGTTTGAAACTCATGTTTGTGTGGAACAGTCACTCTGTTCGCAAATGGGGTGTGTTTACGAGAGTGTAAATGTTTCCGACGCGATCTTAGTGTGGTATTTTCGTTCTGTATAAGCGCCAGGTGTGTGTCACAGGCCAGCGTCGCGGAATCGGCGTATGATGGAGCCGATTGTAGTTACACTGACCTGAATTTACTAGCCGTGTCTCCGTAACCACCGCTTCCTCGGATGTTCATGCTACGGCTATACACTACGATTTAAATCGGTTTTGTGCGCTTACATAATCGGCGGAGCACTCATACCTGACAGCACACCAGTTACGTTTGCCAATATTATGCCTCAGATATTGATCACCACCATTTACAAGCCAGTCTGTGTTGATTTCGGGAATATTCAACAAAAGTACGTTGGACAATGCATAATTATACTCGGGGATCAGCACACGACAGAGTCGTCTTGTCGTGAGGTGCGCGCCCGCAGACCTTCATCTGCTACATATATCCTCTGCGAGCAGCGCGGAGACGGGCTTACAATATAATCCGCGTCCGCGACTAAATGCTTCTTAGAAATATCGTCATATGGCACAGGGAGCCTGCAGAATAAACCAGAAACTGAAATCAGAGGGCCTTATCACATACCACACTCTTCCAACGACACATTTCATCGCTTGTTGAACAGCCTACCCTGTATACTTCCAAAAATGCGTCCGCCGTACGATCAGCTCTTCGTTGAAGCAGAAAAACAAAAGGAAATTGAACGCGAGATTTATGTGTGGGATTACTAAAACGTTCATTGCCTGATTCCGCTCCGCATTTGTACACGGCGTCCCCCTCCCCGCCCCCCCCCCCCCACTGATTTCTCGCGAAATAGCAGTGCATTTCGCGTACTATAGTTGGTCTAGTGAAACCTACCTGGCTTAAGTTTAGACGAACGTCTTTAGCATGCCAGAAGCTGCACTGTTTTTTTTTTCATTTCCGTTAGAGCTATCATGTTTCTAAATTCCGCATTGGCACAGCATTTATTTTTCTGTGGTTTCATTTTCTTGGTTCTTGCTATATGTCGTGTGTGGGCACATATTTAACGACGCACAGGCTTGGAATATACTTTACATTATCGCATGGTTTATATTCTTATAAAAGGCTTAAGTTATTGTCCAGGATTGGGTAATCACATCCCCGAAACATATTTTTGTGCAGCGTATATATGCGAAACGAAGCCGCATTCGTTGTCCACGCTGCAAAATGAAGCCAACCTCTCATTGTGCCAGTATCAGGTCTAAACGAGGCGTCAGTAGAATTCATTTGTGCCTGATGTTTTGGAGGTGACATGGGTGATATGTTGCTGCCGTCGCCGACGCCCGGAAGAGCGGCGACGAAGCGCGCAGAACCGCGTCCTCGGGTAACTCTTGCAGGCGATCGCGTACTCTACGAAGACGCAGCTGATTTTTAAGTGACCTAAACGTACTCTTTGCCAATAGTCGTCACCACAAAAAGTTTTTTAGGGCGCGGAAAGGCGAAAAGAAGCGAAATAGAACCAAAACACTGCACGAGCCCCTATCAGTCACGCAGCGCAAATCCCGTCAACGCCGCGGAAAAGCGGCGGCAGGCGGCGCAGCGATCGCGAAGCTCGAGGCGTATACACGTCTGTGATGCTGCCAAGTTTTGAGCTCCAGAAGAGTTCACAAATCAGCGCAGTCCGTCAGAACTGCAGCGCAGACAAAATCCACTTCATTTCTGAACGGTACAGTGTTGGGCAGTACAGTCCACGGTAGGTCTTAGTGCTCCAGTCAAAGCGTTGGCCCGTGTTTACAAACAAATGAAGCGTGGGGAAGGAGACGCCAATATGCCTGCATGCTCGGTGATTGTGGTTCAGCGCACTCACCACGGAGCTCATGCGAAGAAATGAACTGTATCAAATGCATATACCTGTCACGCCGAAACTGAAACAGAAACCAGTTTATTGGGAACTAGTTTGGCGCACTAACACAGAGCAGTTCGCTCCCCTTCCCCCTCCCACCATAGCTGACGTTCCATTGCCACAGAAAGTTGTCCGCGTACTCCCTCGCTCCGCCAGGGAAAAACCCTCGCACTGTGAAAGAACCCTTTGAAACGAGCAAACCAGGAAGAAGAAAAATGGTGCGTTCGAAGGGAAATCTTGCTGCGGCAGGGAAGAAGAGCGGTTAACTCGTTAACTCATTAAGCTGAGCCAGTGGAGCTATGGTGGGCGGAGCTCTCTTTCGGTTTTCATTTTTTTCTGCTTTTCATCGTTTTATCTAGTGTTGAACAGATGGCGCAACTCGCGTAAAAGACGTCCACAGGTACTTGCAAAATGAAAGGTTTTTTTGAATGAAAAGTTTTTATTGATTTCCATTTTAGGTTTGAAAATAAACCTGACTTGAAAATTTGCCTGTTTGCGTAGCTTTTGTTTTATTTTGGTTTTTTGTCTGTTGGTAACGTCACCGGAAACCATGACGTGTACACCTGCCGGAGCAGCGAGCGCCAACCACAGCTAGCGCGTCGTCGTCGTCACAGGAGCCCCGACTTCGGCAGTTTGGGGCAAGTACCACTCTGGGCTTTCTCGTGCGGGCGAAGATTAAAATGGATTTAAAATATCTTACTGTGAACGGTTGCTGTTGAAACTTGCTGGGAGATATCTCCAGAAAAAAGGAAGTATTTTACATAGTTGTCACAGCTTTGAAATTTCGTGTCAGTACTCCATAAAGTTGTCCCCGAGTATACCACCTGAGGTTGCCGCGAAGGCAGCCCCGCGTGTGCTTTTCATTAGACTGAAAGATTGGTTGAGGCGCAAGGCTCCGAATACCATCTACTCGAATCTTGAGAGGAAAAACGAACGTTATTAATAAGAATGTGTTCGTCCAAGTGCCTAGCCAAAGTAAACGTATACGCATCCCGATTTAGCTTGTGCTGCCAACCGTGCTAAGTGGTCTCCCAGTAACCGATACCTCTAAATCCTGTTTTCATACCTGAAACAACGCCAACAGCTTACCCAATGTCATTCAAGTAGAAAAAAAGCTTTTAGACGTATAGTTAAATTGCTTTCTGCATATTTCGATATTCATTATAACTGCAAAATGACGGCTCATATTAGCCTGCGCTCTAATATTTTATGCCACTGTTACGGGTGTTGCTTCAGGCGTCTAGTGCTAGAGGCGTCTAGGGCTGTTAAATCGCACCACATTTATGTACATAGCTTTTTTACTTCCTCGCCCGGTATGGGTTAAATAGTTTACACATTAGTAAACGCCCTCCCAGAAGATTTCCCCACTGTGCTCCCTCAGCTATAGGGCACAAGCTTTCTACTTCGTTATGGGACAGCCCACAAATAGCATGCATGCACGCACGCACGCTTGAACACGCAAATGCGAGCCCAAAAACGTTGAAGTTTTTTGTGTTCCGTGTGCTATTTGCAGACAGATATGGCAGGAAGTTAATCATACGCCAATTATCTCTGATTCCGCCTATTCGACAAGGCTCTCTTCAACCCAGACGTTCCCTCCTCCATTGCAAGCATGCGACACTGAAGAGAGCTGAAAACATTGTGCAATTGCGCAAAATAAAGTCTGCAGTCCCGGAGCCATGTGTCGACCACTATGGTGCGTATACACGAATTCATTTACTAGAAAAATGATTTCGAAAGTGATCTCCCTCTGCATACTCCTTGCCGATTTCCTATGACATTTCGTATCCCGCTTACTCTTGCTGCTTGGCTTGAACGAACCTTCGACAGAGCCGACCAGCCGGCGGTGAGTCGTCGCAATCAAAACTGAGCCCCGACATGACTGCTATCCAGAAAAATGTGGCTTTACTTATTTAGTTGGTAGACTGTATAAGTTGTGAGTAATGTTACCCTGCCTGTCTCTAAGTGCGTGCATCCTTTCTTTGCCAATGGCTAGCTTTCTCTTAGTTGCTTTCAAGCTTCCCCCTATTTACAGCGTTTCTTCAATCACTGTCATGTTATATGCACGAATGTCGTTTGTTGGGCTTTTGTTATCAGTTTCGATAGCTCGGCTAATTCAATCTAATCCGCCGTACTTGACACTTTCGCGTTCTTACGTATGGCAATTACTTCCTTCGTTTTCTTAGTTTCTTCGTTTTTTCCCTACATGTTGCTCCTCCCACACCTGCTGCTGATTCACTGATTGCCGATGTTATGTTGTCATTTAGTATGGCTACACTGACCTCGTTCTGCTTGTCTAGAAGCGCAAATTTGGTTTGAAGAGTTATTTTAAACTCCGGCGATCTGCCCTTGACTGACTCCATGCGGGGCTTCTTAGTTTTCACGAGTTTTCTTCTTTCTCTTTTGAGATTCAGCCTTACCTTTCATCTAGCCATCCTATGATCGGTGCTCCGAACCTTACTTAGCCCCTCTACGCCTTGCACAATCCCTGGGTTGTTACTTAAAAAAATAAAGTCAATTCCGTTTTTTGTTGTACCATGGGTACTTTTCCATGTCCATTTCCCATTCTTTCGTTTGTAAAAGAAGGTGTTCATTAACCTTTCTGCAAACCCCACCAGTGTATCTCCTCGACTGCTGCGATTGTCTATTTCGAAGTTTCACACTGATCTTTCTCCATTTGCTTCTTACCGACCTTTTCATTAAAGTCTCCCATTACAATCGTGAACTGCGTTGGTGCCTTTTTCATTGCTGATTCGACATCCTCATAGAAGCTATCGACGGCTTCATCATCATAGCTGGTTGTTGGCGCATGGACCGGTACTTCTTTAACCTGTATCGCTTGTTTAACTTGATCACAGCAGCCGCTACTTTCTCGCTAATGCTGAAAGACTCCTCCATGTTTCATGCTATTTCTTCTCTTGGGGTCCACTGTAGCACAGAATGTGCCCACTAGTGAGTTCCATGAAGTCTTCTTCTGGCCTTCCAATTTCGCTTAACCCTATATTATCCCACTTAATGTACGCACAACTTAGACGAAATAATAAAGGTAACAGAACAATTCTACACCAGGTTGTATGCCAGCGACGTTAGACTAGGGGAAACTACCGAGTATACATGCTCAACCAGCGATGTCCCAATAGTAACTAAAGAGGAAATTGGAAACGCTCTCAAAGGCACGAAGATTTATTTATTCATTTATTTATTTAGTCAATACTGCAAGTAGTCGTTTAGCTGCCAAGGCAGGAGTGTACAAAGCAGTAAAATGGATTTTGCAAACGGCGAGCACAGAAGAGGAACAAGATATAACTTAGACATATAACACAAATATGTTGAATATTCAAAGAACGATAAAAACAAAAAAAAACAAATATTACTGAATCCTGTAATGTGTGAGGAACAAGTTCCTAACAGTACGATTTGGAATGTAAATGACAAAGTACACACTGGAAAAAAGTGTACGACAGGCGTAGGACTAGTTGTAGCTTATGCAGAACAGAAAAAGGCAATAAAGTCGTATATAGGTGATAACTCCTTTCAATGGCGTCAACACAAAAAAAGCTGCAGGTGACGGTGGCATAACTGTAAATCTTTAGGACGACGGAGGAAATATTGTACTGGAAAAGCTTGCTGTACTATTTTCGGAATGCTTGAAGACTCAAAAGTGTCCATAGCCTGGAAAATGCCAACATTGTTCTGATTCATTAGAAGGGAAATCCCAAGGACCTCAAGAATTACCGACCTATATCAGCCTACTCCCAGTTGTTTACAAGCTGTTTACCAAAGTTATAGTTAACCGTATAGGTTAAATCCTGGATTCCCACCAACCCTGAGAGGAGGCTAGGATTAGGAATGCGTACTCAACATTGGATCACGTCCATATCGTGAGTCAAGTGATCGGAAAGTTCGCAGAATACACTAAAGCTCGTTTGCATAGCATTTATAAGCTATGAGAAAGCGTTTGATTCCGTACTCGCCGCAGGCGTGCTAGAAGCACTAAAGACCAGGTATTAGAGGAGCCCGCATAACACTTCTAGAAGACATATACAGTCGAACACGGATATATCGAACTCGAAGGGGATCGCGAATTAGTTCGATATATGAAAAATTCGATATAAAAAAATAAAGGCCCCGAGACCTTATCTGTGGCGGACGATCACCTACAATCGGCACATTCAAGAATGACAACTAATTCCGCACACACGATGCAACGGAATGTTTTATTTCCGTGAAAAAAAATCGCTTATCTTGGCCTGCTTCTTCGTCTTCGAAATGAAGTTGAAGACGCTGGCCTCGATCTTATCGAGGCTGTCCACGTGCGACAGCCCGGTTCCCTCCATGTCGCCACAACAACGGCGAATCAAGCCGAACGCTGCCGCCACTTCGGCGGCGGAGTACGCGCGTGTAGCCGCCGCCTCGTTCGGACGATCTTCGTCGCCACTTGAGCTGTCGGCGTGGGCATCCTGGGTCCCGGCGACCGCAGCTACAATGTCATCGTCAGCGAGGCTCGCAACAGCCTGAACATTGCAGCCCACTTCCACGAAATCGTCCGCAGACACTTCGGGTGGAACGGCAGCCGGGAAGAGTGTCGACAACTCGCGAAACGCGTCGTCTATGCGCTCTTCGTCGCCGTCTTCACCGGTTTCCGCAAGTTCCGCCGTCAGGAAGCCTGCCTTCCGGAAGCAGTTGGCCACTGTGTCCGTCTTCACGTCTCGCCAGGCGCCCGTCAGCATTTGAATAGCACCAAGCAGGTCAACCTTCAGCTCGGTGCCCATGCGGAGGTTGACCAGCAGCCTATCAAGGAGTCGCCTCCTGTAGCCCACCTTGAAAGACTTGATGATGTCCTGGTCGAGCGGTTGCAGCTTCGCTGTCGTGTTGGCCGGCAGAAACTTCAGCCCGATGTTTTTGAGCTCGCACTTGGTGTGGTGGGCCGAGCAGTTGTCCACAAGAAGGCAAGCGCGACGCCCCGACTTGCCCAGCTCTACGTCCCACGCTGATCAAAACTCACAAAACATCAACAACAAAAAAGAAAGAAAAGGCGAAAGGAGGAGGCCGCCGGCGCCCAACAGCGCAGTCCGAGCCCCCGAGCCCTCACGTTTTTCAAGCCTTTCGGGTGTCGGCGGAGGCGCTGTGCCGCGTAGGTGGCGAAGGTCGCGGGGCGCAGCGAGTGCCGAAGCGCACCTTCCAGCTCGCTCGGCGTTCGATATATCCGATGGCGGGTAAAAATACCGTTCGATATAAACGTGCGAAGTTCTATACTTTTACAAAGGATTTTCACGGGGATAATTTACGAGTTCGATATAGCCGAAAATTCGATATATCCGTGTTCGATATATCCGTGTTCGACTGTATAAGGAATGCATGGCAGGATAATTCATCACAAGCAAAGCGAAAAATCCACGACCCGAAAGGGAGCACGACAGGGAGATAACATCTGGCCAGAACTATTCACAGCATGTCTGGAGGGAGTATTTAGAAAACTTGAGAGGGAAAGCATAAGATTAAGGATAAACGGGCAATACTTGAGCCATTTGAGGTTTGTGGACGACATAGTCTTGCTGAGTGAGACTCCAAGTGAGACTAAGTGAGAACACCTCCAAGCAATGCTTGAGGAACTACACATTCATAAGGCACGGCCTTGGGGCTAAAAATAAATATGAATAAATCAGCGTGTCGAACCGGGACCGAACCAGAACCGAAAACCGGAATCGAACCGGTATTACAGCCTGAAGTGAACCCGAACCTGAACCGTTATTTTTTTAGCTCACTGAACCCGAACCCGAACTGAACCGAAAAAATAAACAAGTTACCGGTTCACGACGAAACGGTTTGACCATCCGCTGTTTATATTTCGCAGTAAAGGCCGTTCATGCCCTTTTCTTTCACGTGCGATCAATTTCGGACCCTCTCAAGCGCTTAACCCTCTAAACCACTAAAAACACTATCAACGCTCTCTTTGTAGTCGCAACAGCACCGATGAAGCAATAGTACGTCGCTGCCGGTAGCGGGAGCACAGTGCAAAGCTGACCAAAGAAAATGTCATTCTGGGCAGCCTGCAGACGATATGAAACGACTTTGCCCTTCCCTAGCTGAGACTTTATAGGAGCAATCAGGCTGCAAGAGAGATCGACTGCACTGAGGTGAAGGCGCACGCAGGAAGTGCGCAAACATTTTTCATTTCATTATTTGTTTAATAAAGGGAGCATACCTGGAAAGTGTAAATACTTTACAAGTGTAATCCTCACTGTCTCAGCCGTCTGCTGCTGGCCACAAGGATGCGAGTTCGATCGCCGTCCCCCCGTGATCGTTTTTCTGATCTAGACGGAAAACTAGGAAGTCCATGTGTCGAGCTTTCGACGCACGTTAAATATCCCCACGAGGCTTAGATTTCACTCCCATGCTGCGCTTCGGAGCTTATGTGTCATAAGATCACTTCGGGGCAAGGCGCTATGAGATCCCTGTAGACGAAAAGGCTACCTTTTCGTCTGTGGTGAATGATCTCATGACGCATTGTCACAAGCACAGACACGCGCGCACGAAATAGTAAAAGTAAAAGGAGAACAAAGCAACATACGTGAACAAAGAATCATGAGCCTTATTTTGGAAAGCGGTGTAACATAGCCCTGCAGACGACAGGCGATCTGTATCCTGATGACTAGTATTGACAACGATGAGCCACGGGTATGAGCTCTCATGTAACTATTTGTGATCATCATAAACTATTGAAAAAGATGTTTTCTGGTCGTCTTTTACCTGATTTGGCTCCTCTCTACCGTGAATCTCCATCGCGCGTTTCGTTTTGCATATTCCAGGTGGCGCCGTCGTTGCAAGATCAGCTGGAGAGTCCAAATCGGCCGGCGGTTTCCCATAGGCGAAAATCATTTTTATTTGCTTTCAGAATAAACAAGTAACTACCGCCGTTGTTTCCAACGTCAAACAAAATAGACCACAAAATGCGACCTTCGTGTGAAGTTCGAGCGCAAACGGAGCAGCGGTTCGCTCCGAAAAAAATTTTGGGGTTCCATTTACCGGTGCAACACCCTCTATACCATTTCATTTGTAGCATTTACGTGGCTGCTGTACGATTTTTTTCTTACGCTAAACCGCTTTTATTGAACCCTTGTGTTAAACGTTGGCATTAAACACTGGTATTTGAACGCGCCAGTACGCAGGGCTTACTCTTTGAAGGGTAGTGTGACGGGCCATTTCATAGCAAGGATTTCGATTTCTACAAAAAGAAAAGGGTAGAAAATATATCCGCCATCATATCTCTTGGCAATGGCTTTATGTATTCCCTAGGACAACATAACGTCTGGGCAGGAAAGTAGCTTGTACATTGTCACTATACTTCATCTGTTTTCCTAATATCCTAATATCCACTTATTTAAAGTTTGCTTCGAAATTGCGCCACTGTTATTGGGAAACAGCAGCATCGTGAGTTCTTGTTCGTATTTTACTTTTATTGACATTTTAAACTACTAAATCGTTTTTTTCTCACTTAGCTCGTAATTCAACTCGTCGAACTGGTTAGCAAACCGGTTCGATACGTGATTTAGTCGAACCGGAACTGAACCGGAATGAAACAAATTCGTGCGAACCCGAACTATAACCGAACCAGTATTTTTTCGGTTCGACGCGCTGGAATAAACCTAAAGTAACGAAGAATCAGCTTGCCAAAACCGTTCTCTTCAGCTTAGAAACCGATACGCTGGAAGAAGTAAAATAATATAACTACCATGGACAGATGGTAGTGCTGAACCAAACCACGAGAGAGAAATCTGGTGCACAATAGGTATAGGTTGGGGAGCACACGTCAATAACTCCCAAATAATGAAAAGTAAGCTGCCTCTGTCGCTCAAAAGAAAAAAAGCTACTACCAGTGCATACTGCCCAACCGGGAGTATGCACTGTCGAACGGATAAACGATGAAAAGTGTATTTATTTGAGCACGTCTATGCAACGCTAACACATAAAGAGGATTGACAAATTAACTTCAATGTCTGTTTAAGCCGTAAACTATTTTCATCATCACCATCATAAGCTTGTTTGTGTCCACTGCAGGACGAAAGCCTGTCCCAAAGATCTCCAACCATATCTTTGAAGAGCGCAATGTATGCCCCCTTCGAGGTTGTGATCACGTAACGCCTTTATTACTGCTGAAGTGGGCGTTGAATCAAATGCTTTTTCATAATCTATGGATGCCATATGTGCAGCTGCACATTGTATTCGGAACACTTTTCGTTTGCCTGGTTGATAGCGTGATTGTTATCTAAAGTTGAGAAACCTTTCGGGAAACCACCTGTTCGCGTGGCTGTTGAAAGTCCTAAGTGGCACCTATGTGATTGAAAATTACCTTTGTAAATAACTTGCAGGTAACGGAAAGAAGGCGGATGGGCCTGTAATTTTTAAGCTCTTTGGCATCACCTTTCTTATGAAGAAGAACTAAATTCGCCCTTTTCCATGCCTTTGGCACCATTAAAAACCGCAAGCACTGAGAGAATAGGGCTGCAAGCCTTGTTTGCACAACGGGCCCTTTGCGGGATAATATATCAGCCGTAAAGCCATCGTCTCCTGCAGCTTTACCTTTCTTCATTGATTGCAGTGCTGTTGCGACCTCATCTGTCGTAACCGGCGGAACCTGAGCAGTAGCGTTTACGGAAAAGCTTTCCTCTGAGTCAAAGGCAGAAGCGAACAATTTTGTCTAGAATTTCTCAGCTATTTTTAGCATGTCATCAATGTTGTTTGTTACGTTACCCTTATTTTCCCGGAGTGCATACATGGTATTTTTGCCAATAGTGAGCTTTCTTCTAGTCGCTTTCAAACTTTCTCTTTGTTTGACTGTTGCTTCACTGTCGCAACATTGAATGCACGAATCTCGGCAGTCTTGCTTTTGTCGATCAATTTCGACAACTGTGCCATTTCTATTCGGCCCCGCGCGCTACAGGCTAACGTTTTTTTGCGCTTGTCAATGAGTTCCTTAGTTTTCTGTGATAGCTTGGACTCATAACTTTGGCTGGTTTTCTCCTAGAGCTAGTGCTGACTGAATGACCGCATTTGTGAAATAATAATTGGCAGTGTCCAGGAAATGATAACTGGCCGTGTCCAGATTATTGTTTTAATTGTGCAACACGGAGGACTTGTTTTCTAGTAACAATCTGAATTCCTCGACTTTTCTTCCCACGGAGGGCACGTCAGGCGTCTTACGCTTCAGCATTTTTAGTCGTTCTCTTCCTAAATCCAGATGAATACGACTTCTGACCATCCTGTGATCACTTGTTTTAATCCTGCCAATTACTTTAACATCGTGTACCATGCTTGCGGTGCGAGTAAAAATGAAATCTATGTCGTTTTTTTCTTTCACCATTTGGGCCGTTCCAAGTCCACTTTCTATTGGCGGTGAGCGCGACCACAGGCGGCGCTGCGAAGCGCGCCTTCGTGACGTCAGCTTAGGGATTTTCGCATTTCTCGTCTGCTTCAGTCGGGCTCGCTCTCCGTGCTGTTTCTTTGCGCTCGGTTGACGTCTGACGATTGTCCGCACCAGATTTGGCAAGTGCGTAACTTTTTATCATAATAGACATAAAATCGCACACACAAGCTCAAGGCGTGAGTTAAAGTGCAGTTTTGGGTACTGCTACGGAAGAAACATTGCCGACGTCCCCCATTCCTTGCGAAGCCAGTCCTGTGTGCAGCGCGAAGAGTCGGAGCTAGGGGTCAGCTTTTGTATTACGAAATCTTTCGAACAAAGGGAACAGTCAGCTGCTAATAACCGACAACAGCGAAATTGCAAGACCAAAACAAATACCAGGCCTTCGGGGCTGTCCGCTTTGGCAGAAGGCATTACGATTCCCGGTAATCATATGTAAGGAAAACAGTCTTTGCAACGTTGCCAAACGCTTGAAAGTATTTTATCATATTAATTTACGTTGTAATGGCATGGAAGTATGCCGACATGCACTATGGCGCGAAAAAAATGTAGGTTGAGTTCCGAATAACCCACTGCGCGTATAGGCGCGTGCTGGTTTTATACAACGAACCAGTATGGAGGTTTATTGAGCAAAATGAGTCACGTGTACGGTAAAAATACAGTAACACGGTTTGTTCAGACCTGGAGGGATATTTTAGTACATTCCCCACAGTCATGTCTTCCCAGTATCCATATTTGCGTTATAGGAAAACTGCATTCAAGAGGAGGAGGAGCAGGAGGAGGACCGGGAGGAGGAGAAAACTCTATTTAACAGTAAAATCGAGCTGATTAGTGGCTCGGGTCCTCAGTCCAGGACAAATGAGTAAGAGCATTTTTTTCCCAATTCATAGATCGCCATTCCGGGTTTGTTCTTTACGCCTGGAAGAGTTGAAAATAGTTGAAGAGAGCTCCTTGGAAATATTCAACGGTTTCTATTCTTGTAATATATGCATATATACTATTTATTGGGTTCGTTAGCGAGTATATCAAGCCTTAAACACCGTGATCGTGCCATAATTGTTCGGGTTGAGAGTCAGTTCGTTATAACAATGGTTACGATAGAAATTCGGAGCATAAAAGCCACCTTCGAGTACTCTGGACAACGTTGCCCGGGGCGCGATTGAGGTGGCCTAGCAAGAACCTTCTCATTGTATTTGCATGTGAATATACAACGCACGCTGCGAATATACAATTTCTTGCAAGTACCCATAACGGAAGCCAATTCGTGAAGAAGGGAATGTATGCCATGCATACAGCCTGAAGGAGGCATCCTCACGATCTTTGTGAGCCTCCCAAACATCACCAAACCTACTAATAAGACGTTTGTGGGGGTTATTAATTAGCTAATTATTATTTAAAAAATGCGTTGGGCACAGAAAAAACATTCATCTGATACAAGTCAACAACAACAACAACAAATAGAAGACAGCCGCTTTATTTCCTGCTGTGCGATGCGCGTGTACGTAGCACAGACTGTTGAGTCGTCATAAGAGCATCTCCAAAATACTGTAGGGAAGCCAACGCATTTTGAATACAAATCTGTGCGCTGAACCTCGCGAAGAGGCTAGAAAGGACGGGTTGAACACAAGATTCTAACCGATGCTCTGAAGAAAGTTGTTCTTCCTCTCCTCGTGTGTCGCAAACCTGTGGGGGATACAGCTTCAAATTATGCAGATGAGTCAGAAGCTTGCAAAAATGACTAAATGACTAAAAATACGCTTTTTAATTCACTAAAGTATGAAAGCGGCCTATCTCGAGCACAGGCACTGCTGCCTCTCACAAGCGGAGTGTAGCAGACGACAGCGGCGCGAGTCCCTAAGCTGACGTCAGAGCCAGGGGGCGCCACTCAAACATCTCACCGCCAATTCTTTCTTTTCCGGAAGAATGTATTCATTATCCGAATGTTATTCTTTTCCGGCAAAGGGAACCAGCATTTCGCCACAACTGTTTCTAGATCTAAAGCCAAGTCCTACCGCATGCTCCCCTAACCGTTGTGCCCCTGCTTTCGCATTGAAATCGCCGATAACGACAGAGTACGGAGTTTTTACTTTATTCATTGCCAATTCAATGTCTTCGTAAAACACGTCCACTGCACCATCATCGTAACTGTATGTAAGCACATAAGCCTGCCCTGCATGCAACTTGTGTTATTTGTTGAGCCTAATAACGAGAGATGCTACACACTAATTAACGCTGCCGAATTCTACCACATTCCCCGCTATAGCCCTATGAACCAAAAACCCGATGCCTAAGGGATGTGTTTCAGAATGGCCCCTATACAGAAGATGTCTCCACTTATGAGCACCAGAAATCCCTCCCCAACCCTTCTTACCTGGCCCAACCCTATTGTATCCCCCCGAATATCAGATAGTTCATGTAAAAGAACGCTCGAAAGAGTTCGAGCATTAAACGTAGAAATCAACAAATCCCATTTCCGGCCTACTCGGACCCAGAGATTATTAGCACCTTCTGCTTTGTTGCTTTGTTCCCGCCGCCTTGGGTAGGGGCAACGTAGCTGCTGGGGACCGAAGGCCGATAGTGTGGTCGTGAAATCCTCAGGAGGTGAAATCATTATGCGTGAACCCTTTCACGCATCATCATTTTACAGTGGTGTAAGGACAAAAGCGGTCTTCAACGTCATCAGTTGAATTTATGGCCATGTAAAGTGACAAGCGCAAGGCCTGGTTTCAGGTATGGCAAATTAAACTGAACCCCACTCCCACCTTCCCCCTCCTCATAATCTCATTTCCATTCGACGGTACCTGCATTATTGTTGTTATTTTTTCTGGCGTCCCGCCTACCACACAGCGGCATGGGGGCGCCGGTATCTAACATGGAATACAGCAATGGCACGTGTCTCGGCTGAGCCTGCGCCTTTACAAACGGAGGTTGTAATTCACATGCTCGCACTCTGCGGCTTGGCGTGACTCGCTGTGCGGGGCAGTTATCTCGGACGGAGCGATGTCCACCGCGTTGAAGTGCCCACCAAGCGCAGCGGTCCGGAGACCACGCAGTACGCGTTGCGACCTTGCGCCGGCCTCGACATGTCGACTCGCCCGCGCTCGGGCAGCCGCGAGCCTCACTGCGGCACAGCGACCAATCGAGAGCTGGTGGTGGGCGCTGTTCCACTGGCCTGGCTTTTGGAGCACGTCCTTGCCGTGGAAGCAGCCGCTCGCGTGATCTCCACGGGGTACGCACGGGAACGCTGAATAGGGCTTACGCGAAACCACAGCGTCCTCCACGGGTCGCCGCGCACGCTGTTGGCCGCGCACGAGATGGCAAAGAAGGCCCCGTGAGGACCTCACAGGGTGCGCTAACGGGATCCACTGCACAAGTTACCTCCATATTTCCTCAGCGCCACTTTTACCCTCCTCCCTCAGGCTTTCAAGTGCCATTGCAAGAAAGTACAAGCGAAGGTGGATTCGAAAGTTGTTACAACACGTGTTGACTTTTGTCTGTTCTACATCGCGATTTCTTTTTACACCGTAAATGGTTTTCTCTCTAGCAGGCACGGTTCTGAATGAACACGTGGATGCACTGAATGTGACTGTGTGCATTTCGTAACGAACAGGGATGAGTTAAATATACGGACTTAAATCATTTTTCTCAGATGTACTGAAGCAGCATTGCGCATTAAATATGAGGTCTCTGCCTTTATTTAAGACACGCGAAAAAAACCCTACGTATTCCCGTTGAGGTAAGTGCGGCCGCAATTAAAAATTCCAACGCGCATAAGTAATACCCTTACGGTAGGGATAGAAGCTATGCCAAATCTTTTTCGGGCAGGGGTCAAGCGCGCAGCCTGTCCAGACTAATGCCCTCGCTGTAATCACGAAGTGTGGGCTAGAAGTACGCGTACTGCCGACACCTATGAAAACTGTAGATGAGAAATTACGAAGGCGGGACAGCTATATTCTTAAAAAACAATAAAGTGAAGAAGCCGTCAAATTTTCAGTAAACGATGCATGCAATACATTAGCTACTGCCTTGATCTTAGCTGTGGGAAAGTACGGTTCTTTGCAGCCTCAACCTCAGATTTATTGGGCATGCGCCTCCCCCTTGCTTTCCCCAGCGGACGTTCGTGCTACTTGGAATGCTGACGTCAAACAATTTCGCGCGACATTTAGCCCAGGACTATATGCACGGTTCTTATAATCGATATATCCTAGGCCATTGCACCATAATCGCGGTCACTGGGTCCTGACTTCTAATCGGTAAACACGTTGAGTTGGCACTGCGCTGAACCTGGCTATTGTAGGATTCAGCACACTAACAGCGAGCAAATTAATAGGTGTGATAATTACAAAGCGAAGCTTTCTTTGCGTCTTCTTCGTACTTTCCCAGGGCTGCTGCTACTGCTGCTGCTGTGGTCCTGCTCACACGTGCCTCCGGGTAGGGCGCCAGGATTCTCCTCCTTTCCCACGCTCCGGTAGCGAGGAGGAACATCCGGGAAGCGTGATTGGCAAACCTGGCCGTCTAGACGCACTCCCACTAGCGCCATCTACTGGTTCGCTTGGAATACTTGAGAAACTGTTAAACAGACTTCGCTGTTCGGCCTAAGTGCCCTAGGGTAGAGCCTTGGGTTTTCCGGTGCCAGCCCCAGTGGATCTGAGTTTTGTCGTAAAAACCGACAATTACTTTTTTTGCAGCAACATGCTCTCTCAGGTCAATTCTAGGCATTCCTTTCGGAAATAAGGATAGTTTGGTATCTTTTAGATCGATTTCGCCTACCAACACGTTTATTAGTTGTTCGATTGTTCTAGTACGACGCTGAAAAGGCGCGAACGGGGGGGGGGGGGGGGTGTCTAGGCAGCAAGGTTTGTCAAATACGCATCCGGGCACCCTACCGTTGGCCACGTATACACAATGTGCACGTAAACACGCGCCAGAAAAGGGGATAAAAGTGTTCCCTCAGCATCGACGACACCTGCAGGGCTGTAGAAAGCGCCACGCAGAACAGAAGCGTCTTCGCTACGCGGCGAAACGTTGTGCAGATAGCGAAGTGTGTTAGGTATGTTCGCTCAAAGACGTGAGGTCAAAGCAACGGCTCAAAGCGGCATGAAAGGCTACGAGCCAGTAGGATTGAGACGTTGAACGTCTGTCGTTACGTCTCGTATTTCTCGACGCACTCGCTTAAAATATTTTAAAGGGAAAAAATAACAGGAATCCAACTTGCATGGGCGCCTACACTCTGGACGTCCAGTGAACGACAACATTCACGAGGCTGCTCGAGGTCTTAGCTTCTGAGACTTCCCGGAAACATCTGAGTTGTCGCTCCGCCTAGCGGGATGGGACCGCATGGTGGCACACAGGAAGATAATCACCCACTACCGTTTGGCCAGGATCAGATATCCGGCGGCGTACAACGTTCTCAACAGATGGCAGTCAGTCGCGTGGCACCTCCTTCAGTCAAATTGCTTCCCAAACCTGCTGTTGCGACGTTATTGCTACCCATGGGTAAACGACAACACTTGCAGGCTTTGTTCAGAAAGGCCACACCTTTGTGGGCATATCTCATTAAAGATATGAGCAAACCACCAGCAATAAACATAACTACGCCAGAGCAGTTGGAGACTGTAGAGCTCAGCTCCGGCCCGGACATCCACCTACGGGCAGTCCTGACGACCAAAGACGCCGCCAGAGCCCAAGTACTCCTGGCCGCAGTCTGGCGGTGGAGTGTTGAGTAGGAATACCACCTTCCGTAACTGAATATTATGCAAAATTAAGTTGTTCATGCATTGATTCGACGCACTCGCTACTTCCTCGCTTTACGTCAATGCGTGGGATCTGCCAGTTTTTCAATACCCAGCACGTGATTGTTTTCTTTCGGAGGGCAAATTTCAAAGAGTGAAGACAATAAAAGTGGGCCACATCAGCCTTAAAATGTTGTGGAAACATGCAAAACACAGGATGATGATGTCTTACCATTGAGTTTGCCCAGGGAGCGCAGGAAGTTGGTCGAAATATCTGTCACAGGTTGGGATATGTGCCAGGCAACAATATATGATAAAGCTGTTACGTATGTGCGTAAACCACAACCTTTCCTACTTGTCATCGGCAAAAACGAAGAACGCTTATGCTTATGAAGATGGGGATGGGAAGTCGCAATGTATGTACGGATGTAACAACGCGTCGATGTCTATTATGATAATGAAAACCCTGCACATCGTCATTGCTGCGAGTTTGTGTTGTGTGTATAATCCGATGAACACCTGTCGCCGACAGACTGTAGGAGCGAGATTGATGTCCTGTGTGAGAGGGCGGGAGAACAGCTCTGAGGCTGAAATTGTGGGAGAGTATTAACTTGCAGACAGGCAGGCAGCCTCACGCACGCATGCACACGCAAAACTGCACACCGGACAGGGGCGAACTTAACAGTGATGACGGTGTCCAGGTGCCCAACCCCAGGGGTTGCGACTTAGTTGGACATTGGTACGAGCTCAATTGTAGAACAATGAACGAAGGAGCACAAGGATATACAAGATGGGCGTAGTTTGAAGCCGGAGAAACTTAACGTAATTAGTTTCGATAAAAGGTTAACAACTATCGATCACTGTAAGTGTGCAGCTGAATATATGTACGCTGTGTGGACACGCAGTGGATAAAAAACTAAGACGGATATGGAATATGTGAACAACGGGCAGGAGTAGAGACAGCCAATGGAAAACGTGATTATTTATGTAACGGGCAGATATTGCCCCGCACATCCAGCAGGCGTAATGAGTAATTTAGTTTCAATGGCAAGGCATGGAGTCGTGCCCGTTACTTTCAGAAGATAAACAAGGCTGAGCTGTTTTCAATGGTAAGCAAGGCTGAGCTCTTTTAAGTTCGTTGCAACCGGTGGGATACACATGTCGTCTCTTCAACACCAGTTGTTCAATGAAATGTTTTCCAACTTGGTCACCCACACCAGCAGCGGAAAAACCGAATGATAAATTACTACTTTACTATTTCTAGGTGTATTTAACGCACCTTGCAGAAACGCTATCGTTTTGGAGGTGTAGTTTGCAGTGAAGTAAGCAGAAAAACCAAGATTTTTCTATTTTCAGAGCATGAAGCTTGCCGTGCACCTCATCATGACGAGGCAAGGTGTCTTTCTACCCATCTTGCCAACGCTGAGGAATGTGAGACCAGTCCCTGAGAACGCAGAATCTGCGGTTGAGCACTTTGGTCTATTTGAACTGCCCGCCACGTTACCATGGTTGCTCAAGAACAGGTTTCATTTGGTGCGTGCTCCGGGAGATGACGCCAGCAGCCCGCAAGCGACTCTGACACACTGTGCAGTCAATCATCGTTCTGCCGTACGATTTCATTCGGCGTTTTCGTTTGTCGTTAAATCTTTGGCTTGTTTTTTTTTTCTTCTTCGAAACGCTGACGTGCATACACAGTAGACTCGCGATAATTCAAACTCGATTAATCCAATCTTTCGGTTAGTACAAACAAATTTCAAAATTTTGGTTGGGCCGCTATGCTTTCAATGTATTCTGAAGCCGCCTAATTCAAACTGCTCTATTGCACAAATTCGGCTAATTCGTACGTTTTGCCTGTCCATGCCAGAAAATATCTGCTGCCTTTGCCGCTTCTAGCTGCACATTCGCTCCTTTATAACACTAACAGTCACAAATAAAGCCGATTACCGGTATACACGTGTCAAAGCGAAACCGCGCGCGCCAACAAACCCGTGGGAATTAAGGAGGAAACAAAGAAAAGCAAGACGTCAGGCCGGGCAGGCGCGGCATGCACGGCATGCACAAAAGTGACACGCGTGACCGTCGGCCAACTCCGCACGCGCTGGATCGCGTGACCCCTTTCAAATTGTGCGTGAATGTTGTATTATTAAATATATGGGAATGTTTCATTACAACACAGGGTGGTATGTTGCCGAGTCATACTTATGAGAATTTCTGATTATTCAAGCAAAATCCTGGCGTCCCTTAGACTTTGAATTATCGCGAGTCTACTGTAGATGGCCCCAAGCTCCAGAACGGCCAACTTGAGTTGCAGCGTTACATATCTGTAGATACCAATTGCTCGTTTTTCGTGTCTGCGGAAATAGCCGAGGCAATTATTAATAAAAGTTTGACAGGGTTCGTAACGGTAAATTGTATTTCGGTGGAATGAAAATTGGGGTTTTGCAGGAATCAATCGACACTGAGCTCTCTTTCTACAATCAAAAAACATATGTATGGAAGCATTAAAGCACAAAGCCTTTTACACTGCGTTTGTTCCTTGACTTCAAGAACGTTTTTATCGGTGTCCACCATGAAGTATTTCCATGAAAGCTTGCGTTTATGGAATTTGTCGAGTTTAATTGTTGCTGTTAAAACATCACCAATCTGTTTAGGCGCACGACACCAGAACTCATTGCGTAAACTCTATAAATTAGACATTAAAGATATGGAGTGCCATAGGTATTCATTTTTAGGCCTACGCTTTTTTCTGTATATAAATATGGTTTAGCAATAATAGAAGATGATAGTTTAGTGTTGTGTCGTGAGAATACGAATTTGTGATTCTTTTCTGGGATAAAGGGGCAAAACGTTTTAAAACAGGGAAGCAAGCGGATGGCATTTCTAATTCCTTTAGGCTGTCATCTAGCCCGCCACAAGTGAATGTTTTAAAATTGCATGTATTGTTGATAGCGGAGGAGATGTCCATACCTTCTAATCAGGGTGTCGAACCGGAAGCGAACCGAACCGAACCGAAAACGGGAACTCAGCCTGTATTTTTTCCAGAACTGAACCTGAATCCGAACTGTTATTTTTTGAACCCGCTGAACCCCGACCAAAATTGAACAGCAAAACAAATAAGGATTACCGGTTCACGACGAAACTGTTCGGCCATGCAAGATCGATATCATCCGGGGATTTTCTTTTTCCGTGTCATCAATTCTATAACGTGTCACGCACTTTCTGCCATCAGGTCAATCCCAACGCTATCATCGTGTGTGGACGCAACATGAGGAAACAATGCGAACCAATGTTGCAGTGGTATATATGTTGCTGGTAGCGCGAACAGAGTACAAGGCTGAACAAACAAAATATCTGTCTCTCGGCAGCCTTCAGGTGATACAAAACATTGTGTTTGGACTTCCCTCGCTGCGTTTGGCCTTCCCTCGCGCAGTGAAGCTCAAGATTGCTGCACTGCGCGACGGCGAAGGCCTACACCTGCAGTGTGCATACTTGTTGCATTTCAGAACTTGCTTAAAGGGGCCGTGTATACAAAATACAAGTTTGTTTTATTCGAAAGATTTAGTGTTTTATAGTGCCCTCAGCACGCTTGTCCGGCAGCAAACGATGGTTTATTCATTGAGACATTTAACATTTTAAGCCAAAATTTCTATTCTCCCCTTAAATCGTGGGTTTTCGTGACGTTGACGCTGACGTATCTAGATCAGAGGCTTAAAACTAAAAATAGCCTGCTGACAAGGGCTTCTACTATCTCACAGACGGCCGTTTGGGTACGGCATTCCGCGATCGGCTGCCGGCAGCGCGCTGCCCGAAGCCGATCACGGAGGCCATGGTTTGGGTATCTTGTTTATCGCCCACTTTCATAGATGGCACTGCAATACCGCTGAAGCAATTTTAGGTACCTTAGCTGAAGCTGTTAGCACATTACTTCTGGCCGGACTTTTCTACCTCCCGTATTTTTATTAGGGTTCATACTAATCGCTTTGTAAAACGTAAGCCATGACTCGACAAACATGGTCATGTAAGTGATCATGCCGGTTATGTCAGTTGGTCAGTGTTGTGGCAGACGGGACGCTCTTTCCGGCCAACAACAGATCGAGGTTGAGACGTCACAACCAAGTCACATGAGAAAGACATTGTCGTCACTTCCTGGACCATGGGCTTGTTTTGTTTTACTTTTATCACGAAGGCACTGCGCATAGCATCAAGAAGCTTTGCACTGCGGTAAGGTGCTTTTTTATCACTATTGCGCAGGTTCATACGCCCTTCCGCAGTGGTAGGTTCGCTTTTGCGTTTGTTTGATGCCCGAGTTGTTGTCAACGTAGCCGCGGGTCAACGTCGTGGACGGTTGCTTACATGATTGTCAAATGTAGCGTCGTGCTGTTGGTTGGTGAACGCGCCGCGTATCTGCTTTAAGCGTGTTGCTCATGTTGCCTGTTCGGCAGTCACTGACTCCACCATAACTCCGCTGTAGTACCAGTACCAGGCCCATAAAAAGTTTGGATGACCGATCGACCACCGCTAACTAGCGCTGCTTTCACCGCTAGGGCCGACAGGCTTTGCCGCAATGCCCCTGTGACGTGCGGCTAAAGGACAGTAGGAAGGAGTCGAAAAAATATGAGCGCTACAAGAACAACGGACCAAAAAGGCAAGCAGCTGGCGTATTTGTCGTCCGTTCTTTTCATACGCTGTTATTGTAGCGCTCATAATTTTTTTTATCTTATTTTGTCAATAATATAGACCAACTCAACCAAAACATGTTTCGAAGAGAAAGGGGCTTTAGGAGAGCACTTTAATTTGAAAATATTTGTTCCTGTTAAAAGCTATGCCAATAAAACAGCTTTAAAAGCAGAATTTCATATCCTCGCAGCCCTGGTCTCTACATAAGCTCCTATAAGAAATATAACTAGGAGGGTTGCGGGCTTTTAGTTCAGACATTTTGTAGTGGTAGCAATTATTTCATTTCGTACCGAGTGCCTATAGCATGGCAGAAAAAAAAGAAAGCAGCAGCAGTAACTCGGACAAGCTGTTTTGATACCACAGTTGAAGTAAGGTCAAGTGGCAGGGTTTATCCATCTTGCACAAGAACAGAACCGATGGCTGTTTAATAAGTGGATGGCCTCCCCTGGTTTACTTGGCTTCCTTTGCATTCTGGCTGCCTGTTTGTGAAATCTACCCATGGGTATTCTAATTCCTGTGGGGTGGTAGTGTTGTTCCTCATACAACAATATTGTAGTAATGATGTACACTGTCTGACCTTTTGAATAAAGCCAAGATGTAGGTTGCATACATAGTAGGGCTGGGCGTCGGTTAAAAGTTTTAATCCAATTAACTGGCTAGCTTTAATCTGTTAATTAATCAATTAATCGGTGGTGTTGGTTTCGAAAGAAAAATGACCAAAAATAATATTTTAATGAAATCCATACAACAACAACAATAATAATAATAATAAAATTCTTCTCTGTCCCCACAGTTTTAATTGCTATAATCTCTCAGCATACTTGCATTGTTTTCTGTTGTAACGCCAGGCAGGTTATTTGAACGCAATATGGTCCTCGGCATGCACACACTTTCAACGCGGTACGTACTGGTGTTTCGGTTTGCTCACACGACTTCGACCGACTAAAAAATTGATCGCGACTAAAGCATTAATCGGAAAGTTGATTGATCAATCGCCCACCCCTAATAAATAGTCCATTCAAAAGCACCACATAACATTCAAGGAGCCGCAATTTGTGCCTTTTGTAATTTGCACTGGGGGCAAAAATTAAAGTTTGCCACAATGTGCTGCAAACACCTCAAACACGTCAGTCACAGGAATGTAAAAGGGATCACCAGCACTTTCTTTTCTGTGGGTGTGTTGGTAATAGCTGAATTGTTTTTGTACCACCTTCAGCAGTTTTAAGGGGACAGTGCATTCCCATTAGGTGAAGCACAAGCCACTTAATGAAAATATTTACTTTCTCTAAGGGCACTGCTTGCAGTTTTTCTCTTCTAATAAAGCCTTTGCACTTTATTGAGTACAGGAGCCACACCACAATGCATGATAGTTTTGATATACAGTGCTGTTACCTAACTCTGTGCTTGTGATGTCGGCTCAGAAAAAACTAACTTCACTGAAACAAACACTGAAGCCAGCTTGTGTTCTGAGGCCCTGTTGCACCCAACACTGACTTATTTTCCAGGAAATTCAATTGCAATAAAAAGTTGTGCCCAAACAGCCTCGTATCTTTTCCAATTTCTTTTGTGCATTATACTACTCGCTTTTTCTCCATAGATGTTAACTCTGGATGGCTAGTATTAGTCTCACTTGTAGCTTACGGCCTAATTATTAGGTGAAGCCATGCAGACTTTTAGTGGGTGATGTACTGGATCTCTCATGTAGCTGACCGACGTGAACTTTTGGGTGACTTCACACGCGTGAAGTGCAAAATTTGGATGAGGCAAAGAAGGATGACATGACCAAGTGCTACTTCCAACTAGGATTTTTGGTAAGATACACTCGCATATATACAGGCAAAATTTTGACAAGAGACAAAGGATGACAGGAACAAGTGCAACTAAGTATTACCGGTAAAGTACAATCGTGTATATACAGAAACCATGCGAACAGCAGTAAAAAAAAGCAAATTCCAGCACACAAAACAATTATGCACAGGAACATTATAATATTTGTGACGCAGCTCATGCCCTAATGTAACCCGCCGCGGTGGCTCAGTGGCTAAGGCGTTGCGCTACTGAGCACGAGGTCGCGGGTTCGATTCCCGGCCGCGGCGGCCGCTTTTCTGATGGAGGCTAAAAGCAAAAACGCCCGTGTGTACGAGATTTCGGCGCACGATAAAGATCCCCAGGTGGTCAAAATTAATCCGGAGCCCTCCACTACGGCGCGCCTCATCGCCTGAGTTGCGTCGGCGCGTTAAACCCTACAATCAATCAATCAAATGCCCTGATGTACAAAGTGTAACTAAAGATCGGAACTTTGGGCAAAATTCCCATTTTTTTCCTGGAGTCCTTGTAAACTTTGTTCAGCACATAAGCACGAACTACAGGAATTAAATTAATCAACTGTCGATAGTGCCTATAAGGGCCTATTTTTAGATTCGTGTCTATATTGGCTTTTTATTGCCCTAAAAATGCCTTTTTAGACTTGCTGAGTCCATTTTACGTAACGTGTTGCCTCAAAACATACCATCAGAGTCAACTCTTCAGAACCTATACCTGCTATCAATGTGCAAAAACTTTATGAAAATTCACAACTTAGTGACTCATGCATATGGATTTCAGTGGACAGGGGATTACATGTGTCCAGATTGAAAAAAGTGTGAGGGCCACTCTAACTAGAAGCCTTTAGAGAGAAACTTCCTCCTCTCGGAAGCAGTGCAAGGAAGGGAGCAGATGCATCGGCAACTTTGAGGGCAGAGATTTGTTATTCTTAAGAAAGCAGAAGGACCTGAAGGCAGTAATTTTGCAAGGAGTCTGGTATAGTGAGAGGAAAATGTGGTCGGCAAAGTGGTTAGAAGCATTCAGGCTGTGTCTTTGCAATCACCGGATAGAAATATTGAATAGTGACCATTTATATGCTGGAAGACTCAAAGCATCTTCCTGGCCCAGTGCTTTACTGGGCTGATTGAGCTAGTGTACATGTGTGTTCCTGCGTTGAGCATTTGCAGTTGGGCAGGACAAGGCACAGCTGAGGGTTCCAAAGGCGATTGGAGTGACAAGAGCATGAGTACAGCTCACTATTGGCATCTTGATGGGGAAGGCTTGCATACGTGACTCTTCCTTCTCTCAGTGGAATGGCTGCTTCTATGGGCAACCCAAAGTGGGTATCGAAAATATTAGTCATGGGTGTATAACGCCATGGGAAAAGGTGTTTTGGTAAGGGAAGGCTCGCCATAAAAATAAGAATACAGCGCTATGACCACTCAGAGCTGGATGAACTTCGCTTTTCTCTGATTTATTAAGTTTGTGATGATACTGAGCTGGGTGTGTTCCTGCACTAAGAAAACAGAGGGACAATAAAATACTACGACACTGCAAATGGCTTATCTGTTAATATTCTCGTCATGTACCATCACTGGGTGCAATTAGGCCAGGTAGGGCAGTTACAACTGCAGGAAGTGCATATAAAACAGGCTCACCACTTGCTTTAGCTATAAGGCTTGCGACGCGCAGTTATCAAACTTTACATGCCTTCAGCTTCCCGCTTATTTACGATTTAAAGTTGGCTCTTTTCACCAGTTAGGCAATGTAAAATAGTATGTATGCAATATGTAATAGTATGTATGTAAGGCACTTGTATTTGGAAGCCCGCATCATACAGCTGCCTGCAAAAAATTGCTGCCCGTGCAAGCATCGCACTCAGCCATCAAAAGCGCAGACATCAAGGGCGATAGCAAGCTAAGTGCAATGGCTAATCTCGCCTTTACCATAAAACAAATTATCCGTTAGTGGGACTGACATCTTCAGCTTTCATTACAGGTTTTTTCTCTCTCTCTCCCTGTCACCGTGGAATTCGTAGATGTACCGGAACACAGTGAGCTCGACCACGTCTCGTTTGCGCATTTACCTGTCACCGCAATAAAAAGCCGAATGTGGTACGTCCAGCGTGGCACCCCAATGCACACAATCATTTCCAAATCCCTGAATTCACTGCATCACAGCACGGCATATCCTCGCTTGGTGAACTCTTTTGCTGCATGTTATTGCTGACGGGAACGTGACTTGTTTTTTTGTAGGATATTGGGGTGCACAATTAGTGGTGTCACACTTCGTCCTAGATTGTTAGGGAAAAGATCGGGGTCGTCGTGTTGTCGCCGTTTCACCGGCGAGGGCTCAAGGTGACGGCTTCATTCGTGAGCTGGCTCAGAGAAACAGACAACGCGACGCCGAGGGACACTTCGACGATACACTTACTTGATTTAAGTTACCGGCCACAACAACGTATTACGGGGATATCATCTACGTGGAAAGAAACCAACTCGGGCACAGAACAAACTCCCAGGGGCAAAATGACGCAATAACAACAATAAAAAACGGCGAAGCGACCGTAGCGCTCACACACAATGCCTTTGGCAATCACCTCCACATGCTTTGGCTGAAGCCTTGGGTGAAACTCCTTACCGCAGTGCATGGCTTCTTGATGCTATGCTGTGCACAGTGCCTTTGTGATAAAGTAAAAACAAAACAAAACAAAAAAAGCGCATAGCCCAGGAAGTGACGAAAACGTCTTTGTCACGTGACTTTTGACTGTGACGTCACGACCTTGATCTGTTGTTGGCCGGACAGAGTGTCCCGTGGCAGACAAGTGCAACATGTCCGACGGCTGTCTTAGGCAGATGTAGTAACGTGTTGTCAGCCGCAAAGTACCGCACTAACAGCCTCGGTGTTTACGGGTTTGGTAGTAACTTTAATTGTTCACCCCACAATGTTTGCTGCTATAAAAAGAAAGTGCACTTAATTTAAGCGCGAAAAGCTCGTTCGGCATGCTCATAAGCCCTGTCTAATTTGTGTCTTTTGCCGGCCTCAGCCAATCGCACAGCTAGGCATATTACATCATAGGTTCTGCTGCGGGAAATGAGTTAGTGGGTCGCATGGCCATTCCCATTTTTCCTAATCATATACCTTATTAGAGCGACGTTTACGTTAGAAGTGGTGTCAGTATGATTCTAACGAGGCAATCTTTCGAATGGACCAAACTTGAGTTTTGTCTGCATGGCCCCTTTAAAATGGTCGCACACATGGAAAGTATAAATACTTGACCCGTGTGACTCGCAAGAGTTCCTCAGTGGCTAAGCGTTTGGCTGCTGGCCACAAGGATGCGGGTTCGACTGCGGCCCCCTGCACCTGTTTTTCTGATGTCGACAAAAAACGAAAACTTCATGTATCGACATTTCGGCGGACGTTGAAGATACCCAAGTGTTCTATAGATTACAGTTCTGTGCAGTATACTGTGCTTCGTGGCATCAAACATGCCAATATTCTTAGAAGTGTTCCGACGGGAAAATCAAAAAGACAAGACCCATCACGTGGTGTTAAATTATTCTACGCAGAGTTCATTCACGAATAATTTCCTCTTTTTTCTTGATGCCTCCAGCCACCAAAAAAGCAAAGCACCAAATGGTAGATTTTGCTGTTGACATCTCTTCCTTTGTCCAACCGTTCAGAAACAAGGTGTCATCACTGCGAAGGCAGCGAGCTCCTTCGTCCTCCTATATTCGTCAGTTTTTCAGGGCGCGGAGAGCGGGACGTTCATGTTTAGACGAATCCAAATAACGATAATCGATATAACACCGAAAACTGTTGTCGTATGACAGGACCTTTATTCTTTTGCAAGAAACCGTATCCCCCAACATTGCAGGCACCACGCATTACGTCTTGGAAGACAAGGTGACACTGAAGAAGCAGATGACACCTGCAGTAATGCGGGCCCGTCCCCCACTCTCCCATCCGCCCGGAACTCACCCTTTCTGCTTGTTTTGGTGTATTGTCTCTCTCAGCGCTGCTTTGTTTTCGGATATATAATTTCGCTCGCTAGTCAAACTCGCCCGTCTGCTGCCACTGCTGCTCTTTCCGAAGGGGGAGGGCTGCTGTCGAAAAATGAGAGTCTCCCAAGAAGAACCTACAGCGTTCCTCACACGTCCAATTACCCTTTTCTTGTAATAGTATATTGTGTTATAAAATTACGCAATGTAGCGAAAGGAACACTGAAAAAAAAAACAGTTGGCTTACATTATGCAGAACGTGGCTGCTAACAGATTATCCTAGATGACCACAAAAATCAAATTGACAGGGTGCATTCACGTGGCTGCTGTAGGATTTTTTTATTAAACAACTGATGGAAAAAGTACACCACCGGTGCTTAAACATGTTTTTTGCTAATGTAAGGAGGTGACGCTCGGGTGCACAAGCTAAACTCGGGAGGTTTAAAGGCCAGCGGGATGGGCGATTACATTTAGAGCATTGCGATTTCAACAACAAAAACAGAAGAAAGCGGTGGATAATATATCTCGCCGTCTTGTCTCTCGGCGGTGGCTGGTAAATCGTTGCTATCTGGCTTACAGTTGTCCTTAAAACTGAACATTTATTGCGAAAAACCAGTATTTTTAGTGAATTGTTATTGTGTTTTGTATTTATATAAAGTATAAAACAATTTTTTTCACACATCGCTAATGATTTAACGGATCGAACCTGTTCGGTACGTGGTTTAGTCGAACAGGAACTGAACCCGAACGAAATTAAGAATGCACCCTTCCGTCAAAGGACGACGATTGTTGAACGCAAAGCTTTCTCATGACGGATTCTTTGGTTGTCGTGTAAGTTTCCTAAACCTCTTTGACCCTGTCCAAATGGAACAATCGAATAGGTGCCGTATTTATAACGTGAGGGAACCAGGTTCTATTCTGGCCACCGGTAGCATTTTTTTTTTCACTTCGGTGTTTTCGCGTTACACAGGCCATCAGTGATAACACTAAAGCTTCGTTAAAAAATTCACCGGAACCTGAACCGCAACTGAACCGATATTTTTTTTTCTGTTAGGCACACTGCTACTAAGACGAAGGCGTAGGCGGACCTTCTGTTCAGTCGCGCGTGTCATAACTTGATCATCGCCCTGGACAGCACCGTATGAAGTTGAGAGTTCCGCTCGCTCGCCATCACCAGGAGCCTCCTGTTGATCTGCTATTGAATTTTCTGTTGAACTTTGCAGCTGCGCTCGTCACGGCATGACTAGCACCGTGGACAGCACCCTCCAAAGATCGTTCCACTCGCTAGTCATCATCAGGAGCAACCTGTTCGCCCCCGTCGGTACCTTCAACTCTCAAGGCTAGACCTATTGCACTTGCGGCAACGGCCTGCCCTCCATAGGCAGAGCTGTTTCTCTTTTCTGGAGCGCGCTGCGTCGCCCTTTCTCATAGCCCATCTCCGGCCCTCTTCCTGAACTGCTGTTTCCATTTCCTAGCGCGTGAACCTGACGTCACACTCCGTAGCTCGCGCCCTTTCCTGGCACGCGATACCCGGCTCGCCAAACTTAGCTTTTAAGCGAAGGCTATTACTCCGGGTACAAACCTACATCACGCCTAGTAGAGCCCATCTGTCCTTCAAGCTCAGCCAAGGTCAAGCAAGGGCCTCGTGAAATTTCGCGCCGGTCGCCGGCGGAGGTCGCCGGCCGCAGCAAAATTGAAGACAGAGCTTGTAGCGGGCGTCAAAACAGATTGCTGACGACAACTTGTGCGACCGACGCCATGGGAGACGAGCAGCGTGGTGAGCACTACTACCACAAGCGACAATTGGAACAACGTCTCGTGGACTTGCCGTAGTCGCGCGTCTGGTCTGTCGGAGCAAAGAAATAGATCGAAAAGCTCATTGTAAGGGACACATCGGGAACGGCATACAATTCAAGCTTCTCGTCACGTCAACTCCAACCTATGCGTGGGACTCATCAATTTTTTACACCGAAGATGTGTTTGTGTAATAACCCCGTTTCTTGCGGTTGTGTGGACGCTTTATTCAGCGGCGTGTGTTTAGCGTAAGAAAAAAAATTCATAAGAAATAGAAAAAACTCTTAGTTCCTCCATATTTTAATATGAGACTGCCTATTCGCCACAGGAAAAATGCCTTCCCAGCAGTGCACTTGGGTTTAGAGGTGAAGCCGACTTTATAAAGATCGCTGTAAGCTTGGTCTTTGTAAGCTGGTTTTCCCACATTGTTTGTTGGGCTTGCGCAATGAAGCATCGCCATCTATGGAAAGAGAATACTTGCAACCCACCTTTATACTACTCTTCTTGGTCGCTGCGTCTTTCCCGACTCGTCTATAGTGCTCGCTAATGCGCAATGCCACGCGCTCCGCGGCCGCCACCTGTGCAGTGCATTAGAATCTGCGAATGATTGGCGTAACCGCGGTATAATAATACGTCAGTTTCTTAACCCGATAATCGTGTGTGTCCTTAGTTTGTGACGTAGAGATCAGGCCAGTTTGCTTACACAGTTAAAACCAGATCTAATGAAGTCACCGGAAACCTCAAATTATTTCGTTAACTTCGTAAAATCGGGACTGCCATTTTACAAGCAGATGATTACATAAATTCCATGTGTACAGAAAGTCGCATCCCAGCAAATAGCATGGCATCGTAATTCCAGCGGCCACGGCGCTTGCCTGCCAATAATTAAGCGATGCGCTAAAAGTCTGAGGTGATCACCCTGAAGTGGTCGCCCCACAGCAGTCGCCCGAAACTTTCTGTTGTAGCACTTCAACCGCTGGGTGGAACGTTCTCGGCTCTCATATCCTTGAACCACGTAAACAGGGTTTCCTCTAGCTTCTCGTGCGAGGTATACCTCTTTTTGAAGTTCATTTTTCCGAAGAAATTTTTCCGAAGAAGAAGTGGCATGGATGATGGAGTCCTTTCCCTTCAAGATTGTGAAATGCGTGCTGGCTAGAACGCCGTTGTCTGCAGCCATGGGACTGCTGAGTTGATCTTGTAGAACTCCATCAAAACGAAACTAAATGCCTCGTTTTTTTCAGACGTGGCGTTCTAACAAAACACATTCGAAATCGCTAACTTTTAAATGTATCTTTTTCTCGAAATACTTCGTTAAATCGGGAATGGCAGTAAATAGATTTCGTTAATTGGAGTTCATAAAAACATGGAGCCGTATAGACACCTGCTGGGAGTCCGAATTTGTTCGTTTGATCAGGAAATTCGTAAGATAGGGCTTTGCTAGATCTAGTTTTGAGTGTAATTCAATACAGCAACCCCATATAGCGAACCCCAACGTAGCAACTGCAACACCAACTTCGCTGGACTTTCCTCTTTTCAAAGTGAAGGGGCTCTGATTTTTTTTCTGTGGTTCTGTGTAACTCACAGCGATTTTTGGTACGGCACGCGTTCCATGAAACATGGAGATATAGGTCTTTTGCCCTAAACAAAAAAAAAAATGTTTTCCCGCGCTTTCTCACCAGGCGCTGCCTATAACGGCCTTGGGTGTTCTGCGCTCCTTAGATTATATCAGGTACGCATGGCAACTTTAAACTGCGCAAAAGAAGAAAAGGATTCCAGGCCACCCCACCCTTCGAAAGTGGATGACCAGCGGAGTTGCAAAGTCATTGATGTGCGCATATGAAGTGCGCATATCGGCACGCTCGCAACTGCAGGCCCAATCTCGGATGTTGTCCAATGGATGCGTTTACGCCGCTGGGTGGTAGGTGTGGCCGCCACATTGAAATCACCCACTACGACCGCAGGGGTTACCGGGACTAATCCACGGTCCGAGAACACTCAAGCACTTCGTAAGCGTCCTGAATGCGAAATCATTACATATTCAATGAAAATGTTTGACAGGATTTCTATCCGCATGGCGTTTTCATAGACCTTTGTCCTTTTGCCGCCTCACACGATTGGCTTAGCTATCTGCTTACGCTTTACGCTTTCCAACTGCTTCTATCCAGTGGCGCACGCAGGATTTCACTGCGAAGGGGCAGGCCCCTCCCACAGCCCCTCCTCTCCGAAAAGGGAAAAGGAACATGAAAAGGGAAAACGGTAAACAACAAACACAAAACAAAAAATCCAAGAAGCAAAGAGTTCATTCAAGTTGTAGAAAATATTGGGATAATACCATACGCTACTAGACTTTCAGATTCTTTTGTCAGTTTTGTCCCCATCCAAATCGCAAAATGGCTGACCGCTGCGGTGAGACAAGGTGTTGGGGGAAAGCACAGATCGAAAAAAATATTTCTAGGGAAGGGGTAGGGGGGGGGGGGGGGGGGGTTACACGCTTAAGCACCTTGGCATCTTCAATGTGTATAAAAATTTCCACACGGGCTTTTTTTCCTTTTTGCCTCCACCTGAAAAAGCCCGCAGCGGCCGGGAATTGAACCCGGGCCCTTAGGCTCAGGAGCACAATGCCTTAGCCTCTAATTAATCCACCGCGGCGGGTAAAAACAGACATCAAACTGCATATTGCTGATGCGTGCATTGTGACACAAAAATAATTATGGTAGTCATTATTTGATGATAGACAGTGTTAGTGACTTCGTCCGTTTTCTCCGCCCCCCGGATCAAAAATTGCGCGGAGGGGGGCAGCCCCTCCCCCTTTCGGGCCCTTACTGCATGTGCCAGTGCTTCGATCTGTCTCCTACGCGTTGCGCCACTGCTCATTCCAAGTTGAAGAGCGTGTATGAAATGCCTCACGCTTCAAAGGCACGTGGGGCCCCATGCGTTTTGTTGTAAGGCCATCGAAAAATGTATGGAAACCTAGCCTACGACAGCTCCGCCGTAAAAACAATTACGAGCTGTCCCGCAGCACCCTCACCCGTAATTCGCCCCCCCCCCCCTCCCCCCCCAGAAGTTAGGTGCCACCAGTCCGCCGTTTCGATGGCCAATCTCCGGTCATCAGCTAATTCTACTCCTTTAGATTTTGACGCGAGTCGTCATTTGATTCGCCCAAGGATGCTTAGACATAAATTCACGTGCAAGGAAATGAACTCATAGTACTTCAAACTTCTCTTATCAAAATAGACTAATGATCGGCGAGTACATTTACGTTAAGTAAAATTTTGTTCTGCGTACCTTGAGCAGCCCTCACAAGGAGCTGGGGACTTTTTCTCTACCTTCACTGACAAATACGAGGCAAAAAGTTTGTAGATTTTCTATTTCTTAGTCATTACACAAAACAAGAAGAACCATGCAATTGGCCTGAATGTTATTTATAAGTAATTTAAAAAAATGTGTAAAGTCTTAACGTTCAAGATACTACCACTGGATGGAGCTCGGCATCCATAACACAGCTGATGAGCTCATTGAGGCTCAGCACCCTTCTCCCATTCACCACCTCGCACGCACGCACGCCTACGGGCAGAATAACCCTACAACGGCTAGGCCACACGGTCCCACTTGAACACCCTTCTGCGCAACCCGTGCCTTCCTTTTTACAAGCCGTGGAACAGGCACCCCCTCTCTCCAAGAACATGCAAGCGGGCTCCCAGGACTGTCGGCACCGGGCACGAACGAGGTACCTCACCCGCCTCCTCAAGACCTATCGACATGTATGTTATACGGACGCCTTCCCATGTAAATGACGCCCCGCTCTCTGCGCTGCCTTATCTAAGTTTCCCAATACCAGGAAATCGCGCGCACCTTGCCCAATGGCGACATCGCAGACGCAGAAGAAGCAGCCATCGCCCTTGTGGTTGTACAAATCGCTCGCAGTGCCTCACCTGCAATCATCACAAACTCTCAGACCTCACTACCAACGGCAAGTGCAGCCCCGCAGCTGCTCGCATACTACGCATCATCCCTGAGACTCCGAACTTACCTCCCATACGCCTCATTTGGACCCCCGCCCACTCGAGCCTGGAGTGGAACGAGGTGGCTCATGAGCCGGTCTGCGAGCTCACCAACCAGGCGTCAGATCATCCTGCCACTCCTCCTCTCTCAGCACCCCTCCTTAGTTTTCAAGATGTCCTAACTCACTGCAAAGACGCTACACGCATTTATCGACACCCGCACGCCTCACTCACTCGATACCAGCTAGGCGACCATCATACGGCAAATCCGGACAAACACCCTCTCTTCCTCAGCACTGTACAGCAGAATACGCCTTACATTATACAGCCCGTTCTGTCCATCCTTCGGAAACTGGGTCAACATTGATTGATTGATTCTAGAGTTAACGCGCCGACGAAACGCAGGCGATGAGGCGCGCCGTAGTGGAGGGCTCCGGATTAATTTTGACCACCTGGGGATCTTTAACGTGCGCCGAAATCTCGTACACACGGGTGTTCTTGCTTTTCGCCTCCATCAGAAAAGCGGCTGCCGCGGCCGGGAATCGAACCCGTGACCTCGTGCTCAGCAGCACAACGCCTTAGCCACTGAGCCACCGTGGCGGGTACTGGGCCCACATGCAACACATTTTATGGCAGTGCCCCCCTATGCAGACCAACAATTTTATTTACGACGAACCAGACTGGGAGGCCGGATTGCTCAGCCCTAACAAGGACATCCAGAAGGCCCTTGTGGCACATGAGATCCGTGCGGGACTTCCAGTGCTTCAGCGAGACCCACCACAGCAATCACCTTTATGAACGGGCCGGGCGCAGGCACCGCTGTCGGGTCCAAGCTGGGCACAAAAAACACAAAAAACGACTAACAAGAGAAATAATAGAAGCTTTCCGTATAAAGAAAGAAGGAAATGAATGTGTCAGCCAACCATCGGTCTTGCTGTCTGACACTGAGTATGCCTTTTTCAATCAGGGTTGATAAAATGTGTGGCGCCTTTCTTGTCAGCACACGTGCGGTTTGAATATGTATAAAATGTTTGGTTGTTGGTGCGCCTTGATCTTTTCAGATGGTAGATTGTGAAATTTGAAGTTATGGCTGTGGCGTTTATTCCTTGTATATATGTATGTTTTTCCAGTAATGAATTTTTCAGTTGCTAGTAGCGCTTTGTCCCGTGTACTTGCTTGTGCTCGTCGCTGTAGCGCTTTTCCCACCATGAACATGTACCAACACGCCCAGCTCTCAGTTCGTCTGGATGTCATTTCTAGTACAAAGGGCCTTTCTCCGTGTGTCAACAACACCTTCCTCCCTAACCCCGCCACCATCACTACGTTGATTGCCATCTACATCTGCAAGATCCGGGTAGCATCGTGGTACAATCGAGCCTCGCTTTGCCCTCCTGAGGTGCAGGCTTTGTGCGGGCTTTTCGCTCCCACACGTGGAAACAGTAGGCGGATATGCCAAGAGCTGGCCTCAGAGTGGGGCTTTCAAGTCCGATTTCTCAAGGATCGCCTGCGTGTGGCCTGCCACGGACAAGGTGGGAACGGCTACCGCTGCTACCAGGAATGGACAAGGATGTCGGAGAGCGCTACGGAAACCTTGTGGAACCAGGTACGACCGAATCTACCGAAGAAGAGGAGACAAAGGAAAAAGGATGGCATAGTCTTGGTCCTAGGGGATCTTCAGCTGCCAGACGGACATAGGGACCTTCTGCAACGTAAACCCAAGTTCTCCGTCGAACCTGTTCTGATGCCCGCCGAAAAGGTAGAGCTGTCCAGGAGTGTGGCCCGCCAAGTGAAGGAGGAAGAAAAACCAAGGTGTGTTACGGAATGCGTTAAGGTGTTTGCCTCTCGTAATGTAAGACAAACGGTAACCGGTGGTTTCGGGCCATTGATAAGGTTTCTGGCAAATAGTGGCTCTCGTGTTGCAGTTTCCGATAAGGAGGGGTTTTTTTTGTTGTTTTGCCAGAAGGAATGTTCGTTGAGAAGGCTAAGAGCGCCATCAAGAATTTTCGTGAGGTAAAGGAAAAGGCCACTGTCGTTTAGCGGCGCGCGGTGAAACTGCTTGGCGATTTGAATTTGTGCCGGTTGTCCTCTGCAGTTAAAAGTGAGAAAGGCCTTACGTTAGAAGCGTTCTTCACCGTAAAAACCCATAAGCCCGAGTGCCCGTTCCGCACAATTGTCTCGGAAAAGGGTTCATGGCCGCACCTTGTTTCGGGTTATCTGCAGAGGCATTTAGATTCGCTTCGCCTTTCGGATCCGTTTCTGGTTCGCAATTCCACCGATGTTGTAGATTACCTGTGAAACGATGGTGTGATGGTTTCTGATGGCTTCAGTGTAGATGTTGTTGACCTGTATTATTCCATTCCGCATGCACCTTTGCTACAAAGTGTGAAAGAGTGCATCACCAATGATAATGACGAAGTTGCGTTCCGTAATGCTTGTGGGATTTCTGTCGAAGGTTTCCTAGAGTTGCTTGCGCTATATCTCGGATCGACACTGGTCGCGTGGGGAGGGAAAATGTACGTACAGAAAGCAGGCATTTGCATTGGTTCTCGTGTTGCCCCAGTCCTTTGCAATATTTTTCTGAGCAAAGTTGACAGAGCAATTGAAACTGAACTGGAGGGCATGAATCTGAAGTTGTTTAGGTTTGTTGACGATTATCTTGTTTTGGTCGGGAACACCGCGGTTATCCATACGCTCATAGATGTCATGAAGATTTTCAGGAAAAAAGGGCTTGGCCTTGAGTACACGTTCGAGGTAACGAAGCAACGCGAGCTTCAATTTTTAGATAACTTGATTAGGTTTCTGCCCACCCACACTTGCTGGATGTACCACCCGAGGTCCACCAAAAATTTGATAAGCTAAGAATCGGCCCATTCAAAGCTCGTAAAAAACGGCGTCGCCATTTCCTGCATCAGATCTGCGTTAACAAAATCCTGCGAACATTTGGTGGAAAAAAGTGTCGCCGCTCAGGTAGACCGGTTAAGAGCGGCCGGGTTTCCAGATGAGTGTGTTCTGTTGGCGTGCGAGAGGAATCGCCGAGAGGTTAAAAGGCCAGGGAGCACCGATCAGAGCAGGGGAAAAGAAGCAGATTCCGGCAAAGAGAAGATAGCGGTGATTCCGTACCTTCATGGCACGTCTCATCGCCTAAAGAAGATAGCGTCAAGATATGGGGTGCGCCTGGTGTTTTCAGCGAAAAACAAGTTGGCGAAAATTTGCCCAGCGGTGCAAAGGGTGGCAGAAAAGAAAGCAACAAGGAAGAAGGGATGTGGTAGGAAACACGGCACGAAGTTTTTAGAGTGCAAAAAAGACGTATTATACAGTATTCCATTAACGTGTGGAAAGAAATACGTAGGGCAGACCGGCCGATGCCTGAACGTACGCCTTCGCGAACACCAGAGCTCGCTAAAAGGGTCACCGTATTCAGATTTAGCCGTTCATTGCAGAGACTGTAAATGCCGCCCAAAACTGCGAGATACGTTAATTGTTGATAAACACGAAAAACGACTAACAAGAGAAATAATAGAAGCTTTCCGTATAAAGAAAGAAGGGAATGAATGTGTCAGCCAACCATCGGTCTTGCTGTCTTACACTGAGTATGCCTTTTTCAATCAGGGTTGATAAAATGTGTGGCGCCTTTCTTGTCAGCACATGTGCGGTTTGAATATGTATAAAATGTTTGGTTGTTGGTGCGCCTTGATCTTTTCAGATGGTAGATTGTGAAATTTGAAGTTATGACTGTGGCGTTTATTCCTTGTATATATGTATGTTTTTCCAGTAATAAATTTTTCAGTTGCTAGTAGCGCTTTGTCCCGTGTACTTGCTTGTCCTCGTCGCAGCAGCCATCCACGCGATAAGACGGGGCTGCCCCTGGCGGCCGCGCCTACTAATCGTTGTGTCTACGCCCTATACTGCACCATACAGAGGCCAGCACAGTCATCCGCAGCTTGCCATTGTCTGGAAAAGGCCAAGTTAAAAAGTCTGCGTATGAGGATGATGCGTCCCTGTTCCGCCGTGACGGTGACATCTACTGAGCTTTTTTAGGGTTATTTAATGAGTACGGTGAGCTGTTTGATGCTAGGCTGAGCGGAGTTTGCAAAAGTAAGGAGTTCCGCTTTGACAAGTTTGCGTCTGGCTCACCAGGCGACTCAGAGTGGGTGGGCAGTGTTCGCCTGCTGGGTGTGGTATTCCACACCTCGGATGAAGTGGCGCGCAGGCGGCACCAGGAGCCTGCGGAGCGCCGTCTTGCGGTCGCAGGCAAGTTCCGTTTCTCTATTGAGAAGCGAATCTACGTAACTAAGGCGTGCATCTGTAGCTGAACAAGCCCGTGCCATTTCACACGACAGGTTGCCACAAAATGTAGATCGCGTTTATGGTCAGGGAAGACATCAATTGTGCGACGCGCACTATTGAGGCTGCTTAGGTTCGTGTGTGGGCTCAGCCAGACTTCCCTACAAACCATGCCCAGCTTAATTAACCGCGTTACGCGCAGCGTTCCGCCTAGTGGACTCCACTGAGTACCCGAGTGGGCGCTGCTGCAGCACTTTCTGAAGACTTCCCGCCCGCTGTTTCCCGAGGAACACATCGCCGGACCATCTGCCGAACAGCCGCAACCCGTTTATGCGCACGCGATCAGTACATCTTAAAATCTGGGCTATGACATGCCAACCTTAAATATGAGAGGAAGGAAACAACGCGAAACATGTTGCTTGTGTAGACTTGTTTGCATTCAGTGGCCAATCGTTCTTCAGGGCGGCGCGGTTATAATCACTAGTCAACGCGCCTCGATATCCGGTTTTTAACGAAATCTCTTTTAGAGCAAAGCGTATATACTGTTTTGCGTCCTCCACCTTTGTGTGTGTGTGTGTGTGTGTGTGTGTGTGCGCGCGTGTGTACGTGTGCCTGCGTGCTCTTCAATTTACTTTAGGCTTACTTGACGTCAGCCAATTTTGACCTTAATTCAGGCGAATGTAACATGCTTCTTGGCACATGCTGCGTGCACATTACGTGGGAATATATACGTCCTTGATTTTAGCGCTTTTTGTTTAATTTAGGCTGCCATCATTGCTACAACGCACTTATTTTGAAGAGTGGTCGGAAAGACACCAAAAAGGTATTGCTTGTTCTATGGATTTATTCAGCTAGATAAAGAATGGAAGTGGTGTTGAATTAGCTCTAAAATGGACAAAATGCATTGATTTACTGGTCCACGATAATGTTACATTCCTACTTAACCTGCATGCCTTGGTGAACCTCCGCCCGGTGATGGCATTGTCGCGTTAACATTTATGTATTGCACCTCTGTATAGAACCAATGCAGCCTCCTATTTTTGTATCTTCATCGAGCTCTCAGAAAGAAGCGGATGACGTAAACACCGTGAAAAGAAACAAAAATTGGAGAAGTCATATATTTCTTTTATTTTGTACACTCGCTTTGGTTACAAAACTGATGCGTCAGACGCTCGTGTTTTGATGATGGTACAGGTGCAATCACAATATATCAGTAATGTGGTGATATACGTTTGAAACTGCCTATGTTTACTAAGATGGGGGTTAGGAGGAAACAGGCGATACACGAACACAGAGGGCTGGCTCAAAGGTGCTCAAACAGGGGGGAATAACACAGTCGGAAGAAGGTTGCTATATGAAGTGATGGACCACAAAAAATTCAAGTACTTACACAACACTCACTCTGCGTCGAAAGAGTCTATGTACATCGCAAACCATGACGCCACCCTTGTAAAATTCATTTAGCCTTGGGCGCATGATTAGGTATTTATTTTTTATGTATTTATCACATTCGGTACTACTCTAAAATGCATCAACGTGAGAAATGTTTCCCGCCTGATTTAACTGCCACAGTAGGAGACAAATTGTGCGCCATCCTAATAGCCGCAACCGCCCCGTCAACGCCGTCGGCACCCAAAGCGCCCAAGAGGGTTGTACCGGAGTCACCAGCTTCTCCGTTTCCGTAGGCGGACCTGAACCCGGGGCCTCCTTTGAAACCAGCGCCACCCAACCCTAGCCCAGCAAAAGCAGGGCCGCGGGCGGCGAGACCCATGTAACCCGGTCCTGCGATGCCTCCCAGCCCAGGTGCACCGATAAGACCTGGCCCTCCCAGCCCTCCGAGAGCATGAATGTCCAAGCCATGCATTCCCAGGCCATGAATTCCCAGGCCATGGATTCCTAGACCATGTGGGCCCGGGCCATGCATGCCCAGGCCGGGCCTTTCCAGGCCGAAAGTGGGCAGACCCGGCCCCATCAAGCCTGGTCCTCCAACTGCGCCTCCGAAGACAGCTGGCCCGTGAAGACCGGGGCCTCCGAGCCCAGGCCCACCAAGAACAGCAAGACCCGCGCCACTGGCAGGCCCAGGCCTATACAGCGCGTTCACGCCAGCGGTGTGCGCTTTCGCTGCGCCCGGTTTGGCGCCCCCCAGACCATTGAGCGCCGCAGCAGTGCCGAGGCCACCCAATCCATGCCCAGTGAGGCCGAGTCCACCGGTGGAGCCTTGGCCCATGCGAACCACCGGCCTGATGGCGTGGTGTACAGTAGCCACCGGGTGCTTTTCGTACTTGATCACAGGCTTCGTCACGTATCGCAGGTTCACTACGGGCTGCTTCAGGAAAGTCACCGAGGCGATCGGTGTGGCCACCGGTGCTGGAACCGACACACCTTGGACGTTTGGTCCTTGCAGTACCTGCCCACCCGCACCGAAAAGGCTAGCCCCGAGGGCACCATTCAAGCCGCCTCCCAGGGCAGCAGCCGCCAGCCCCACCGCCGGACCGGGAGCCAAGAGCATTTGCCCGCCCTGGCCACCGCCCAGGCCACCCAGTCCAAAGTGACCAGAAGGGGCTCCGCCTCCGCCAGCCACACCGGATGACGCTGTCGCCAGGAACGCCGACGCGACCGCAATAACCTGAGACATCGAAACGCCGGTTGAGAGCTTTCCCCAAAAACAACTGCAGTGCACAGTTCGACGTGTTAGCTGTTGTTGGGCACAACTTTCGTAGTTTTCTAGCGCACTAGAAACACTGAGTTAGTACCGCGCATAGAGACCATCAATTACGTTATTAACCTGTCACTGCCCAGGCCTAGTAATGTAACAATGTAGTGCAATAACTAAACTAACGCGTTTATGGATGTTCAAGATTTCAGAAATTTTTTGTGTCAACGCTTATAAGAGAGCGCTAAACGGGATAGTACCGGAGTTAGCAAGAACCTTTTGTCGAAAGTGTCATTGTGGTAATATATCCCGTAAAATGAGCTATAACGCCCCGTATCAAGCCACTTTATACAGGCAAACAGCTCAAACGCATAATAATTGCAGAGCAACAGACACATTGCTCGTCTGCACCTTTAAACCTTGAAGAAGCTCTGCAACCCCACTGAGGAGTGGTGCGGGTGTAGAACTTCTGCAAGTCTGAATGCCACACTCGCACGTTCGTGTGGCGTGCCTCACACGAAAGGTGTACTCACAATTGTTCTCATGTTGGTATCCACGACTGGCTCCAGGTATCGTCTGGTGGCTGACTGCGGTGCAAGGTGGCCTTTATAGCGGCCCCAATGGATCCTGCGACGAGTTGACCTCCTGAACGCACAGCAGAGCGGCGCAAGCTCACTTTCCTCGGTCAATGTCTCGCCGCGATGCGGCCCAAACAACTGATAACGTCTTTGCCACGTACAACTGGGCTGAAAGCGAATTGTGTCAAGCGGCTCCTCTAAACAGCGTCTTCTTCCCGGCAGAACGTTACTGGGCTCGAAAAGTCATCTGGTCTTTTTTTTGATCAACGAGGAAATATACATTTCAGCTAGAACCGATCTTTGGTCGCCTGCAGACGCGAAAAATGCTTTTTCACATGTTTAATCCCTTGCGTGCCAGCGAGGCGAGTAAAGTAACGGTAAATCCGTGAAGACGGGGGAGGCGGTACCATTGAATAACTTGTGTCTGATTTTGCCTCCACTTTTGTCATGCGGTGTAATCTTTGAACTGCTTACAGGCTTGTCCTGGCAAGACTGCGGTGACAAAAAAGTAACATTTTCAATTCACAGGTTGGATTGAGGGCTGCGAAGGAAAGACAGAAACAGGTGAAGTAACTCCGTATTCCGCAGTCCGACAGCTTTGGCACAGAATGATGAAAATGTTTCTAAACAGAAATATATTTTGTGTAATCTTGCTTGTGGTAGTGAAATATTTTATACGGGCAGCAGAAATTACGGGGTTGTTGTTTCCATTAGCGTGCGTGCCTTTTAGCGACCCGGTCAAATGCCCTGCCAGCACGACAGAATGTGAGCGGGCATGCCGCACTTAAAGCATGCTCACTTCCTGGCGTGCCTACTAAACGGTGTATTCAATGGCTAGCGTACCCGCTTGCCGCAGTTCCTGCGTGCCTGCGTACCGGGGCTTGTAATGGCTATGTCGGTTTGCAAAGGGTTTTCCTAAAGTATTCAAATGCTTTCAATAGCTTCCGAAAGGCAACACGACACCTGTCGTTATGACCGCAACATTTTTCCAAACTTCGAACTAGGTCTTCCCTCAAACTTTTGGGACAGTTGGTAGAGACTCAGCGACGATGTAATTTTGAGTGCATCTCTAACGGTGTTCTTTTAAAACAGACCGTACCTGTTGCATTTTTCTTACTGCTGTATGGAGGTTGAAAACGATTGCCGAAAATCATGAATTATTGGGGTGAACGAAACATGTTAAAAACGAAGTTTCGAAGATTCGATGAGGCGATCCTTTGTCTAGATGAGGTGAAGTCTCGATGAGGTGACCGATGAGTGGCACCCAAAACTTGCCGGTACGGATACAACTCAATGCTCAAAAGACAACCCCCAGCGATCCATCCATTGGTGTTACAACTCCGGTATCCATGGCGCGCGACCAGAGCGTGACCGTTTTAAGACACGACTTTGCTCGCGGTGATTATAAGTCCCTTTACCTATCTCTCGACAGCGCTGACTCGTCCTCCGTGTACACGCGCCCTGTTTGGGCGTGGCCGTCTAAGAGCTAACCAAAATTGTGCAAGACGCTATGGACCAGCACGTCCCAAAGCACCCGCCACGGTGGCTCAGTGGCTAACGCGTGGCGCTGCTCAGCAGGACGCGGCTTTGATTCCCGGCCGCGGCGGCTGACTTTCTGATGGAGGCGAAAAGCAAAAACGCCCGTGTGTGCGAGATTTCGGCGCACCTTAAAGATCCCCGGGTGGCCAAAATTAATCCGGAGCCTTCCACTACGGCGCGCCTCATCGCCTGCGTTGCGTCGGCACGTTGAACCCTACAATCAAATTAAACGTCCCAAAGCAGCGAAATCGCTTCACTAAGTTTCCATTTTGGTTTAGTCACGAGCTGCGTGGCGCGCTTCGGAGAAAACGTCAATTCCACCGCTCGTTTAAGATTCACAATGGCCCGTCTTCTCTCTCAAGCTTCGCGGCATGGCGATCCCAGGCGAAAAAAAAAATTAGCAGTGGCTTAGCTCGGCTATGCCAGGATATACGCAGCGTGAGCTGAGGTTCAGCTGGTTATTCCTAGCTTGCCTAGTTGTCTAGGATTAGCTTTATTATCATGCTTACTGCTGCTTCAATGACACAAACACGGTATGCGCATTATGTGACACTTGTATATTTATCAAGCGGTTCCGGCGCAGCGTCACCAATCGCCCCAGAGCTAAGTTGGTTCCACAGGCGCACGCCGGCGTTGCTGCGGCGCACAAGCCACGTACAACCTCCTTGGTTCCACACCCAGCCACCCCTCGCATGATCATCAAGTGGACCGGGCCGCCACGTGCGGAACGGAGGTCGGCGAAGTTGCTGGGCGCGTGGGGTGTGTGAGATACACCGGGCAGCGAGCAACGTTCTGTGCGCCGTGTGACGTCACCGCTCCTCGCGCATGCGGAGCATGGCTTTCCAGAAGCCACGCGAAACTGCTCAACCTCGGCGAGTGTAGCTCACGCTACAAAATCTTCTCGTCCTGGACAAAAAGGCGTTTACCGACTACACTGAGACTCCTCTTACCCGTTTCCCTTTTGAGTTCTGGCGGTACATAAGTTCTGCACACGTCACGCACGCGAAAGTATATCCCATTAGGACGGTGACATGTTTGTGTCTGACCCGAGAGGCGTACGTGAACCTTTCGCACGTCATTTTTCTTCGACCTACTCGACATCTTCAGGAAGCGGCAGCGAACTGGGTTTCCAGTCTCGACGGGCCAGTATTGTAAATCCCTAAAATTACAACTGGGATACTAGCCTTGGCCAATGTAAACAAGGCCTTATAACACACTTTGGGAGCAATGAAGCGGAGTGTCAGCCTCGTCGACTCCTCAGCTAACATTCTCCTGGCTGTCAACATCAGCCCAGACGAGTTTTCCGACAGAGTGGTTGAGAGTTTTAAAGACGATAGTCTTTCTTGGGCTACTAAAATGCAGAAATTTTGGTATGTCTGTCACGACTCGATTCAGCCACCTGGCTGAAGTGCAATAAAACCTGCGTAATAGACTTATATACTCACAGCCAAATGTAAACGTCTAAGTCCGGTGTAAGTGTTCATACTTGTCCACATTGTTGAACAAGAACAAGACATTACGCAAATATAAGGCAAAAAATCAATACATAAGTGATATTTCCAGTGTTGCTTTATTTAAAAATTCATGGATCCTTGGTTTTTGCGATAGCAAATGAAATACGGCATCAACGGCAGAAAACCGTCGCCTTCTGTTGTCAGCGCTACCACCAGGCGGTATTTAAGAAATCAAACTGCAATGAGCCACGAAAGGTTCCACTATATGGGATCCACGTCCGCTTGGGACGCTCGTGGAGTAGGGCAACGTGGTTATATAAACGTTGGCCTCAATTCACGTGCGTCTCCGCCGTACGGCAGAGCTGGCATCGAGACACCCTACTCGGAGCAGTAGAACACGGTAAATTTAAATTGACTTGAGCAAACCCCTAGCGTGTTATGTAGGGAGGAACGAGACGGGAAGGAACAGCATAAGAGGTGAGCGGGAAAGAGAAGGGAGGCCTTTACTTGGCAGGGGCGCCAGTAAACTATCGTCTTTCAGCGACCTTTGCAACGAAAGGAACAGATACGCTGTCATTTTTCCATGCGCTATCTACCATAGTGGGCTTCCTCGATTTACCAGTCCTGGACGGTCCGCGGGCAGTCCTAGGACTACCCTCGGACCGGAAGCCTCATAGGAATACATGGGAAAAACGAGCGCCGGATCGCGTCTCGGGCAGTCCGCAGGCGATCCGGGACTGATAATCGAGGAGGCCCAATTTGTTGTCACTGTTGTGGTTTTCCTGCAAAGATGACGCATGTTATAATTATAATTCTGATTTTCTGGTGCGTTCTGAAAACAGGTAGGATAATTTTGCCGAACTCATTGTTAAAGCCTATAATAACATACAGTCGCCGACCGTTATTTGGACGCCAAAAATTCGGACACGCTTGTTTTTTCGGACACCTTCGCGGTACGGCCACTTGTTCCATTGAAGTACATGTATATCCACGACCGATAGTTCGGACGCCGCACAGCACACTGTTCGATTTTTCGGACTCCAACTTCGGTGCTCTTGGAATTTCTGCCGCCGAATACCACCAGTAACTTGCAGCCCATGGACCAATGTGTCATTGAGAACTTGAAGCTGCACTACCGATCGCGCCTTCTGAATCGTGTGCTTTTGTGTGTGGACAGTGACACAAGCTACGTTGTGGATGTGCTGTCGGCTGTCAGCATCCTGTCTGATGCTTGGAAGGTAGTCACGCAGGACACGATCCGCAACTGCTTTCAGCATGCGGGATTTGTGGTTGGCAGTGAGGACGAGGAGAATGATACAGTCCAGAACCCCACAGCCGAGATGCCGCCTGCCGCAGCATCCGACATTTTCGATGAACTCCGTGCTAGCGGTGTCAATGTTGGAGTGGCTACATTTGAAGATTTCACCAACATCGATAGTGTCGCCCTGCCGTGTGCCGAGCGGGATGATGTCAAAATCGTACGCCAGGTCCACGAACCGGCGCAGGTGGTCAGCGACTACGATGATGACGTGCCACCGATGCTTGAAGCATCAAATACTGATCTAGCGCGAGCCCTTACAGTGCTATTGTCTGACAACAGTAACGGACAAACATTGGCGGAAATACAGGTGGACTTAGTCGCGCTAGGCGGGCGTGTGTACAGACGTTCATACGTACGTTTTTCCAGCCGTTGGGCCAATGAAGCTTTTTTTTTTTTTCAGTGAATCCTTTTTTTCGGACTCCCGCTAATTCCTACTTATCGGCGGTTCCCGTCGAGTTCGAAAAAACGGTCGGCGACTGTAGTTGTGTTGTTTTTATCATCTAATATTTTTCGAAAAGTGGCTTAGTTTTCAAGTCCGTGATGAGACCATGATGAGACACAATATGTCATTTTAGAATAAAACAGTGCATTATATAGCTCCATTTGTAGTCATTTTGGTAGAACTGGGCTGAGTTTGTAAAAACACTCAAATTACTAAGCTCAGTTTTTTTTTTTTTTTTGAATGTGTGTGTTCCATTTCAACCCTTCCGTAGACCATACGCCTAAAAACTTCTGACTGGTTACCTGTTCAATTTGTCTGCCTTCACACCAAATGGTTGAATTAAATAATGCGGCTTATTAATTGGAGCAAATACCATCTATTCGGTTTTACTCACATTTAGTTGAAGTTTGTTTAGACTAAGCCATTCAGACAGCTTGTGGAGATAGTTATTACCGTGCTGGTCAAGTTGTAGGATAGGTTTACCGCTAAAGAAAAACTTCATATCGTCTGAGTACATAATAAGCTTGGAAGAAGATGGGATATCACAGATATCATATATATAAATTATAAATAGCAGATTACCGAGTATCGACCCCTACTGTACTCCCTCTACTTATGTTTTCCTAAGCCGATGCACTGCTGTTGATGACATATTGGCGGCGGTTTAATAAATCGTTTTTCATTAGCTCAAGAACCACACCACGTACGCCATACTTGCTAAGTTTGTACGTTAAGACTTCATGACATACCGAACCAAACGCCTTCCTAAAATCAATGAACGAACCAAGGGAGTATAGCCTGTTTCCGATGTTTTTAATTAGTACATGTTTAATACTTAGTAGAGCTTTCTCACAAGATTTATTTTCCTGAAAACCATACTGATAAATCACATTGAACTTGCTCAAGAAGTCGTACTAATGCGTGTTTATGTCTTACCGAATATATATATCAGATGTCTCACCAAATATATGTATAGTAGACCCGCGATAAACAGAACTTCAAGGGACCGAACAAAACAGTTACGTTTAGCAGGAGTTCCGTTTACTGAGATAGATGTGTGAAAGTGCAAATTTATGTGCGTCCACACTCTTAATACCATTTCCTGGAACTCTAAGCACTGGTGAATGTAGCTGATAGTTTTTCAGAAAGCAAGAAAACTGCAGAGCTTGAGGCACAGCATTCCCACAAAGTTCATTTGGCAACAATGAGTCGCTGTGCACTACAAAAGGAATCAAATATTTTTGTTTGAGTCCTTGCAACTGCATCTTCACTGAGGCTCGGGGCCTCAACTTCGCGCGTGCTTACGAGCTACCGAATTTAGAAGACGCAACGCGGTAATGAAGTGCGAATAGCACCCCGATGGCACGAACGAGGCGGCAGGAGCTGGGCCCTGTAACCTCGGCGTCTTGAATCGAGACTGAACCACTGGAACAAGAACTGCGATTTTGCATTCGTTGCGCTAACACGGCTGACCACTAACGAGACGAGGCTTACGAGGCCAACGATGTTAAAAAAACATGAAGAAAAAAAAACGACACAGCCGGAACCGCAAACAGCTGTCTCTCATGCCAATGGGTTTCACAAGAAGTTCTATTTCTGGTTCCGTTTACACGGTGACGCGGAAATTTTAGTTCCGATTACCGAGAGTTCTTTTACGTTAGCTGAATACAAAACCAACCAACTTACAGGCTACTGTTCCGTTGAAGCGGCAATTCCGTTTATCGAGATTCTACTGTGTATGTATATATATATATATATATATATATATATATATATATATATATATATATATATATATATATACTGGGAGTAGTAGAACTTTGAAGATGGTAGAGAACACAAGAGAAGAAAAACTTCAAACAAGGTAAAAGCACGATTGTGGCCTACGTTTCAGCAAAGAGAACTTGCTTTCCTCAGGCAATATATATATATACTGTATATATATATATTGCCGCGACCCATACGTTGGGTTTGTTTGTTTGAGTTTTGCTTTTACCCCCCGGCTGCGCCGGTCTGTGTTATCTCTGCGCTAAGGGAAGCGCGTGTTCCATTCTTTCTTTCTGTGCCGCATGTGTTATCTGTTGTGATAGGGAGAGCATTCCGATCTAACGTGAACAGCCCAGAATAATCTTCTTGGATCTACTATGTTCTCAATGCGAATCGACGTTTCGAGAACCACGCGCGCCGAAAGATAAAAAAACTCCCGCGCCTTCCCGCGAGGGGAACACGAGTAAATGCAGAGCATTGGGGCCTCAGTACTGATTGAAGGCAGTGTTGCTTCCATCGCTTCTTCCGTGATGCTGGAGTAGCAGACACGAGTCAACGCCGCCTGTATTAACATTGCCTGACGCGTCGCGCGCTTTTCAATGGGAAGGGTAGGGACGCTTAGTTCAGGCACTGATCCGCTATGTGGCGCGTGCCGGCGGACATCTCGCCTGACGTCACTGCTCGCGAGTCGCGAACGCTGCACCCACTTCTACGGCGTGTGTCTGTCAGCTTGCCTGTTGGGCTTCAAGGGCCGTTTCGCTTACATCTTAGCCGTGACGGGGCGCTAGTTCTGTGGCGCACTGGGGATCTCGTTCAACGTGTCGCTCGCTTCATACTTGCTGCATTTTTCCAAAGATAAAGACGGAGGCGGACTGAAATAGTCTGAGAACATACTGATTGTCGGGTAGACATATAGCTAACAGAAAAACGATATTTTCGGATGGGGCAGCCATTATTTTACTGATATTTTTGTTTCTGGAGTATTTAGAGAAGAAAAAATTGCGTGCACGTTTTTTGTTCAGGCGCTCACTTCTACGATTACTTTCCAATAATATCATGTGCTTGTAAACTTCAGAAAATTATAGGAAACAAAAGGATAAGCAGCTGCGATCCCGCCACGCTGTCCGGGTGCTTCTACAGTACAGTCCTCAATTTTAGAAGTGCGTACCGATGCGGAGTGCGAACAGGGGGGTCAAAACAATACCTAAATGTGAAGGGGATAGATGGAGGATGCCCCACTCAGAAAATTTCAGGGCCTGTGATCCGAGTAGATAAGCGCGCAAAGCCGGCCTCAGCCTGCGGCAGCGCAAGGGATTTTGCTTCGTGACAAAGGAAGTTTTATCACTGACAGACCAAGACAAACAGGCATGGTGAAAAACAAGAAGGCGTATGAGCGCCGTCTCGGGAGCGCTAAACAAACTTTCCACTATTTTGCATAGTTTCCGAGAAGCGGCGCTGGCTGGCGGACACGAAAGCACGCTGGAAGGCTACGGAGCGGGGAAGGGTAGGAGAGAGCAACAGGAGAGTGGCTGTTTCGCCATTTTTCGCTCACGCGTTAGGCACTGTTTACACAGGCGGCGTTGCACGAGTAAACGTGGGCACGAGCGTCAACCAAGGAAGGAAGGAGCAACGCAGTGACTGAAACACGAGCGACCGCTAGCCGCTATATTTGCAGCGCGCGCAGTAGAGGGAGAGCAGTACGGGGGGAAGAGCGCGCATGCGCAAGCAGCGCGCGCCCTTCCACGCCCCACCGCGCTGCTATCACGCACCTGTTACGCCGAGACCGCGACGGAGTGAACGGGCTGACTACGACGCATGCGCGCGCCAGCTGCTGTTGAGAGAGAAGAGGGAAGGAGAGGCGCACCTGCTGCGGACGCGGAACTGTTGACACCGTCCGACGCAGGAACAGGCGAGGCTAAGAAATGCTCTGCATTTAAAAGCCTGCAGTGCGGACGCCGGGGCATTCAATTCTGCGACGCTCGCCGACCGACGTACGTCACTTTGTTGACCGCTGCTTCGCCGCCTCTGTATTCTTTTCAGTTGTTAGGGGAGCACAAGTTCGCTCCAATAAACTTGTTTCTTTTCCAAACAACTGCGTCGTCCTTGGCTTCGTGACAATATATATATAGGTCTGTAGAGAGAGAGACACACGAGAAAGAGGTTAACAATATAAATAAAAGTTTACTGACGTTTCAGGAAGAGGACTTCCTTTCTTCAGAGTACTTCCTCCTGAAACGTCAGTAAACTTTTCTTCTTGTTGTTAATATCTTTCTCGTGTGTCTCTGTCTCTACTTACCTTATTTTTTCGCGCTCTGTGGGAGTTTTTATGTTTACAGACTATATATATATATATATATATATATATATATATAAGAGTAGGCAGTCAAGAAAACCACTTTCTTTCTTTCTTTCAAAATTATTTATCTGTTTCAATGACCTGCCACATCCTCCCCTTTGCTTTCCGAGGTTTTCTTGACTGCCAACTCTTATTTCTGTGTTATTTTCAACGAGCCCCTCATTTCATTATCTGATTTGCTACATGCATAGCGAGGGCCTCTGTTCTAGCAGTCTTGGTGCCATAGGAAGCTTAAGAGGGTTCAACGCTGGTCGACCACTCTCGACATGTCGTAGACACTCGAGTCACGGCCCGGGGGTTAAAAAGAAGGTCCCCTTCACCCCGAGTAGTCCGAGTGGCTCTGGCTACCACCCCCAAGCACAGGAAACAAAAATACCTAAACATAAATACCCAGAAAGTGGAGGGGAAAATCGCCCCGCCGGTAGCGTAGTGGTTATCGCACCAGACCGGTATTCTGGATGTCGTGGGTTCGGATCCCGCCTGGCGGGCATTTTTTCTCCCCTTTCTTTCTTTCTTTCCAAATTCTTTATCTGTTTCAATAACCTAACACTGGAAGGCTACGGAGCGGGGTTTTCTTGACTGGTTTTCTTGACTGCCAACTCTTATTTCTGTGTTATTTTCAACGAGCCCCTCATTCCCTATTCTGATTCGCTATATATATATATATATATATATATATATATATATATGTGTGTGTGTGTGTGTGTGTAACTCTATGACGCTCAAGTGCTCAAGTGTCAGAGACAGTTGTGCTAAATGTAAATACCCCCAGGAAGTGACGGAGACCACAGTCGCCCAGATAGCTGAATTGGTAGGGCATCTGAGATCTAATCGGAAGGCGTAGGTTCGGTCCCCACTCTGGACGCGTGTTTTTCTTCGCTTTGGTTTCTATATAAAATAAAATGTTGAAGTAAAATTAAAATTAAAATTAAAAAGTAAAAAAAAATGAACCTAACACTTCCCCTATGCCTCCCTTGTCGCTATAGATGTCCGGCCTTTCCCCTTCTGTATTACCTCAACGAGACGAGTCCCTCAACATATGTATGAGGCAATGGGCAATGATGAGGGGCTAGTTGATTAGAGACAAAGATAAGGGTCAGCAGTAAAGAACGCCAAGAAAGGCAGAGAGGAAAAGGTGGCTCGTCCTTTATTTTTCTTGAGACACATATAGTTTTTGCACTGTCTGAAAGTGAAAGGGGAGAAAAGCATGCTCGCCGGGTGGGTTTATTGGAGTAAAACGAGCCTTTATTTCACCTCATCCAGGGCAAAAGCTGAGCGGGTGGTCTTCGGATGGCAGTGTCATTAAACAGGGTTGTCGTTTTAGAACAAATTTTTCTTGATGTTGACATTTTTTAGCCACCAGGATACAGATCAATGGGAGGTGTCAGTCAAACTCGTCGCGTGCTCATCGTGGGGCGTGTGGACAGTCCACAGTGTAAGAAATTATGTTTACGCGAGCGAACGGGCCCTAGGACGCGCCTTTCGAGAAAGGCGGCTAAAGTTCGGGTTAGGCTTCCTTTCATGAGCCCGACTATGCCTTCATGCGCACTTTTAAGGTCGGCTCTTACTGCGGAAAGAATTTCTCCCTGACCGCTGTTTCCGCTTGATCCGATTGCTTCTGCTAGAGAGCAAATGATCTCGTACGGCTGAGTGGTTAGAAGTGGTACCCAGAGAAGGGGTCGATTTTCAAGCTACCGGACGACGAGGCGAAGCTCGAGGCACGCACCGTGTATGTGAGAATCACAATGCGTCGCACTTCATTTGTAAGACGTGGACCACGGAAGTCGAGTTTCTTGTCTTATGTCAGCCAAACGAAGAGACAGACTTCCTAAGGACGCTGGACCTTCTACGTTTGAGGGAGTACCGGGCTGTTTACCAAAGATCAAAATTCCTTGTAAGCAGGTAAGACGGCGGGCATCAAACGTGTACTCCTTCCCAGTGGCGTATGCTCACAGTCCCTCTGTGGGGTAACATGCTGTGTCTCGTCGTCGGGGCAACCCTACCACGAGCCTCAACGCAAGAAGCGGAAGAACTAGCCGTAGCCTTATCTCTTTCGCAAACGAAGGTAAGTGTCATAATTACTGACTCACAAGAAGTATGCAGGAGTCTCACGTCGGGCTGGGTGGCTCCAATGACATACCGCATACTGTCAAGCAAGCCACCAGACAGGGTAGTCGAAGTGGTGTGGGCGCCGGTACACTCCTCCATAGAGGGCAATGATCAAGCCCACCTCAAGGCCCGAGGTTTCGTCGACAAGGCCGCAGAGGATTCACCTGAACCTACGCCACTCACGACCTACCAGGAAATTACAGAGCACTACAGACTCGGTCGCAGAACACTTCCGTTGCCTCACCCACAATTAAAAAATATACAAAAAACTACCCTCAGACTTGTGCAAACAAACACGTATCCCCATCTAACACTGATGCACCTTATGTTCCCAAATCAACACGAAGCCCAATGCAAATTCTGTATGCAATCAGAAACACTCAAGCACATTATCCTTGAATGCCCTCACAACCCTGATTTGCCACTTTGAACCATGATATGACAAAAATAAATATAACCTCTAGTGTACTCCTTACAAGTATCGCTCTGGCGCCGTCCCAAAACATCTTGATTACTACGGTCGTAGGCGCCTAATTAAGTCAGCGCCCGTTTATGAATCCATCTTCAGTTCACTCTCGTGTAACAAGATACCACTGGTTAGCTCATTACCTCACTCAAGACCACCGAAAAAGACGCGCACAACCTCAAATCAGGTGCTGTCTTCACTAAATGTGTTCGCTTCATGCATGCTGGGTGGCGTTCCTGTACGAAAACCATTGGCACTGCTCACTGAAGTACGTTCACGAGAAGTACCCAATGAGGGTATGGCTGCAGTATTAGCCAATGGTCCTTCTGACCACTTTGTTCAGGCCAATATGTAGCGCCCGTTTATACACAGCGGAAAGCGCATACCGAACAGCGCAAGTGAGCCTATGTGGGCTGCAGTTGGTAGCGACATCGGTGTTCGCGCCGTCGAAGCAGAACGTTATAGCAACATGGAGGCAGGCGATGTGCTCTCACTTAAGACTCTTACACCATGGGACAGGCAGTGTGCGTATGGTTGGGACATCACAGGGGCTTGTATCAGTGCTCCACTGGCGCGATACCATGACCACGCACTTCGCGTTCCGTCCAAGTTCGTTGGGGAACGTCCCAATCTCAGCAGTGTCCCAACCTCGCGGTATCAGACATCGTCAGCGGCAAAGCAGAGGTTCCATCAAACTTTTTGTTAGCACATTTTCTTGCACAGCTTCAGCACACTCCCCTTATTTCCTCTGCTTATTTGATGGCAGGAGTGCCGGGTTTTATTCTTTAAGTCCTTCAGGAGCTCAGCAGATTTTCCTGCACAGCTTCGGCACACTCCCCTTATTTTCTCTGCTGATTTGATGGCAGGACTGCCGGGTTTTATTCTTTAAGTCCTTCAGGAGCTTAGGAGGCAGAATATTAGTTCATTGTGGTTGGCACCGTCTGTCTCAGCTGAAAATTTGGCTTTTCCAGTGATCATGGCGGGGGAAAATAGGCAAAATAGGCATTTGCTATTTAGATCGAGGGTAAACGAGCATTCAACAACGGAAAGTGCCCCAGTCCCTGCCGAAAGGCCTGCAGCAGCCCCCGTAATCTGTTCATTGCTTTCTTTCCGTTCCAGCAAGTTCTATGAACTATTGCCCGTGGGCTGGGAACGTCATTTGGGGTGACACTTGCCAAAACCCAAACGTTGCCTAATTACAGCAGGCGGATCTCAACGTCGAGTGAGCGCTCGAGACGGCAGGCTGCCTAGATAAGCTTTTAAAATCTCATGCTGCTTTGGCGCCTTTCCATACACGCTTTCCATACATACAAGCGTTTTTCCATACACGCTTGCTTCATTGCTGGCTTTTTGATTGCTTCATGATTTGTTTTGGGCATAACCCTGCTCACTGTCGAATAGTGTTCCCGATCAACTGCTTGCCCGTTAGCTGGTTTGCTCAGCCCGCGTTTCATACGCTGAATTGTTTCTTGCCGAAGGCATTAAAGAATGCTTTTCTCAATATAGGTGGGATGCACATTATAACATCTGCTTAAAGGATGGTGTTCTAAGGGGTTTTATTAATTTGAACCTCGTTCACCTTTATCTTTTGGTCTTCTCAACAGTTAAGTTTTCTCTGTGGGGCTCTTATTTATTTCTACCCTCTGGTTTTAACCCGCGTACTGTGTCGTTGTAACTATCTCATGACGAGCGCGTTGTTGTATAACGTTATAGCCCAATAAGCGGCATAATAACTGCAATGCCAACGTTCGTCCAGCAGTGCTGCAGAACATAACTGCTTTAAAGCTGTACCCCAAAATGCGGAGGCAAGCTGTGGTACTCTGACGCGCTCCTCGTAAGTCCTGGAACGGGGTGCTTCTGACGATCACCTAGCAGGCACCTTGCAAGGTCAGCGTTACAAGGCGAGTTACATCGGTGTGATGCGCCGTCGCCCTTCAAATCGTAAGTCACGATTCTACCATAAAGGCGTGCTGTCGGCTACGTGTGGCATGCAGCTGGCGTGCTGAGAAGTTCGCGGTTCGCTACGTGCGCCGCAACGCCGATGGGACCCGAGGCCGCCTCGGCGCAGCTTTCCTCGTCGCTGCCCGCTCGACAGGCGCCCTTTGTGGGCGGCCGTGCTCGGAGTTTCCAAGATGCTCCGGCCCCTCATGCACTGTGCACCGTCTCACGGGCGCTGCTTGTGAACATTCTTATGCACTGATGCGGTAACTACATGGCGTTCTCATGGGTGGCTGTACCTTCCCCAAACCTCCGCGTTTGTTCTTTTTAGCGATCCTGTGCCTCGGTCAGCCTTGCAAACGGCGTTCTCAACTAGTTAGTCATAGATATCCCACATGCCGCAGTGGCTCGGAGAATGAAGAGATCCCAAAACACCGGTGTGCACGAGATTTCGGTGCGTGTTGAAATCCCCAGGTGGTCTAATTAACCCGCAGCTTTCCCTTACGGCCCGCCTCATAGCCCAGGTGTAGCTTCAGTGCGAAGAACTGCTATTTGAATTTCAATCGAGACGTCGCCCGGGATACTGCAAGATTTACCACGTTTGCTCACCACCTTTCCGTCCAGAGATTACGCCAGGCTGTGACCAGACGTTCCAAGATGTGAAAACCCCCTCGCAGTACTTCAGCACATAGCAAAGAGTCCCAGGGAAGGATTAAAGTCAATCATCGGAGATTTATTGTGACAGCCCACGGGAAAATGACGCACAATGCAATCTTGGGAGAAGAAGAATTATTTTCGACAGGAATCTCTTTGAAACAAAACACCCAGTACTTCCCTAAACTTCCATAGCTTCGCACAACTCATCCATTGATTCTCCCACAAAAATCGTCTAATATATCCCCACGCTTCTCCGACTTTTTGTATTCGTTGATTCATAGAAGCTTAACTTCAACTTTGTACAGGAACACGTGCGAAAATGGTATTGAACCCAGCAACCAAAGGCTAGCTTAGGGTACATAATGAAAACACAATTTACGCTTCGGTCACCGTAAACGTTAGCTCCGTATGGTATACAAAAGACAGCCAAAATAAATAATGGTGAAGGAAGATTTACACATCAGCTTATACAAAATACATTGGCACTTTGGTGACAGTAAACCGCTACTTTGTAGTGGTTACAAAACACAGCTATATATCGATATAGTTTAAGAAAAATAATGTAATTATAAATAAAATGTGCGAAATAAAAAAAAAAGACGCGAGAAGTTCAGCATGCTGGAGCAATGCATATTTGTGAATTTCGACTTGTGAAATCGTGTTCATTCCCCTGGGGTTTTTTAACCAGGCATATTTTAATGCTGTCGGTAAAATTACTAGATCTTTTTATTTTATGTGGTATGTCATTGCACATTTTGCAATTGCTGAATTGTAGCATTTTCTGTCCGTACACATTATGTATGTGTGGTAGTAGGTTGTTAAGGTTACCTACAGCAGCACTTGTTGTTGCGAGCAATGTAAAATAAAATATCTAGCTGTCGAAAGAATGGCTGTGTTTATTAACTGTGTACCAAAACAGCTATTTTAGACGTAGTTGAGAAAATGGAGAAATAGTGAAGCGCACTATACAGGTGGTTTTCCAGGTGCGTGTCCTCTTGAGTGGGTCATTATTCTCGAAGCCCGCTTTTGCAATCGCCGAATAGTATTAATGTGGGTACTGTACGCCCAGCCTCAGGATACCATGTATTATGATAGGTGACTGTTAAGTAAGGCATACAAATGGTTTTTAGAGCTTTTATATCAGTTGAGGCACTGGCCTACAGCAGAGAGTAGCAAACAGACGCTGGCTTTGCCCAGATAGCATCGACATGACTCTGCCAATGCTTGTGAGTGTCCGCGACAAGTCATCGGTATTTAATCGAGTCAGATATTGAATTACATATTGTGAGATTTAGAGATCTTTTAACCGTTTCGCGTGAATTTTAAAGCGTTCCCGTCCGTTCAAGGGTCTATCAAATCCTTTTCCCCACAGGATTAAACGTTTGTTTAGCTCCATAAAAACATTTGTCCGTATTATTCATACCTACCTTCCAAAGACCTTCCGCCAGGTTTTTTGTCCTACTCTATATATAGCCCGGCTATGGTGTAGCTGCTAAGAAGCTATGTTGGTGCATAGCTTATGGCGCAAGTGTACACGTTCTAGAGTGGACGAGTATTTTTACAATATTATCTATGTCGGACCCCAAGAAAAAAATTGGTCTGGGAACATACTCACATCGTGACCCGCCGTCATAGCGATCATCCCGATGTCCTCCTCACTAAACGAGGGATGGCCCCTCCCGTCACGAACGTGCAGCCCTGAGGGATGCGCGGCGTCAAGGTAGCGATCGTAAGAGGCAGTGGCGGTCATCTCGCAAGGCCTTGCTAACGTGGAGAAGGAACTGGGCCGGAAGCGTGACCTCATGACAGGAGACATGAAGGATGAACAGGTGGCCGAGTAGTCTTAGATGGTTCCTCTTGAGGGGAGCAATCAGTATTCCGCTACCTGTGAAGCCGGATAGCATGTCATCGTTCCTTACGGAAGAGGAGACAGTGCTGGTTCGGCCTTCACCATTGCGGCCCCGTCCTCTGCGTCGATGTCGGCACCCGCGCATGAATAAACGCGTTGTACACAGCGTTGCTCCGGGTCAAGACAAAGTAATCCCGGGCGATTCTGTGACTTCCTCATTGATTCGAATCCTTTTATGTCCGGGGGCCCATAGAATCTCCTAATGTAGGCCCCTCTGTAGGTCGCCGGATATTATCTTTATTTTTAGGACCCTGCAGCTAGACCATCTGCGTGATTTGAAGGCTCTGACGGTGTCCGTTGAGTTGGGGCACATTGTTACGGGTGAAGGGAGGACGAGGGTGCTTGAATTTAGTCCTGCATGTTCAGTAAGACGAGAAGGATCGGCCCTAGCGTGGCTTCTTCGCCAAATATTTGGGCGCAGTTCAAATATAGGCATCTGCTCTTCGGTCCTAAAGGCTGTACCAGCAGAAAAAATGTGGTCCTCAGCTAATCCGGTGTCTGTGTATACATATATGTAGACTTGCATAGTTCGGCCCCCTTAGATATAACTCTCTTGCAATTTGTTTGGAAAGGTCCGGGCCATATGTAATTGAGCTTCATGCTCGCTATAACGGTGGAAGGGCTTTTTAATGCGGCGAGATTTGCGCAAATTCGTTCACTTACTGGCATATACAGTAATACCTCGTTAACTCGAACTCGCATATCTCGAAAAATCGGCTAAGTCGAAATTTTCCGCGGCACCGAACCATTTCCTATACGCCCCATGTATTTGTTGCCCTTTGTTTCGAAGTATGTTTGGGCCAAACTGCGGATATCTCGAAATCTTGACTGAGAGTAGATCGAAAATTTTGCCGCCGCGCACCGTTTCCCAAGATTTGCGCGGTGCTGCCGCGCCGAAGTCCCTGAATTTTTTTCTCGTTTAGCCGCGCCTTCTACAAAGCCGATGTTTTCCCCGAACTTGAAGTCTGAGCCTAGAAGCATATCAACATCGTCAAGCAACCCTGTGGCCCGTTTGGTGGCGGTAGAGACATGCGCAGAGGTACAGTGCACTAGAAGACAGAGGTGTGTCGTGCGGGGAAAAACCCAATGGAGAGCGCGGGTCCCTTTTGCGATGAAAAAAGCTGCGTGGAGCGCAGGCGAAATAAGGTTGAATGCAGCGGCGGTGAAGATCGGCTCATGCAATGCGTCAAGCAGATAGAGGACTTCTTAGGCCCGAGTGCGACCGCAAAGCAGACCAGCCTTACGCAGTTCTTTTCTGCTAAGTAAAATTTCAGTGCCACAAAGCCCAGTCGGTGAACGACTCTTGTATGTTTTTTTTTTCTGTGTCAAACCTTTCTGAAAAAGCAAGATTGGAAGCTGCTGTTGAAGAGCTCGTAAGCAGTAGGGCAATTTTTCCAAAGAACTCGGTATTTCATGGAATTCGCACAAATATTCTTATCTCGAAAATCCGCTTATCTCGAAATTTTTCGTGGTTTTTACTACTTCGAGTTAACGAGGTATTACTGTAGATGAAGTGTGTGTTTTAGCAGCACGAAAAAACACCCACAGAAATTTAGTCCGAATATCCAAAACCTTTCCTTGTTTCTTTCTTTCTTTCTTTCTTTCTTTCTTTCTTTCTATACAGAAAGGGGAGCAGAGGCTAAAGGCTAGGAGCCTGTCTAGGGCTCCTGCTCCGGGTGGGAGGTAGCGTGCGGGCCCAATATCTTACATTGCACACTTGCTGTCGAGTGTACAAAAAGAAAAAGAAAACAAGAAAACTTCAGAAAATACTTCGCCGTCATGCACCTCGAACGCTTAATGGGCGACTACTTTGCACAAAGAATACAAATTGAACTTTTCACGCAGGATATGGTATCACAACACTCAGGAGTTTTTCAGTGCAGTGAAATGAGTGAACGGACATCTAAATACACATGCAAGAGAGACTTACTTCCGCATAGATATCTACAATTTCGCTGCAGCAATTTATTTCTTGCTTCGGTAAATCATAGCGATATGCAATTCACTGCTGTAAAGGGACATTTTTGATATGTGGTTTTGACAATCGTCGGCCAAAATCGATGTGGTTCTGAACTTTGTTGAATAAGGGATTTGATCATCTGTGTGTTGCCGGCCATAGTATGTTCTTGTAGAACACATTGGTCGATGTCGTCTACGCAAGTTATGTTGTGTGGCAGTAACAGGGTTGGAATTATTTTACAAATTGCTGTCGTTAATATACTGGCGTAATTTGTAGTAGTATATTTGATTTGCCTTAAGAAGTGAATGCTTTAGAGAGAGCACGTGTGTAGGTAGGTATTCAGGCCCACCGCAGTAATTTTCGAATATCTGTAATACCTTCTTCTGCAACAAGCAATTTGTTATAGTTCTGTGTAGTAGTTGTGCCCCATACTAAGGCGCAGTAAGAAAGCTTAAGCAAAATAACGAATAATAGAGCGTATTTTTTAAACATAACGGTATGATATCTCCAATTTTATATGGACACCCCACCGTTTTGCTCAGTTCAGCTGTAAATGTACACACATCTGTATTCCATGATAAATTATTTTAAAAACAAATGCCTAAATATTTGTGTACTTTTAATTGCTTGAGTCTGTTGCTTGGAAAGATCAAATCTATAGTATAATTAAATGATTTATTAATCGGTGTGAGCACTACATAATTGGTTTTACTTATGTTTAATTGTAACTTATTGATATGCAGCCAGTGGGATAGAGGATGCAAGTATTGGTAACCCTAGTTTCCAAATGTGGCAAGGCCGTATCCGTCAAAAACATATTGGTGTCGTCGGCATATATTAATATTTTGGGTGAATCAGGTATAACCAGTAGATCATCTATATATAAATTAAACAGTATTGGCCCGAATATCGATTCCTGCGGAACACCATTTATTATTCGAAGTTTAGTTTAGGGTAAACCGTTTACTAGGACATATTGATGCCGATTTGTCAAGTAGTTGCGAAATAATTCAAGGAGAATACCACGAATAATACCGATGCTCTCAAGTTTTAGTCGAAGTATTTCGTGGTTTACCGAATGAAACGCGTTTCGTAGATAAAGAAAGAGGCCAATAGCGTACAGTCTGCATTCAATGTTTTTAATGACATCATTTTAGATGTCCAGCAATGCTATTTCGGATGAACGGTTTTTCGTAAACCCGTACTACGCATCACAAATAATATTATATTTAACCAAAAAAAAACTTTGAGGCCATACGTTTAGAATTTTCTCAAGTGTTTTGGAAAGGACAGGCAGCACCGATATTGGCCGATATTTATTCTCAGTATAAGCATTTACCCCTTTACAAATTGGTGTGACCCTCGCTATTTTTAATTCATCGGGAAATATTCCAGTATCGATCATCTTATCACCAATATTAGACAGAACATAACTGATTAGATCACTAATGTATATTATAGAGGCTACCAGAATGTCATTGAACCCAGCATCAGGATTGGGTTTGAGGTGGTTTATTATATTTGCTATTTCTTCTGGTGTGGTAACAAAGAGTAAAAGGAATTTCCTACATTTGGGCTTGGCAAGGACAGTCTTCCGTCGACAGGGGCAGCTGGCAAACTATATTTTCCACTTTGTATAAAATATTAAGTTCAGCTACCGTGTCCTCCTCACACATCGTGCCTTGGGATGTTACAGTTTTTGCAATGGTGGTTCGTGGTAGTTTACCGTTAAATTATTTTTTGCCAAATTTTTCTAGCATTCCCTTGCAGACGTGAAAATAGGAATTCATAATACGCTGATGCAGTTTGCTTAAGTTCGGCGTTAATTCGATTTCAATATTTTTTAAATGCTATAAGGTCAGTTATATCTCGCGTTTTGACAAAAGAGCAATAGGTTTTTTGTTTCTATTTCCTTGAATAAAAAGCAATTAACCCACGGCTTTCGCATTTTCCTCTTAGGTTTTCTACTTTTAGTTTTTTTTTTTTTTGAAAGGCTTCTTTACGACAAGTTTTGACCGTACGCAAAAAAAAAAAACTGTAAACCTTATTGGGGTCAGTTTCACAGAAAACCGATATTCATTTTCTGCTAGTAACCTAAGGTTGCTCAGCCGAAAAATTTCATGCATTACAGGGACGGCCGCTAGGGGGCCAGCGGGAGCGGACTTCTGTCACGTCGGCTCCGTAAAATGTCCTTTTCTCTAGAGGAACAACCCAAATTTTGGCTTGAAAGTGACGTGCTGTGTTTGCGGAACTCCTAGGGACTCCGTGGATACCAAATTCAAGCCGTGAGTGGACTTTCTGAGACTTTTTCACACCCTTTTTTTGGTCGACCACGCCGCAGCATCGCTAACCCTAAGCCAAGCCAGGCTAGGCTTAGCAGCCCGGCGACCCCGGGCGTCCGCCGTCAGACTCTTGGCGGCAGCCCGACGCGGCCGACAAAATGGTGATGGAAGTGGCGGTAGAAGGTACGGACATTGACCCGACGGAACTTAAGGAGTTAAACTGGATCACAAAGGTGACGAAAAAAGTAAAGGAACTACAAGATCAAGGTCGACGAGAAAAACAGAGCGCGGACGCTTCGTGCGACACGCTTTCAACAGCCGCCGCCGGAACAGCGACAAACCTTAAGAGGTCACCCATCGGAGAATATAAAGCGCGCCTGGCTGGCAAGCAGCTGGCGGAAAAATCGATTGCATCGCATCTGCCGAGACTGCCACACACGGACCACAAGGTGATTCTGCGACCGAAGGGCGGACTTGCACTCACCAAGCTCTCGGTCCCCTACGTAGGGGGAATGCTAAGACTTGCCGCCGACGTACAGTGGGAAAAAGGCAAAGAAGAAGACCAAGTTGTGTTAAACGACAAGCAAGGCACCATAACATACAGCACGCCGAGGCAAGAAGACGCTCTGAAAGTACTGTCTCTGAGAAAACTACCGATTGGAGACAAGGCCTACGAAGTAACGTCCTACATGGCAGCACCGGAGAACTGCGGTAGAGGAGTAGTACATGGCATCGATCTCCGTTTCTCCGAGGAGGAACTCGAGGTCGGTTTCTCCCACCGCACTAACCCCCCTATCATCGGGGTGCGTAGGATGGGAAGATCCGAATCAGTGATCATCACTTTTGCCGATCCCCAAGTCCCACGATGGGTCAGGTGCTTCGGATCGCCCATCAAGTGCTTCCTATACCGAAAGAAGTATGAAGTCTGCTTTAAGTGCGGCGACATCGGCCATCGGTCGGACGTCTGCAGCAACAATCCCACCGACAAATGTAGGAAATGCGGTGATCCGTCGCCCGCGAGTGAACACCGTTGTGTACCGAAATGTCAGCTGTGTGGAAAAGAACACGAGACGGGTGACAAGAGGTGCAAGGTTCTCTACCGCACCCCGTACGTCCTGAAAAAGAGACAATGGGAGCGAAAACTCGGAGAACAGGCAAAGAAAGAAGAAGAAGCGGACGAGAAGCGGAGGCACAGAGAGGCACAGTCAACCATCAAAGCATCGCAACGGGCAAGCCGAAGGGACCAGAGCCGGGATCGCGCGCGGAGCATGTCTCGAAGCCGAAGCAAGTCGAGGAACCGATCCGTCTCCTTCCCTCGCCTGCCACCTCTGAGGACTGAAACTATATCGACTGCTAATAGCTCGAGTGAAAACAGCGGCAGTGTCCGTGCATCGCTGGAAAACTCGAAGACAAACGCACCAAAGGTAGGTTGGGTGAGTGGGACCGCCCAGGATGCAAATGCGGAGGTTATAAGGAAGTTGACAGAGCAAAATAAGTTTCTGATGGAGCAAAATAAGCTTATAATGGACCAAAACGCAGAACTCAAAAGGCAGCTTGACGAAATCAAGACGGTAATTACCGCAAAGGCATCGGAACAGGTAGTCGAGTCGATGCAGGTAGTCCACTCTCCTCCTCTCGAACAACCTGAATCCAAACTAAACGATGTTGACGACAAACTCGCCAGTAGGGTGTCGAAATTAGAAAAGGTTTTCGTAGCAATGGCAGAGTTGAAGAGCCTGAAAAAGGTAGAGGATAGACTACTGGAAATGGAGAAACGCATGGACCGGTTAGATAAGTCTAACATGAGACGGCAAAAGAGCTCGAAAAATCAAGAATTCAATAGACCCGATGGATCACAGGCAACCGTATCTTACAGCCTGGCAGTGGAATAGTAGGGGCTACGGCAGAAAACGTTCGGTTTTGCAGGCTTTCCTCGACAGCGGCGAAGGTCGTCCGGTAATAATTGCGATTCAAGAATGTGGGAAAAATTCCAAATTATCGGGGTATAAAGCCTACCCGGGACTCGGAGACGACACCCGGGTAGTCACGTTCGTCAAGCGAAACGTAACGGCAGTGCAGCACGAGACTGGGAATACCGAGATCGACCACTCGATGGTGGAACTCATCCCGCGTAAGCGCACGGATAAGAGTCTCTACGTCTTGAATGTGTACAGCCCACCCAGACAGAGGAAATGCGATTTTGGAGACTTGTTTTTCAGAGCAAAAAATCTAACCAAAGGTGCTCCCTTGTTGGTCATGGGGGATTTCAACGCCCCACATCCAGCTTGGGGGTATAAACACACTCTAGTCAAAGGTAGGGCCTTGTGCCAGGCAATTCAACACCACGATCTACTGCTAATCACCGACCCCATGAATCCGACGAGGCAAGGTAATAGTGTGTCGTCAGACACAACGCCCGACCTCACCCTCACACACGGCGGAGTCAAGGCCACATGGCGAAATACCGGGGAAGACCTAGGCAGCGATCATAAACTCATAGAAATCGTAGTCAGCAATGTTACCCCAGTTCCCAAAATGCGCAAGCACAAAATCACTAGCTGGGAAACTTTCAGAAGCATAGACGCGACGGCAAGCGAACCGATACGCGACATTGGGGAGTGGAGTAAGAAAATTATCGAAGCCGCTCAAGCGGCAACGGACGAGATAGAGACGGACGAAGGGATCAAAACCACTGACAGCCGCCTCGTCGGCTTATGGAGGAAAAAGAAAGAATTAGAGGAGAAACTCAAACATAAAAAATGGGACAGGAACCTACGTAGGAGGATTGCAGCCTTAAATAGGGAGATAGAGGACTATTCTTTGGAGCTGACCAGACTAAATTGGGCAAACACATGCAGTCAGATGAACCAAGAAATGGGAAACGCGAAAACATGGAAGTTACTTAGACACCTACTCGATCCGGAAAAGACCAGATCGGAGGCGCGCCAGCAACTCCAAACCCTTGTCTACAAGTTCGAGGGAACCACGCAAGACTTACTAGACGAGGTCCGTAGCCGATACCTGGGGCCGTCCACCCGCGAAACTCTTCCTGAATACGCGGGAGCCGCAAACGAGGCCTTGGACGCCCCGATTACAGTAGCGGAAGTTAGAGCAGAGCTAAATCGCCTTAGAACCAACACTGCGGCCGGGCCAGACAAAGTCAGCAACAAAATGCTACGAAATCTCACCGAACAGTCTATCTATGACTTAGCCGCTTACATGCAAAAATGCTGGGACAGCGGGGAGATTCCTTTGGAATGGAAAAGGGCCAATCTGGCCCTCATTCCGAAACCTGGAAAGACACTAAGCCTCGAAAATCTAAGACCGATCTCTATCACGTCATGTGTCGGCAAGCTAATGGAACGCGTAGTCCAGACCAGACTTAGCCGATATCTCGAGGACGAGGAACTGTACCCGGACTCAATGATAGGATTCAGAGCTAAGCTTTCGGTCTGCGATGTAATGCTCCAGATCAGAGAGGACATCATAAACTACACGGGTAAAGATACGAGAGCCATCGTCGGTCTTGACGTTGCCAAGGCCTTCGACAACGTCAGACACACAGCCATCCTTCACAACTTGAGCAAGTTAAACGTAGGCGCTAAAACGTACAACTACGTGCGAAATTTCCTCTCAGATCGTACGGCAAACATAGAACTGGGAGGTATGTCCCTCGAGAACATCAATCTAGGCAACACGGGAACGCCACAAGGTTCGGTACTATCTCCCACTCTCTTTAATGTGGCTATGATTGGACTCCCTAAAAAACTCGACAGGATAGAAGGCCTAAGGTACACCATGTATGCGGACGATCTCACGCTGTGGATAAATCGTGGCAGCGACGGACATATTGAGAACGTTCTTCAGAATGCCATAGACGAGATCGAAAGCTACTTAGAGCCGCTGGGACTGAAATGTTCAGCCGAAAAATCCGAGGCGCTTTTCCTCGTCTCCAAAAACAACAGAAGGATGGGCAGAAATGACTGCGACATAAGACTGAAGGCCGGCGGCAAGCCTATACCCGCAAGGGACAAGCTCAGAGTCCTCGGGCTATACGTTCAGGACTCCGGTAGAAATACTGAGACTATCCGCAAACTAGACAACGCCGTCGCGCAAATTTGCAGAATGTTAAGGCGAATCTCCAACAAGCACGGGGGAATGAAAGAGACTAATCTACTGAGGCTCTTTCAAGCCTTTGGCGTTAGCAGGGTACTCTTCGTAGCCCCCTTCATGAAGCTAACCAAGGCAGAAAAAAGTAAGCTCGACATCATAATTAGAAAGGGCATCAAATGTGCGCTAGGTCTTCCCCCAAACACCTCCACGGCCAAAATACTTAGTATGGGTGTATCTAATACTATCGATGAACTGATTGAGGCGGTAAATGCGTCACAACAACAACGGTTGCTGAGCAGCAAGACGGGTCGGAGGATATTAGAGCGTCTGGGATACCAGACAGGAGAAAGAGGTAAAGACAGTATAGAGCTACCCAGGCAGCTCAGGGAAAAACTTACTGTGTCACCACTGCCAAGAAACATGAGCCCAACGCATCATGAGGCTAGACGTAAAAGTAGAGCCAGAGCCCTGCAAATTAGATATGGTGGCAGGACTGACGTCCTGTACACAGACGCAGCGCAATATCAGACGAAAAAAGCTTTCGCAGCAGTGGCGGTTACGGAAAACGGTGTACCCGTTTCGTGCTGCACGGTACTGAGCAAAGACATAACAGAGGCAGAAGAGTCAGCCATCGCTCAGGCGATGACTCAATCAGGAATAAAAACGATCGTGAGCGACTCGAAGTCCGCCATCAGAAACTTCGATCGAGGAAGGATCTCCAATGCCGCATGGAAGATCCTCGCGAACGCAAAGGCTCCCATCGAACAGGCGACATTAGTGTGGGCACCAGCTCATACGGGTCTCATCGGGAATGAAAAGGCACATGCGACCGCCCGAGGTCTGACAGTCCGGACGATCGCCGCCGCCACCGAGCCAGACGCGGTTCCTCCGTACGCGGAGCCCCTCCCGAGTGCAGACGACGGGCTAGGAAACTTCCACGAAATAGTACAATACTATAGACTAGCGAGGAAAGTACTACCGCCGGCTCACCCGCACCTTACTAGGAAAGAGGAAATATACTGGAGAAGGTTACAGGCGGGGGTCTTCCCAAACCCCGAATTGTACAGTAAATGGCACCCCAAAGTATCTGATTCCAAATGCAAACAATGTCAGGGCATAGCGGATCTCGTTCACATGGTCTGGACGTGTCCCTCTTACAAAAAACCTCACAGAAATGCTGCATCCTGGGAGGCCCTGCTACTCAGCCAGGACTCCAGCAGTCAGAGAAAAATCATCGGTCTCGCCCTGGAAGCCGCCGAATCGCAAGGGATTCTGGCTGACTGATGGGGGGGCACACCCTTTTGTGCTTTTGACTGGTGTAAATAAAGTTTCCCCTCCTCCTCATGCATTACATGCGGGTCCTCGTACCACGTGGTAGCTTATAATGCGTAAGCATTCTTTGCTGAGTGCCCCACAGCGCGAACTGCGTAACGCCTCGCATTTTCACGAAAATGCATGATGGGAGAAGTTAACACAATTCATAGTTTTATTAGAGTAAACGGAGCTAATCGGTCGAAGGAAATTTATAAATAATAAGAACTAAAAATAATATACATGAACTAACGAAATAAAATATCGACCACTTACACGACGTACACAAACATTTAAAATAAGCCCCGAAAAAACAAACTACATTAGGAATCAAAACATTGTGATACCACCAACCTTGGAATGCGCTGCATTTGCACAAAAAATGATAATATGCAAATTTAACACCCCAAATCATTGTAATCGTCTAATCATAGGTAATTGGTGAAAGAAAACCATTGAAAACTAAGAAATAGAAAAAAAGAACAAGGAGTAATAAGACAATATAACAATATAAATAACATAAAATAATATAACAACACAAAACAACAGCAATATAAAAATACCTTTCTTATACACGACACTCACACGACGAAGCAGAAAAAAAAGCTCCACGAATATTAAGCGGAACACGAATAATAATACCACGAGAAAGCATAGACTGTGTGACGCCCCATTTGTACAAAAATGCATTGACCACGTTAACTTGTTTAATAGTTATAATAGCGCAAGTGTACTTGAATTACTTGTCAAACTAAAAAACCCTAAAATGAAGGAAAGCACCGTAAGAATTCCTGCGCATTAGCTCGCAGCGCTCAGAATTTCTGTACATTTGGGTCCGGTGAGCACACTAATGAATTTCGTATGCTCGCCGAGGGATGCCATCTCGCCACGTCGAGCGGCAGCAGCAAGATCGAGCGAGATATTTACGGCGGGCCGGCCATGAAATAGTGCGGGCCAAGACGCAAGAACTAGAGGGAGTGAGATGATTTGAACAAGCGAACTCATTTGTCTTTTTATCGTGGTGCGAGCAATACATTAAAAGGTCAGCATAAATGCAGCCTTTTATTTGTTTGAATACACTCCTCGCGGTCACTTCTCGCCACATACGGAGTTCATGAAGCATTGTCCGCGATCATCGGATGCGAACAAAATATTGGTGTTACCTGCAATTCTCTCGTCGCTTATCTTCATTGTCAGTTGTGATAGACATATTTGGCCATGAGTAGCCAAGTACGTGGGCTATTTTATTGTTTTATATTTTTTTATCTGGTTCATTTTGCAGTGATGTCCATTTACGCTTTTGTAATGGTGGCCTTCGCAAATCATGCATTTTTGAGCTAATCCGGGCCAAATACAGTTACTCTGGGTTCATGATTTTTTATTCGTGTTTCGGTTTATTGTCTATATTTCGCATATTATAACGATTTAAATGCGTAAACTTCCCCAATTACTCATTTTTGTGTAAATACAGGGCGTTACACGATTGGGGCTGCGTGATTACTCAGCAAAAAATGCTTGCGCATTAAAAACAAAAAAAAAAAGAAATCATGAACTTCGGCGTGCAAGGCCTCCTCCCTTTGTGGCAGCATACAATAACAATATAATTATAGCCAGAATTGAAAAAAAAAAGAACCCCCCGCGCCCCCGCTTGTGAGACCCCACGCCCTCAAAAAAAAAAAAAAAGTAAGCCATTCCCAAGTTTCCTAAATTACCCTGTGGGAGTGTAGCGTCGCGTGATGTGAAATGGCAGCGGATAGATGAAAAAGTGGAGGGGGATGGGATCGCGCCGGTGCCGCATCGTGAAAAGATTGGCGCGACTTCACGTAGTTTCCCCCGGGGATTTATTTCCGAGTGCGGTCGCTTGCCGCGTATAAATAGGAGAGCCGCATTGAAGGGTGCGGACACGCCACCAGCCAGAGTACCGCAGCGGGGGAGATTTGTGACACGATATCCTGCAGACAGATTTCACTGCGTTTCCTCTTTGCCTGATAGCGCAGGTGGGCTACTGCACTTGATGAAAGGGGGCAAGAAAGCGAATCGGGGAAAAAGTTCGCGCTGGCCGGAGCCAGTGAATTGACTGGGCACGTGGGCACTGCAGCCGCGGATCGATTGCAGAGGCCTTTCAGCGGTGCTGTAGGTCTGAAAGCCGAACTTCGAGCAGAGGGCCTGCATGCCCATGGCTTTTGCGGACATCTTGGTGTTTTCGCTTCATGCAAAGGAACTGGAATTGAGGAACTCACGTGTGGGGCGTTTATAGGGTTAATTGAGTTTAAGGCTAATGACAGAAGTGGCCCTTTAATAAGCTGTTCTTGGTACCTGCTTAAAATGTATGAGGAATGAAATAGTACAGTAAACGCTAAGGATGAGCATACACATTGAACATCAAGACAGCTTGACGAAAAAAAGTAGGACTAGACGCATAAAGGTTTACATTAACACAATATACAGATGGTAGTATGTAGTGGTGCGCTCTGAAGCGCTGAGTGGAAAATTCAAACTACGGAAACATATATCTCCGAGATATATATTTACAAGATATATATGCACTCTAAGATATATGTAGAACAAGAACACAAATTCGAACGGCTCGAGTGAAGCAGGAGGAAGGTTACAGAGAGTGTCATTCATTTTCGTAGTACAATACTAAATGCGCTTTATTTGTGTATGTATTTTTATCACCTAATCTTTTTATTTATATTTATTTGCCTTGTGTTTATTTCTTTCTCTATTACTCGAACCAAAATGCGGTCGTGCATATGACTTCCAAAATTGATAAAAATGTCCAAATACTAACTTGTAGACCTATGACGAGTGCCGTGCTACGGCATGCTGTCAAGCCGATCAGCAAACATCTTGGCGAACCAGGAAATATCTCTGCGTCAAAAGTGGCTAATATTTCACGCGAGTTTTGGGCAAATGCTCCTGACAGGAGGAATCGACGACGCCTTGTTTGCTTTGTCCTCAGTTTTCTTCGATATCCACGTCTATCTCCCTCAGTGTGCAGGGGAAAGGGAAAGTGTGAAGCTGACGAGAAGGAATGTCGAGTAAGACGAGAACACTGGCTAAATCCATCAGCAGTACGCAACGCCCACTTATAATTTGCGACAATAAATTCAGCCACCTTCGCAATTGAGATGCGAAGACTGAGGAAACAGCAGAGCTGGTGGCCTTAACTAGCTTTGACCTGACTTTTCTAGGGTGTGCCCCTTTCTTAAGATGCATATAAATAAAAAGCGAATATTTCTCCATGCAAACATTGCAAAATCGAAGTCCACATTCCACCCTCCCTAAGTCCAAAATCCAAACGGCCAAAGTCCAGAACCAAAGTCCGCTTCAATTCAGCAGACGCCCGAAGCAAACGCCCGCGCTACCAACCAAGAGGAAATGCTGAGCGCCCCGAATGAACTGTAGCGTTTGTACATAGGGTGTATAATTCGACCAACCACCTGAATAGTTCCCTCCTTTGAAGGCTTGTGTCTGTTTGCCTGAATTTTGATGTATTTGTGCATGTTTTGATTTGAGCGTGTTCTCTTGGCTATGTAGTATCCTCGTACTGTCATATGTGAGCCTATTCTCCCATTCAATAAAAAAGGGAAACGATACTGCAATCGGGTAGAGGCCGGTTTCATAACGCAAAGGACCCAGGTTAGGTTCTGACCACAGGAAGCGTTTTTTTCTTGAGGCGCGCACTTCGCACACCTGCTCGTGGGCTCCTTGCCTCCTCGCCCCTTTACCCAACACTGCTTAGCCTAGCATTGTTTCTCCTCTCCACTTTGATGCGCCAGGTTTCGAGCGACGACGCCAGGCACGGATGGAACTCAACCATAAACAGCTCTGCTCTTAAAAGGCACCCTGCCTCCTCTTTAAAAAAATGACCAGACTTTTATCTTTCAGCATTTGAAACATAAATTTGGGAGTAGTACAGGGAAGCAACACATAGGCTATGACGCACGCTTAAGTGGAGAGCTGCTGACTAGCCACTGAGGGACCTTTTACATGCAAAGAAGTCTGTCGTATGGCTGATTTTGCATATCGCCTCCATCAGAAACGCAGCCAGCGTCCTAGGGAAAAGAACGCTCGAGCACACGGGTAGAAGCCGGTCGCCGCAGCGGCTTCCACCAGTCCGGAAGTTACTGAAGTTACATAGAAAAACGCTTCCAAGCGGAGGAGAAGGCTGGTTTTAGACGCGTCGTTAGCCTGGGGCACTGTCGGGGCGGCCAAGCGGTCGTGTTGAGACGAGCGAAGTGTACTTCGCTCGTCTATCGTAGTATACGTCTATCGTGACCGCATCTGTGAGGGTTCGCGAGCAAACGGCCAGGTCTAAAACCACTTTATTTAGCCTGGTCGACCGACAGCGCACGGTGAAACGGCGTCGAAGTCCGATAAGCGCGTTGGAAAAAGCGGTCGCTTGGCTACGAGCAGTGCACGACGAGGAAGAACCAGGGGTTTGGGTGGAGACTGAGGACTAGTGCTAGAGAAAGCGCAGTTTGTCGTCCCCGCAGAGCGTAAGGGCCCTCTAGCACCCCGGTATTATAAAGGCCTGGGCAGCGTTTCCACTTTGCGTTGCGTTCTGCCGGAACAGCGAATTGGGCTTTGTTGAAGCCCTTCGCAGCAGTAATTCAAGCGAAGAAGCAACATGTTACCGGTGAAAGCTCGTGGAAATGAAAAAAGCCCACACTTTATTTAAGCGCTGGGGAAGTATACTTTTCCGATGACTAATTCAATGCCATGTGTTGAGGACAGATCGTGACGTACCTGCCTTCATGTGTGACCGAATGGGATGTAAACCTGGCTGCAGCACATATTTCTGCGTACGTCACTAACTTATACCATGAAGGCTCAACCTCGCTCAAGTTTAGCGCGTTGTCAGATTAGGAAGCGATCGTGTGGCCAACGTGAGCTAGATAGCGGTAAAGAATTTCGAGGGCAAACTCGAGAGGGAACTTGCGAGCGAACATTCCAGATTCGAGTGTCTTTTAGATGAGCAACTTCGTTAGTTACTGGTGTCAAATTTCTAAATAAGAACATGAACTCCAAGACCTATAAGTAATATGCCAGTCAATATGTTTTAGGCAAGTAATCGCGTGGTAGTTGAAGTGCCTAGCCTCACTCTAAAAAGTTCCTTGGGAACGTTTTTTGGTGCAATGTACAAAAATGACCAATCTCTGCTTCTAAGAGGAGAAAATTTCACAAATCAAATGACCGAACATATGATTTGACTCGAAAAATGGCATCTGCACTAGGTAATCAGGCATTGAAAAACGTCATGCTTGCTTTGCTTTATGTGCCACTACAGACCCGATGTTTGACTGGACTCTTGATCGCTGTATTTCGCCAATTTGGCTGCACTAACAACTGATCATTGATGGGCGTTTTAAGTGGAGCTACCCACAGGCGTCTTTAACAGTGTGCAACAGCACAAAATTGCGAGGAACACAGCAATTGTTTCTTTTTAGGGCCTCTGAAAACACCTTCTTTTTGACACCTGAAATGTTTTAGCACACGCCCATTAAAGCTGTCTATTTCTTGTTTAGGTGAAAAGGAAGTATCAGAGCCAAGTATGTACTCTGCTCGGGGCTCCCCAGAAAACGCAAAAATTCTCTTAAAATGGTGGTTTTTTTTTCCTGCGGTCTTAAAGGTTAGGTTACGCTTTGTGCGCCGGGGGGGGGGGGGGGGGGGGGGCGTCACAGTGGCCCAGTTTGGCCGGCTCCTTTTATATGCAACAATAAAAGCATTTGATGGCCGCTTTAATGGGTAACCACATATAGAGATTTTTGTGAGCGACGCGATAGTGTAATTCTATAGCTTACAGTGGGCTAGTAGTGTGGGCGACAGCGGCCAGCTGTTGCCCACACTATAGAATACACTGCCCCCCCCCCCCTTTCGTCGCTATTGCTTGCTTTTGGGCTGCTTCCGGCTGGCTTCTGTCCGAAAAAGCGAAAGAGAGGCCGAGTAGCCATAGAGTTTGTTAGTAAGAATACTAGAGAGGAAACTCCACCTGGGAATCCATGTCGGTGGGGGTGAGTATGGTCTTATGGGAAGACCACAGCTGATGCCTTGGCATGTCTCTCGGATTCTAAAGCGTCTTCTTGGGGTTGCTTTCTTCACAATGCAGTGCTATGTTTGCGAGGTAGCCGCTCTTGCCGAAATGGCCGAAACTCGCGTCGCTTTTCTCGTTTCGCTTCTCTTGCTTCGCTTGGAACTCTAAATTCGCCCCACTAGTTCATGCTAAGGCAGCTGTGCGTCATTATAAGCAAGTGGAAGGGCTAGTGCTGGCGAGTCACCATCAGTACATATTTACATAAGTACAAGCCCACAGTGTAGATACGCTAGTCTGTGGTAAGAAGAGTGCGTTTCCTGTTTTTTTTTTTTTTTTTTTTTTTTGCAGTAGCAGTACATATGTTAATAGCATCCAGACATCTTGACTGATCGGGTAATTTGCCACTGCGAAAGTTGTAGCAGGAGTTCTTTTAACACGAAAGTGTTTTATGCCGGTGTACGCAAACCTCCCCAACGCCATATCCGTCACGAAAATGACATCTCCAGGAAAAGTTCCATTTGCGCGGCGGCGCTAGGACTCGAGCCCACCATTAGTCTGGCCGCCACGGAGGTGTCAAATGCTCTGCCAAATGAGCCATGAAGTCATGCCCGGATAGCTGCACGAACGCGCCTTACGTCCTTCCCCCTAACTCTCCATTCAGATGGTGCTGCCGTCACGAAGAGGTGAAGCGTTGTAGTGTGTCATGACGCTAATGAGTGCCGATAGTTGGCGCCTCGATAGGGCAGCGTATAGCAGGGGAAGCTGCCGTGTTTATCTGCCCACCGCCTATGTGGAACGCCGCTCAGCTTGTGGAACGCCGCCGTCGCGTTCCACGTTCCACAAGCTGAGCCCGTAGCAACGCAAGCGTCTGGCGTACACGCCACGGAGCAGGACCAATGTGGTCGCGCCTTTGCCGGAGCAATCCACCTGCAGGACGTTGCTCGCCAAGCACACCCACAAGACTGCTGCCGACCCCCAAATCAGGCTCCTTTCGCTGTAGCGGATGGTGACTTCACCAGACGATTCGTTGACAACCCGTTCTCAGGGTTCGTTCGCACGGTTTGCGAGCGCCTGGGGTTTCAATCGTATTTACGCAATGCTCTGGCGCGTGTAATCCAGTGTATAATGTGCAAGCGTCTTACGGTGCCATACCGACGAAATATAAATAGCGATGTGCCAGTTCATATCGATGCACAATAAACATCCAAATGCTCCTATGAAGGCACATTTCACTTTCGTTTTTACCGATTCCTATGAAAAAGGATCAACCACATTTTTGTAACACGAACAAAAACCCCGCGAAGGCGAGGGGCTCGTTTTAAGTGCGAATGCACTTCTTAAGCGACCCTGAATCACGCGTCCACCGCCGTCCGTCCATCCGCACCACATACCCACTTAGGGCGATTGGCCAAGAAGAGTTCCTAATTTCTTTAGCACATACCCACTTAGGGCGATTGGCCAAGAAGAATTCTTTCGCATCACCCGTGCATTCCCACTTCCCCATCGACGACTGCTGCTTCGCCAGGAGCGGAAGTCGGGGCGAGTACTGCGGCGTCTTCCTCGTCAGTCACGTCTACGCGAACCTCGTGTCGCACGCCGTGTCCACCTCGCCGGTCAGGGACGAGTCGCCGTACAGTGCCGTCTACACCGACGCGTACTCGGGCGACGGAATCGTGGTCGTCACCCTCTACCTCGCGCCAAACATCTCGCGCGACGACGTCGTCGAATACGTGGACGCGGCGATGGAGAGTGTGGCCAGGCGCGTAAAGCCCTCGGACCCGGTCGTGGTTGTTGGGGACTTTAACGTGGACGTGCGAAAGGGCGGCGAGTGGTTGATGGAATACATGCTCGCCAACCACTCCATGACGTGCCTACCGCTAGAGGCTCCCACCACCATCAACGGCAGCTACATCGACCTCGCCTTTGCGAGGAACTGTCTGATACGCGCGGTCTTGCAACTACTCTTGACCGTACATTTCAGTGACCACAAGGCGGTCATAATGACCGTCAACTACAACGACAACACCAACAAGTGCTGAATAAAGAATACTGTCGTTTCACTTTACTTGCGTGTGTGTGTGATCTCCTCGAACATACACTTTAATTCACCAAGATTTCCAGAGAACGACTAACGGGGTGTGTGAATCCCCACTTGATCACGCGGGGGTGTTAAATGCAACTAACGGGCAAATGCCAACACAGTTCAACATAACTCCCCCTCATAGCATCACCCGTGCATTCGCACTTCCCCATGCTCCCCTTCGGGGAAATGCGGGTGAATTTTTTATAGGTACGCGCGTAAAACTTTTCTGGGCGTTTCAAACAATTTATTATTTGAAATGCATGCAACAAATGAGCTTATAATGAGTTTCCCCCCGAATTGTACAATATTTTAAGTACCAGCTTGTTCTGCAGAGTAGTAGGTATAACCATTCTGGCTGACTCTCAGTAAATAGGACACGCTTTATTTTTATTTCTTTAGCTTTAGAACAACGTTTTTTATTTTATAATTATATAATTATACCTTCTACTTTGCGTTTTGCGGCATTGTATTTTAATTTACGGCAACTAAAACGTTTCCATTCAAGCCAATGATGAAACTATGGCGAGCGCACGGTATATTGCCACCCATGACGGCAAAGACGGCCTTGATGTGAGCCGCGTAGACGCTAGCGCCAGATTCCTGTCTAGTGTATATAGTAAGAAACTCTGAAAATGGCAGTGCAGTGAAAAATGGCAGCGAAAGCTGGTCGCTGTCGCCCGCACTACTAGTACAGTATTCTAGCCACTGTACTACTAGTCAGCTGTAAGCTATACACCGTTTCCAGCAAACAGTTGGGCTGACGTTCAACAGATGACGCTAGCTCCGCGCTCGCCAGGACTGGCATTTAGCATGGGTGCTCAGCGAAGTGCGCAGTAGAAAATGTGGGAGTCACAGGGGAAAACCTGCGCCGTAGTCGATTGTACAAGCTGCGATCGGGACCTCAAGGTGTGGGACAAATGGCCATGCCAGTTTTACTGGCCGAAACTGCACAAACTGTCCGTGTGTGCAGCCTTTCGCAATTCACCGATTTCCGCACAGTAAGCGGGACACGGTAAGCAGAGACCAAGCTGTTCTGGATCGCCATTCTCCAACGGAAGAAGATCGAAGAAAATTGACAAGGGTGAGTTCTTCAGACATTAACGGAGGGCTGCCGGCAAGCGTGTTGTAGTCCACACCAATCTGCCCCGGCACGCTTGTCTAAAGCCTGCCTCCGGTTGTGCTTACGCCTTGCGTGCGCTTCGTCGAGACGAATCGAGTCAGCCGGGCTGTTTAAGCCAATCTGACTGGTGACTCCCAGATAATTTTCTACTTATCGCTAGCGCATATCAACTTTGCCACGGAGTATTAATACCTAATCTCGCGTTACTCAAAGTGCACCAAACGCCTTTCATCGCCCCGTCGGCGTCCCCGGATCCCCACCTTCGGCGCTGCCGCTAACCATGCTTCCTACTCGTGACGAGCGCAGAAACCTGGCTTCAGTAAGCATTGCATGTGTTTCGTCACACTGCAGGCCTGTGTTATGCACGTTGGCGCAACGAGACCTAAGCCGCAGCGGCAGTTGCTTTGCGCCGGAGGCTGCTGCTTGGACGATACGTCCAACCCTATAATGATCCGTGTGCGAACGAATCTGTACACACTCATGAGACAAAAGTAGGCCAACGAGTGCGTCAACGCCGGTTCATTTACGTCCGCAACCTTTCGAGGTGGAGTGCCGAGTTGCATGAAGCCGACACGCCAAGGGCCACATGGATAATCAGGGGGGGAGGGCTTTTGTGGACCGGTGCAAAGAAAGGTAGTGAAGACTTAATCTGGCTAAATGTGAAGATGGGGGGCAGTGCCTACTGGAAGCCAGCTTGCCTAACCCCATTTGAGGTTGAAATTGCCACGTCTGTCTTCAGATAGTGTCAAGGAAAGGGGGGTTCTGACGTCGTGTAGGAGCAGCATAATACTTCTCCGCGGGCCGCAGGTTACCGACCCCTGATATACATGGTTGCTGTGTAGGCAGAAATAGAAAAAAAAAAGCCGCCAAACAGCTAAGAAACGCGTGAACAGGAGCTTAGGCGATGGGCGCCAGTAGGAACAGCGGTTTAAGGTTTATGGCCATTTTTCGGGTGTGAGTAATCCCCGAAGGATGGCACACAATATCTAGTCGTCCGATAAGGGCCCATGCACAGCGAGACTCCAAAATAATTGCACAATTCGCCCATAGAGCCGCTCTGGCGCTCGCAGATGCGCCCAGTTTCTTGGAAGGCCACGGCGAGAAACGCGTTCTTGAAGACCAGCCATGGTGAGTGACGTCACACCATCCAACATAGCTGCGCCCAGGCTGCCGCTCTTTAAGCGGTGGATAGAGTTACGCTTGTCGCGTGGCTAAAAAAATCGCTTCGTATGGTTACGCATTCACACATCACGTCCGAAAGTTTTCGCTTTAAAAAGAGGAACAAATCCAGAGCACCGGCATGTGCCATCTGTGAATATACGGCTATTCGCTTCCTGAGCCTTAAAACAGTCAAAAACAAATCAGGGCCTTTCTACCCTGTGACGAGGTAAGTCCAGCGAAGCTGCCGCTCCGGTGAGATTAGCTATGTTGGGGTTTAGTTATACTACTAGATATTTGCCAGTGGCCCGATCACTACGTCACAGCCTAAGTGAACACACGATTGGTGGGTAGAGATAATGACGATTTATTACAGCGCGGCGACGCCAATCACGGCGCAGGCTCTAATGCGCGCCGCACAGGTGCCCGCCGAACAGCGCGGGGAATCGCGCAGTGTCAGAGGGAAGGAGAAAGACAGCGCGCGTGGCGAGTGTAGGTGACTCCGCAAAGAGGCGGTGGCGGTGCAGAGGAACAGAAAGTTGGTCTGTAACCATACTCTCTACGTAGACTGACACGATTCAATGTGCAACAGACAATATGGGAGAGCCAGTTCACAAAGACAACGCTCACACCAGTCACCTTAGAGTCGGCTTCACCTGTAAATATAAATGTGTGGCTGGGAAGACATTTCTCCAGGGCAGTTTAAACTATCTGGTATCAAAATAATGCTGCCTTTTTTGTTTTTATGAATTTTCTATGTACGCTGAAACTCATGGGTCTACGCTCGGTCTGTCGCCTGAGACGTCTGCTGGATCCTAGCCATGGCAGCTTCGCTGTAAAAAAACTGATACAGACCGGATTCTTCCCCTGGCCTGGCAGCCCCTGTCCCAAAACTAACTCTGCGCAAAGACTATATATACTCAAGTGCGGTAATAAATAGACCACTTAGGGTAAACCATTGCACGCGTCGTAATGTTCACCCCAAATCTGATTGATTGATTGTAGGGTTTAACGCGCCGACGCAACGCAGGCGATGAGGCGCGCCGTAGTGGAGGGCTCCGGATTTATTTTGACCACCTGGGGATCTTTAACGTGCGCCGAAATCTCGTACACACGGGCGTTTTTGCTTTTCGCCTCCATCAGAGAAGCGGCCGCCGCAGCCGGGAGTCGAACCCGCGACCTCGTGCTCAGCAGCGTAACGCCTTAGCCACTGAGCCACCGCGGCGGGTGTTCACCCCAAATCTAATTTTCCCGGTTGGTTACCTCCGCTACTCAACCGAGTAGCGAAGTAACAACCGTCTTCTTCGTGACATGCACCCGTGGTGCTGAGCTGTTCGCTTGTGCACGGATGCCGTACCTTCGAGTAGCTTCGTCCCCAGTTGTTGATTCTGCTCGATGACATTGAAGTCTCGGGCCACTCAGCGACACTTCATTTATCTGAATGCCATAAGTCAACGTGAAGAAGTACAAACCACTATCCGGACCAAGCTAAAGGGCTGGAAAACAACTCAACTGGTGCTAGACAAGACACACGCACGCACGCACACATATACACACTCACGCATGCACACGCACACACACACACGCACACGCACACGCACACGCACGCATGCACGCACGCACACACACGCACGAACACGCACGTACGCACGCATGCGTGCACGCACACAACAACTGCGATCGAGTTGTGCGAGGCCAGCAAATCAAACGTGACAAAGCTGTAATGAATGCTGCAAGCAACGATGCTAACAACGGAATGCGCAGGAACAATAATCATTTTGACCTGTATGGCACAGGGGTCTAAAAAAATGACACTGTGACCTTCCAGCATGAACATGTTGTGACACTTTGAAGCTGCAACTGGATGGAAACACCATTGAAGGTGCGCACCGTTTAGGTTTATGGGGTATAGAGAAAAACGGCCAATTCTAGCACAGCTAACTGACTTGAAGACTAAAAAAACATTCTTGATTGCGGCTGCCAACTGAAAAAACTTACTATTCTATCAGATATAATTTCGCCCCCATGCCGCTACGTGTGCTCGAAGTTTATGACCTTCATTCTTCCCCCAAAAATGTCTTTAAGCTATCAGCTGAGAAACTGAACCTAAGAAATCAGGCGTATTTTTACCACGTTGCAGCCGAGTTCGTTCGGAACTCCCAAGCTCCTCTGCATTTGCCCCTCTTACTGATAAAGCCTAGGCGTCCGCCAAATGGCCAAAGTCGTTCAAGCACCCCTCTATTTTTTTCCGTTTGAAATGTCCACGTCGGTATCACGAACATCAGATGTACTAATCGCAAATGTTATTAGTTACGCGGCTGTATTTCGCGCTGTAACTTCACGACCGAAACGAGACGAGGCGGAGTTGTTCTAATAGTCAATAACAACATATAGTCCTCAATTGTTGTACATAATTCTTCGGTTAAATGAGTTTTCGGCATCTGCTACAGACAACGGACAGTTGTACTGTTTTTTATGACTACTTTCGGGGTTCCCTTACAAATAGACAAAATAAATTCCCCGAGGCCCCATTCTTTCTTTTCGGTGATTTAAACTACTTTGACAAGAATTGGCCCTTTCTTTAGGTGCCTAATCAAGCTCCATTCAATGAATCCAAATCATTCCTCTCCTTGGGGCTAGACTTTAACCTCCACTAGGCAATAAAGTGTTCAGTTGAGTTGATAAAACTATCTTTAACTCACCAGTAGCCTTGTTGACCCATCGAATGTCAACGTACTGCCCGGAAGAAGCGACCACAACCTTCTTTCTATATCATTCTCAATGCGCCCAAAAGAACTTGCTTGTAGGGGTCAGGTTCTCTAGAAAGAAGTTATTTCCGAACTATGATAGAGGAAACCTTGAAATAATCAATGATGAATTTATTCGCTTTATGGAAATACTGAAAAAGCTTACTTAACCTGCTCGGTCAATTCCAATTGGGAGCTTTTTAAAAGCACGTTGCTGAGCCCGTGAAACAGGTACTCCTGCAATAATTGTGAAGTCCGATTTCTACAACCCGTGCTTAACAAAATGCTTAAAATCCCTGCTTAACTGGACAAAATGTATATACCGAAAAGGTAAAAATAAAAATAGGTCACGGGCATGGGAACACCATCGCCGGTGTGGGAGGGAATAAACTAAAGCGTCTGACTGGCACACGTGACCCCGCCACTTATTTGACCCTGTTTGTCGAGTCATGCATAATGTCTCCCGAAACGATGAATATGAACCGGGACGAAACAGGGCAGCGCAGGTCCGATTAGAAGTACAGTGCATGAGCACCAGAGGTCACCGAGCGGCGTCGCTGCGCCATCTAGGAAGGCAGACAGTAACCAAGCTTGTTTTGGCATGGCCTCCTGTATACTGGAAAGCTCATTTTCGGTTCCTGCTGGCTTGCAGCATTTTGGTGCTACGTGGAGTTTACATACCAACCCTCTGTTTTAGGTACCCGCGTCTAATACATTATTGCTGACCTTATAAAATGTGCGACGCAGCGTAAGAATGTACATTTTGGCTTTAATTATTAAATTGCTTAGGGAAGAATAAAAGCGTCGTTTTCCACCGGACAAGCGGTGTGGGTAATATATAACACCAACTTTTTTGAATAAAACAGAGTTCTATGCTGTCCAAAAATGGCTACTTTTTTTATCCTCAGCTGGCTATAATTATTTCTCCCAAATTCCTTGACCCTAATTTACCCATATATTTAAACTTAGGAACCTTGTCGTATGTCAGAAAAAAGCGATGAAAGTTTCCATTTTTGAAACCGGAAGGCGCGAAGGACATTCTAATTACCGTCAGGTCTTTCTAACGTCGTACCATCTAATCCCCGAACGTGATGGCTTACCTCAGTTTTTTTTTACCTCAGCTTACCTCAGTCAGTTTTTACGCTTCGCAGGATACTTCTCGCAAATCTCTGTCTCGAAAAACCTAACTAGCAAAATTTACACATGACTGACTTCTGCACATTGACAATCCCCTTATGGTAGATGCTCTATTCCAAGATTTCCAAGGGCCTTCGATAGCGTCTCTAACAACCCTCTCCCGGTAACATAACCCTCCCTGTGTATCGCCCCAAACATTATCGAATCGCTTGAACTTTCCAACAGGACGCGTTCAGTTTACCAACGCTAGCAATTTGGCAACCTTTACCAGTGTAACTTAGGGTTTTCCCTGGGACGCAGGTTTATCCCCTTTATTGTTTTCGATTTATATAAACAACATTCCTGTAACATAGCAACGACGCTGCGCCTATAGGACTTCTTTGTTACAATCCCCTTCATACTGTTACGGGACATGAGGGTCAATCACCGTGGCGCCATGGCCCACCCAACGGCGAAGACGACAAGGAAGTACCTGTGTGCGGGCGCAGCCAGCAAGGGCTCAGGTATGGCTGCATGTAAATAGTTTTTCGCATGATGTAAATACGTCGCTTCATCGCTACATGGTTCGTGTCATCTGCCGCCACGTTACATTTGGTGGAGGCTGCGGAGTCATCCCCATCCTAACCCAAGAATCGCATCGCATCGCATCGCATCGCAGTGGACGCAGCCGTCGAGGATGACGAAGTCGCGCCGGGCAGCCCCAGCCCAGCAGAGACCAGAACACGACATCCCCCGCCCCGTGACCCCAGCCCGAGACACCTCAATGAAGACCAGCGTAAACGAGCCGTGCTCAGACAAGCGGAAGATGTATTCCCCCTCCAGGACCTTGCGCGCTTCGTCGCGACTGAAGCCATCGTTGTTTCGGGGCCATCATCAACGTCATCATCATCATCGGTGGCGGCAACCGATTTGTCACTACGTTTTTCACCGCAGCACTCATCCGCATTTTATTGTCAGCTTGCCTCGGCCTCGACCGGGATCGTCGTCCTCGGCTTGGGGGAGGGGGGTGATGTTACGGGACATGGGGGACATTCCCCGTGGCGCCATGGCCCGCCAGCCCACCACCACCGACGAATATGACAAGGAATAACCTGTGTGCGGGGCGCAGCCAGCCTGGGCTCTGATATGGCTGCATGTAAATAGTTCTTCGCATGATGTAAACACATCGCTTCATCGCTACATGGTCGCGTCATCTGCCGCCATGTTGTAATACATCTAACGGCACTATCGCCCTACAACACGACCTTGACACTACCGCTTTGCGGTGCGCAAAATTTCATGTGCCTCTAAACCTCGCTCAATGTAAACTAATGTCTTTCACGAGCGAACACACCACCATACGCCAAACTTATCGCACCAATTCTGTTCTTATTGACCAAACGTATGCTTACGGATATCTAGGCGTTCATATGACGCCATCACTATCATGGGTAAAACATAGTAAAAGAATTCACAAAGAAGTGTCATATTCATATTATGGGGTTTACCGCGCCGACGGTGCAGCTGGGCTATGAGGCGTGGCGTAAAAAATGGCTTCAGATTAATTTCAGCCCAGTGGGGATCTTTAACGTAGGCCAAAATCTAGGCACACGGGCGTTTCCGGTTTTCGCCTTAATCTGAAAAGCAGCTATCGTGTCCCGGGATGAAGCCCGCGTCCTTGGGCTCTGCAACACAGCTGTATCTTAGCCACTGATCTATCGTGGCGGGTCCCTTGAGAAGTTCCCCGCTAAGGCTACTTAAGATGTAACTTAATATATGCATCTCCTCACATAGAGAGACTAGCAAACATGCGACCAAAACTTTAGTACGCATCATCCATTGGGACTGTCTAAGCACCTGAAAACAAACATCGTCCCTTCCATCGCTCGTTTAACGTCGCACAAGTTCTTGTCTTTGCCTACTTCGCCGGTACATTTGCTTCCCCCAGTAGGTCCCACTCTCTTAAAGCGGCCGCTCAGAACATCACAGCTGCCTTATATATACTCACCCCTTGGCGCTGATAAAGTGCCGCACGACGTCGATGAGCAGATGATTCTTGAACCGTGCCGTAACATTTTGTAACGAACTCCTGGATAACCTTGCCTAGTGCAGCGACTGGGAAAGATTTCCACAAAAAAACCCGTTTTTGCTAACCCAAACGTTACCTAGGAAACACCACGCTTGTATTCTGCGTATTCGGTAGGGTTCTAACTTAATTCTAGCTTAACAAGAAAAATTTCACTTATCACCTTGCTTTTACTGCTTTTTTTTTCGTTTTTGTTTGTTTTGTTCCTGTGTGTTACAATCAGTGAGCAATTTCTTAGTTTCCTATGTACCACAATGTGGGCCCACTTTATGTGATGTCCTTGGGTGTTTTATGATTTTTAATTCTGAACAAAATAAACGAAATTAACAACGTTCTTGCTGTAGACATATCCACGCCCGCTTTCTTGAGGGACTCCACAGGCCACGTTATGAAGTGCGATATCACCGTAATTCGTGGATATACAATTCAAACCTGCCGAAACGGGGTCGCAAATCACCGCATATGTTCAACCTTCGGTGTATCTGCACGGGCTTCAATTATGCTCGTATGGCAGAATGTGCTACTGATCCTAACGGCCACAAACAGAAATTATAATACGATCTAAACAAAAGCGCGCTTCACGTCGGTCATAGGGTTGTGACATTTTGGATGCTGCTCCCACGTACCATACGGAAAACCGGCTCCTGTGTGGGATATACATTTTTTAGATCTAGGCGAAGTAGAATATTTTTTTCCATCCGCTTATCTACACAGCTTAATAAAGTCTGGTCTTTATTAAGCTATAAACTATAGACTTGACAAAGAAAAAATGAAGAAGCCGTTCAGGCCTACAACTCCACAGGACCTGCATGACGAATCATCGCGCTCAAAAAAGCGAAGTAGGCCAACGACGGCGCCCAGCATTTGATTGTTATCAAGGAAAGCTAGAGCGACGTAACACAACACAAATCCACAGCTGAAATACCATTCATAGCAATGAAAGAGACAAAATAAGCAAATGACAAAGCCGAACCCACTCTTGACACTGTAGACCTGATGACAAAAAGCCTGAGTGACAGAAGCCCCCGAAACTACATTTCTTCCCTACTCCCAACCGCTGTAGCAGCGATAGCGGTAGTATATAACACACAGCAGTACCACTTAGTATACGAATGGCATACAAAATGCATTAACGTAAGCAAATAAATGAAATAATATGACGTCCATTGGTTTGACCAGTACCCTGGTGTGAATACCCGGCAGTCAGTTCCGTCCAGTTTTTTCAGTGCAGATGCAGGCCATTGGAGTTCTTGTTGCATGATCAGCGTTGTGAACGTTGTCATTACTGTCGTCTGATGCTTGTTGAAAGTGACCTCATCAGCTAAGCACTATGAATAACTAAGCAAAAAAAGCAAAAAAGCTAGAACCACAGAAAAACAAACCTGTGTTTACCGTTTGTCGTGCATCCTTGTAGCGGCATTCTTGTATGCTGAGAGATGCAAGGCGTAAAACCTCTTCTTCAAGCATCGACAGGAAAGAGAACTTCAGCATAATTGAACCTGAAATGGCCCCTTTTCTTGTAAGAAGACTGGAAGGAGGGCTTGCATCCTTCACGCCTCCTGCGGCCCTCCTCACCCCTAAATACAGCAGCGTTTGATAACGTCTATTTTGTTTTCACGTGCAAAGCTTAATTGAACACAACGATGGGCGCTCAAAGGACCCTTTCGGTACTTGAAAGTTTTCGGGTGCTCTTTCTTCAAGCGCCAGTGCTGTAACTTTGAAAAAAAATTGAAATCAATTACTGCGCAGTAAATAATGTTGTAAGCATCAAGAATCACTGGCGAAAAACATTACGGAATTAGTGTAAGGTGTCATAGGCCACTTCTTATGCCAGTCAGCCTCTGATGATGTGTGTGATGTTGGGTAGTAAGGCCCCACTGCTCTCACTCAGGCATCACCCCTCCAATGAAGAAGTGCCTGGATACAGAACACAATTTTATTAGTAGGAAAAGCATGGAGAAAAAAAGGCATCCGAAATTTCAGGTACATTTTTTGAGCATTAACATTAGTCAGCTTTGTATTCTCCTTGAAAAGACAGTAACACAGAATAGTTACATAGCAGTCAAAGTCATTGTTTGCTTTCCAAAGCTCCTTTATGGACTTTTGCACAAAAAGCAAACTGCCAAACGTTCCGCAAAATTATTCACAGACTAACAAACAATTGTAACATTTTTTACCACCCACATTGCATTTTTCCATCAACACATTAGTTCAAGGCGAAAACAGGCATTCAACGACTGATGCACAGCACGTGAGGTCATTTGCAGCCGGCCTGGGTGGAGCGACTAAGGGCTCAATATCATGCTTGGCAGATTGCTGGTTTACGATATAAGCAAACCTTTTAAGGCATAAAATTTGGTGGGACACAACATAATTTCACTTTGCAACATTGGTTCTGTTGCCGAATGAAAAAAACAAAACAAAATGCAGGTTTCATTCTTGGTTTACAGGAATGGGTAAAGGCGCAGAATATCGGCACAATAAAAACAGCGCCTACGTTTTTTTTTGTCATCCTGCTTACGCTTCCACAATTCAGATTACACTAACACAGACCATACCGGCACTGCTTAAGAGCACACTTTTGTTTTTTGCGACACTCACTGCTGATTTCGAGGTAAACTAAATTCCAGTCTTTGTGACCTACACGCTCTTAGAGACTCCGGAGGATCTGCTTTACCACACCGCACAAAAATGACAAATAAGTACAATATCATAGCAAATGATGCATCTCGCATTCGAGTTGACTTATAATTGGGGTCTCCACAGTGACATTAAGCAATGAAGCGATGCTGCTTTTCATTGTGTGATGCCTGAGCAAAGATTACAGTTTTCGACCAATTGACGGTGCCCTCTTAAAAAGGCCTGAGGGTATGTTTCGCCACATTCAAGAACAACCAATGTTTGCTATAAAATGGCAAATTATGGCAATGACAAAGTCCAACCTATGATTTGATTCTAAAAATCTGGTCGGCGCTGGACCAGCACGCAATGCAAGAATGTTGCTTTTCATTGTGAGATGTCACAACGCAGGTCTCGTCCCTGAGTAAGAGAAGGTGTCAGGCCGCGCTATTCAACACATTTGATCCCTTTGGCGTAGTGATTCGTTGATACGGTGCTTGTGGCGAAGCAGGTCCACAATTTTTTGTTGTTGTATACGTCAAGCCTCGTTATTCGTTAGATTTAGCTCCCACCGAAGGTATTGGTTATTCAGGTTCACAGTGGTGAAGCAAACCCCTGTAAATTTTTCGAGCGTGTGGATATTTCGATAGGGGTCTGCCTTATCAGGCACAAAACTGTATTAGAGCTTACGGCTTCAAAGAAGAAAGGAGAAATGGAAAAGGAGAAACGTGAAAAATTGATTTCTCCTCATGGAATCGCAAGCAGCCAGGTTTTGTTTTGTGGACTGGCGCTACAGACAACTTACTTTGTTTTACACCAGTTGATCTCAAGTACAGGCATATACAAATGAAATGCGAACACGAAAATATGACCCGGAACACGCAAAATATAAAAGTACTGTTCGTGGAGGAATAATGGCGCGCTATTCGTACATCCGGAAATTCCCATTTCCCAACTTTGTTACTGTAATTAATCCACGAATGAATTCAATTTGCACGGAAACAAATTACGTTATTGGTGTGTTCTGGTTCATTATTTAATGATCGCGTTTCATTTGCCATGACTATACTCTCCATGGACGGCGGCATACTGAGGCAAATGATGTGATGCATAGGCTCTCAGCGAGAATTCAAATAGGTGCGTGATAAATAACACGGAAGCAGCTCCCGCTCGGTGTTAATCAATGCCTCTTGCAGACGCCAGAAGCAAGTTACAGATGTCCTTAGGATTCAAAATGCCCCTATGATTTTTGTTTCATTTTGCGCGCATAAAGAAATGACAGTGTAATTACAAGACAGCTATTTCATGCATCTTGAGCTGAACGGTGATGCTTTAGGGAAACGCGTTTTGTGTGAGTTTGCGAGAGAAAATAAGCATTACTAGCCATCGGTTTTAACGTGTATTTCCACTAGAGAAACATGCAATAAAAATAAATATATAAATACTAATCAATTTCAAAACATTCTAACACGTCTGCACTCTACTCCAACCGAAATATCATCACAGCCATGAATGAAGTTTATAGTAATTATTCTTCGTGGAACAAGATAATGTGTTAAGTCTCCCGTAACACCTTGAAACGCTCGCAAAAAGTGCCGAAAAAATGGCACCGTTAAAAAAAGCCAACCCTACGCCATACACCGCACCTTGCAACGGCGAAAACAGTGCAAAAAGTATTTGTGATTTTACAAGAAAAAAAAAAACGACCCTGAACAAGTACTCTCCTTTTAGGCAACTAAAAATTCTGGGAAACTTCAACCTTTAGCGGTGCGTAACATACACTTTTCGCCTTCGTTTATGCTTACAGGTGGGCGCGAATGATTCGCTGTGTGGTGTTTGTGGTTTGATTAGCTTTCATCCTTGATTTCGCGCAACCGGCTCTTATGAAGATTACTTGTGTGTTTCCGCTTTCTTTGCTGTGCCTTGTTCCCATTCGGAGTCGTTTCCATGTGAGCCATCTCAATAGGCCGCCCTGGTTGTCCACAAGGCTGGGTTATTCAGCTTCCAACCCTGTCACGTCTCTCCTCCTCCGGATGCTGGAAAACAGTGTGCAACACAAGGAATGAGCGTCAATTTACGGGACTTTGCTTTACGTACATGTAGCTTCGGTTAGAGGGATACTTAGCGCTACGTAATCTATTCTCAGTTCACAAATCCTACAGTGTACTGTGCTTTCGATGAAAACGAGATCCGGTCGAGTGGAGACGCAGCTTGCAGGCTGCAGGACCCTAGAAAACTCTAAGCCTTGTAAGGACTCACATTATTTGTATGGACTCTCATTAACACAAGGGCTGCAATAATTTTATTTTAAAATACAGAATTTCGCGCATATATCACGGACCCTCAGAAGTATTTTTATAAATCAATTGCCAACAATTAGTCCAGCTTCGAGTCTTGTTACATTTGCACAGCATATTCTCTGACCTCCATGCAAATGTCTTCTGTGCCATTTAGGGCACCAGAACACGTATAGAGAGAGAGACAGACATATATATAAATATATATATATATATATATATATATATATATATATATATATATATATATATATATATATATATATATATATATATATATATATATATAGAAATAAGGGTTGGCAGTCGAGAAAACCTCGGAAAGCAAAGGGGAGGATGTGGTAGATCATTGAAACAGATTAAGAATTTGGAAAGAAAGAAAGAAAGTGAAGAAAAAATGCCCGCCAGGTGGGATCCGAACCCACGACCTCCAGAATACCGGTCTGGTGCGATAACCACTACGCTACCGGCGGGGGGGCGATTTTCCCATTCACTTTCTGGGGTATTTATGTTAGGTATGTTTGTTTCCTGTGCTTGGGGGTGGTAGCCAGCACCATTCGATATATATATATATATATATATATATATATATATATATATATATATATATATATATATATATATATATATATATATATATATATATATATATATATATATATATATATATATATATACGTTTCGGCTTGTCCGAAGCCGAAACGTCAATAAAGTTTGTTTGTTACCCGTTCGTCTGTTCGCTCTACGGTATTTTTACCGGACCCATTGCATAAACTTCTGACGCATGTATATACAGGGTGTCCCAGCTACCATGCACCAAGATTTAAAAAAAGAGAAATGGCGTTACTCGAAGAAAACCTACTGGGTAATGTTTGGAGTACTGTGGAGAAGCCGACAGTAATTTTTTCGTTAATGATAGTTAACGAATTAATCATAATTAAGGGTCTAACTCGAGAATTACTGTCCTAATCACTGAAGTGTCAATGAGGCACTTGTAGGTACCCACGAGGGGCATTTAACTGCGGTATTTTCAGCGACGAACTAATCGCGTACTCATTTATTCTTACTGATAAAGAAAACCCGAAAAATATGAAAATACTATGTGACAGCGCTTCCGCGCGCATAATCAGCGTAATCATAATCACAATCGTAATCAGCGCACTTTCACTAGGCTTTCTTTTCGTGGAAAACACCGAGCTTTAATACGAACCACGCTATTGACGTCGCTACTACCAACATTGATTCTTAACCTGTGCACTGGTAAACATTCTCTTCACTGCGTTGCTGAACTTCATAGTTTATTACACCACCGTAATTGTTACTTTCGTGTTCGTACAGCGAAGAATGTCAGCAACTCCAAGAGAATCTAAATGCTTATTCCGATGTATGCTATACGTACGTCTGCGGCAACGAACCTGTACTGTGTTTCCAATTGTTCCAATGAAGTCACATGTCTGACTTTAACAAACCGCTGCACAAATTTTACTTGGCTTTTATTCACATGGTAGTATCAAAGATATTGAAATTTCCGAGTGATACGAAAGAAGTGAGTCACTTTAGTTTTAAACTGTCAACTGAAATACACCTTTCACTGGGACAGGTTATTGAAGTGTTTTTTTCGTTATGCTTCAAATCTCGATTTTATATGGAGATTTTAACATTTTTAGCGAGTTTGCTTGCCGTAAAACTAAGAAATTACAGCAGGAAGTTAGAATGCAGTAAGGGTATGGCGTCAGACGCTTTATGCGCGCTTTGTTTTTTTCCCGCGTCTAAATCTCTACGTGTAACACACTTCAACAACGAGCATTGCATTGAAACTGAAAGTTGGAAATGAACGGGGGCCAATTTGTTTCGTTCTCGGTGAAAGCTAAGCCTGAAACAAGAAAACTAGCTCCAAAGAGCACGCTAGCATATCTCAAGAATGCCTGGTAATTTTTAAAATGACATTGATTTTCCCACCCACACTTGGCTGATTAACCAGCATCCGTTTGGTAGCGAGTACTTCACAAAAAAAAATTAATGCGTGTCTGCAACATCCCAACGCGTCTGAATGACCAATAGGCCTGCTGCGCTGAAGTTTTGTTGCATGGCACGCCCTCTGTCCTGGATAGTAATATTGGCAGTGACTAGCAAGGACTAAACCAAGATAGTTTTTGCTGAGAAAGACGCTGTCGAAGGGCTATATTCGTGAGGTAGGTCCATTACACAAGCCTGAATCCAGCCCTTATGTGCGCACTATACTTGTTCCCTTTTGCGCTTCGCCAGTTGGGGACAATTGCAGAGACCACGCGCTGCGCGACGTCTCAAAACAGCCGAACAGTCAAATTTCTCTTCGTAAAGGGAACTTGCTTCTGCCACATACTTTTTGAACGCATGCAAGAGCTGCCTCGCACAGAGATGATGCACGTATTTCTTCAGAAAGTGCTAATCAGTCTCCCTCTTTCTTCTCAGAACTCACAGCTCCGTTCTCGGTATTCCATTGCAGGGACACAATTTTTCAAAGACATGTGTACAAGGGAGACACTCGAGGACACGATTTACATATAAATCCCTCCTTTTCGCATGCACAAGCCATTAAGCTACTTGTTTATAGGATGTATAACCGCTATTTATATCTGTGTACGTGAGACTCCCGTGACTAAAAACTCTACCAGTCTGCGCCCGCTGCATTTTTTATTGTATAAGAATACGTAAAATAAGGGATACGGCGTTGAAAACTAAATGGGGTCGTTAAAACTGAGCCACCGGGGAGGAATGTGAACTACAGCGACTGCAAATCGCGCGCCGAACCAGGGGCGGTATTCTCGAGTTTTGTCCCTTTTGCGTCCCTTTCAAAAGTGTCCCTTTTGACGAGTCCTGATTGGCTAAAAGCAAACAACCGGAAGTGACGTAACACAAGCGCAACAAACCTACTGCCAACGCTTACTGCTCAACCGGAAGTACGTCACGATGAAAGGGACGTTTCCAAAAGGGACAGTTACGAGAATACCGCCCCAGGAGTGTGCGTGTATTTCATTTTCATTTTATGCTTTAGAGATGTGCCGATCCATTTATAAACAGAGGGCAGTTTTGAAGCGGCGTCGAGACTGATCGATAGATGTGTGTGCGGGGAAAAGTTGCGCCACCTTTCTTTGTTGGTTTATTGCCGGATGTTCTGGCTTGTTGCTGGTGTCTGGGTCTGCATTAAACGCATTAAGAAGTGACTGGTATAACAACATTTGTGAAAAAACACATCTAGGCGAGGAAAGCGCGCTAAACAGGCGATGTGAAAGAAATATCAGGACGCAAAACGGGCACTGACGTCGCTGTTGCGTACCAGATTTCCCGCTTTGTTGTCTGTTCTACTTTAGCTCTACCCTCACCCACATTGACAGTCATCGCTCGCTACAACATATGACCGAGAAGCAAACGCAAGCTACTCCTGCATCGTGTATTCGAAACTGCAGTCTACTTAAATTGAAAAGGCGTGAAATCTCGGCAGTGAGAAATCTGCGCAGCAGCCGCGCACGCTGCGTATGGCGCTTCATGGAAACCACAAAGTGCAAATTTTTCGTATGCAATATTCGATTAGTGCATGTTATTTTGTGCGTGTGTGTGTGTGTGCGTGCGCGCATGTGTGCCTGTGTGTGTGTGGGGGGGGGGGGGGAGGACGGTAGTTTATAGTTCTTTTTACAAAGCGTTTCACATTTTAAGGGCACAGCACTCAGCTCAAAGTCTACCTCAAATGTCCAGCCGTGCACTTGAGCCCCCGTCGCTGTACCTGTAATTTCCTCAATCCTGTAGAATAATTACTGAGGAATTTTTTTTTTCCAGACTGAGTGCCTAACAAGGCATCCCACCTTGGCGGCGCTACAAGAATCCATGCTGTAACAATATCGAAAGCACCGCGCTGAGGCAGCGTCGATCAATAGAGCAGACGCGTGAAAATATCGGAGGCATGTATCACACAGGCGGGATCTAGCCTCGTTGCGCTAAAAGGACACAATTACGATAATGACGAGGCCATTCTGATTTGGTTCGAAAATTGTGGCCTGCAGTGTGACATCGCAAAATGCAATCATTGCATTTGTATTGTCCAATGCCACCGCGCAGATTGAACTTCTGAGCCAAATCGACTATTAGCCCCTGTAATTGTTGCATTCGCTCACGAGCATAACATTGGTTATTCTGGCACATTGTGGCGAAGCGTACCTACGAAGTTCCTGTTTTTAATTATATACACATTAAAAATGCCCGCGGGCCAGTTTTCCCACAACGCACGTGAATGGCAAAGCGCCACATGCAAGGGAGCAAGTTTGGCTAATGAAGAAGTTAGAAATATGATTTTACTAAATATTGTTATACGCGCTGTGATATCAGGTCATTCATACCGCAGTTACTCCATTGTGCGACAGCACAGTGCAGACCACATTTTTCGACTCAAGCCTTATAGAAGTGGTTCTCAGCCATGAATGTGTCGGTACCCCTTGTGGACCGGTGGAAGTGATGGAGGACCCCATTCACTGGGGTTACATAGGTATATTAACAACACTGGAACGTGAAACAGGGACTTTTTAATGCTCTCTATTATAAAAGCGTCATACCCATGTACCACATCGTTTCTTTTTTGCGCAGCGCATCGATAAACGGCACGGTCACGCTTAGACAGTCGATCACTTACGGCCACATTCGGCCGGTTTCGGCATTTGCGCTTTTAAGTATGCAAGCCACCGATACCAATTGATCATCGTAATAGGTACTGGTGATGCGTAGTTCGTGAAGGTTGTAAAAAAGTGGGGCAGAGGGAAAGTAGGGGAACGAAAATATATTTTTCCGATTGCTGTTGTAATCACGGTCAAATTACACCCCTTTGTTTTGAAGGCGGAGGGCTTCGCGGACCCTAGAAATGCCTTCGCGGAATCCCTGGGGTCCGCGGACCCCCATTTGAGAGCCACTGCCTTACACCATAAGCCCCATCCACTGTCTCGTCAGTGGCGTACTTTGGAGCTTTGACCGCGGCGAATAGCTCGTTACGTGTATTGTGGGTAAGCAGCTTTACAGATTTTTATAGAATGTATCGTAATTTTGAGAGTGTATAATTTTTAGAATGTATCGTGCATGTTCGAGATCGGGGCTTTGTACTTGTGGTTTTGTGGCGAGAACCGCATTTCTTCGCTCGGTTTCATTCGGGCGTGCTGAGACCTCCGCTTCAACGACAAAATGGCATTTCGCGACCGACCATACATATGTATCTATGAGGCCCACAATGAATAAAGAAACTCAACCAATAACTGTAACAGAGAGCTGGGCAAAGGTTAAGCTTATGTCTACCTGGTGAACGCGTTTTATTATATTGTTGGTAGATCTAGCATTTCAAACACGCCGATTCGTCAATCTGCACATTCCTCCCGTCTGGGTTACTGGCAGCATATGCAATGAAAGCGAGAAACAGATATACTTCTATGAAATAATCCGCATGCGCAAGGCACGGATCTCTGACACAGCTGATTGAAGTGTCGTGGCGCACGTGTATCCTGTTGTCTACAGCGAGTATTATCACAGTAATACGCCACCTATATTCTCAGTACAAACTGGCGGACGTAGTGCGTTGTTTTTAGCCCGCGATCCTGACTCAACAGCATTCCGTCTCAATAGATCTTGACTGGTCCGAACACACTTTCATATTAACTGAGGCATGTCTGTTTATAAACACAATATGGTGATTGCGTGCGAGACATGACAGCAGCATTGTAATGTTTCAAGCTAGGTCTCTCTACGCTCAAGACAGGTTAGATGGTGCTATTCCACACAAGTGGCAAAGATTTAATACACTCTCCCAACAAAAAAAAATGTGTAAAGAGAAATGCTTCAATAAAAACTGATTTTTTTTTGTAGAACTCAGAGAAAGTACAACAATTCAAAGAAAGAAGCCACAATGCTGAACCATGTGCGTAACAAGTTTTATTGCGATTCCCGGCCACGGCGGCCGCTTTTCTGATGGAGGCGAAAGCAAAAACGGCCGTGTGTACGAGATTTCGGCGCACATTAAAGATCCCCAGGTGGTCAAAATGAATCCGGAGCCCTCCACTACGGCGCGCCTCATCGCCTGCGTTGCGTCGGCACGTTAAACCCTACAATCAATCAATCAACAAGGTTTATTGGAATTAAATCGCGCAGGGCTGATGGTCTCCCGGTATTCGTTTTGCTATGGTCTAGTAATAACATATTTAGATATTGACGTCATGGTTTCTTGCTTTTTTTACTTTAAATACGCTGAGGATGTCATTGGCGGACAGTTACGGCTGCCACATAGACAGCACCGCACTTTCGTCATAGCTGGGGAATTTTTTTTAAGTTGACCTTTTGATTGATTCACTTGCTCCAGTTCATAAAATCAGCCGTGCGTTATTTGCTTCGTGGAAGAGTTTTCAGCCGCGTTATTGTTATTGTCCTACAGGTACATTAAAGGCCTGGTTTTTAAGCTCACCCAACGAGAGTTGTGAAAAAGATAAGGAGAAAAGTCGCGTACAAACAACTTTTATTTGGAAATAATGCACCACCTACGGCTGACGTTTAAAATTGGAGGAATACAGATATTACAAAATACTAAACACATTCATCAGCTAAATTTATTCACGGCTCTGTGGGGAAGAGGAGTTGCGCACGCTCTAGAATTATATCAAAAACCAGCTGTTCTATCTAACCACTTAAAATTATTCAGCTATGCATACAATTCAAGATATCCATCGACAAAACTTATGCCAATAAATTTGCGTTCTGGCTCATCACTCTATGAAAAGTTTTCCTGGACCTCTTTTGCCACAATGCTCACGAATGACAAATCGGCATGCCCAAAGCACCAAAATCTGTCTAATAATGAGGGCTGACCTACGATTTGACTCAGAAATGTAATCTCCGCTCTGACATCGCGGAAAAGATTACGTCATGCTTGTATTTGTGTAACGTCACTGCCCCGACCACATTTTTTGGAATAAGATTATGTGCCGGGAACCGTCACCTGCGTACTTTGCCCTTTTTATACCAGTTGTTGGTCTTTCAGCTGCGCTAAGGTGATGAACATCAATGGACGTTGTTAAGAATAGCGCTGGTACCAAATGCGACAGGTTCGTGGCATGAGCTAGACAACGTGTATGTACGGGTAACGTTTGGCAATAAAATCTGCGTTCACATACAGGTTTCAAAACTTTAAATAACGACCTAGCCTTGCACAAGGACTGGCGTCAATTCAGCAAAGTAAATTGCTTCCTGAATTCTGCTGTAAATGCTATGTGATTATTTTCCTAATTTCATTTTTCGTGTGAGTCAGCGTCTGCTGTGGCTCGAATATTTGTGTGGAAGGAACCCTGGCTTTACCTCGGCTTTCCTTTTCTGGAATTTTTATTAAGCCTTAGTTTAAATCTCTAATGCGCAGAAGAGTAGTAATATGGGCAGTTTCGTACATACGACGACTGCATTCGTAACCCGGTAGAAACGCACACGTTGTCCACTCTTCTGAAAGTGTCTTCAACCGAAAAATACGCAAGAAAACTTGCGCAACAAATGAAATACCAAAAGCTGCCAGAAAAACGTCCTGATAGGTTTGATATCGCCGACGACTCCACAATAAAAGTAGTCGCAATAATACACTCCGGTCGAAAGTGTAAGGGATTCAGGGGCAGAATGAGCATTGTCGAAACCACTCACAAGCCTCCTGAGCCAATACGAAACTACACATAGTAGCAAATGCTGCATCCAGGTAAGCAACAGCGCTTATCAGATAGGCAGAAGGATCAAAATGTTGATAATGCGCTGCCGCATAAATTAGTATGCATTTCAATGTCTCCTTTCTATGCTTGAAGGGCTTGCTTCTAATTGCGTCAAGGGAAAGCCAACCGATGTTTGTGCTGCACATCCGCTGTATCCCAAATCTAAGGGCATCGCTTAAAACACCTTGAACCGAAATGGTTTTCCTGATAAGGCCCTAGAACATTTGAAAGGGTAATTTTTAGATCTACCAGCCTTAAGTATGCCGCCAAAACGAATGTTGTCAACCATGACAGTGAACCGCGCGGCAACATACTTTTAACTGTGCTTGAGGTGACAAGCAGGGTTTAAAAACTTGTCCCCAGTGAAAACAATGATAAAATGCAGTCTTTCCTATTCATTCGTGCAGTTTTTGAATCATGCATCGTATAACCAATGGAAGGAGCTGTATGCATACGTTGGGCAGTGTCCCGTTTGCCACCTTTCAGATTGCAGAAATTTTAGTGCCAAATTAAAATTATTTCATCCAATTTATTTATGAATTCCTTGTTGTTACCGCAATATATAAAACGGTGGCTCTCATGTAATCTTCGGGACACTCACTCTACAAAAAGCGGTCAGCTGTCCTATTGTGGAGGCTTGTGGGGAAAGGCTTGTGGGGCGTGGCCCCACAAGCCTCTTCTGGCTTGGGCTAGACCGCACATGTAAACTGTTCACTTATCAAATAAATATTATTTTCCCCCAAACCTCGCCGAGACTATTTCATAGCCTTTTGAACGAGGGCAGGCACTCAAACTTATCTGGCGAACTGCTTACGATTCTGAAATTCACAATTATGCAATTTCTATTATACAGAATGTTGGTGACTCCTTATTAAGCAACATAACTTAAACTGCACGTACACACAAAAAAGTGTTTTCTGGCACAAATTTTTAACAATTATGTATCCCGCGTGCAGCAACAAGGAAAAGCTCTTTTTCACATGAACGTGTTACTTCTCCTGCGAATGGTTTAATTTGATGCAACGAATGATATTTAAGCGATGTCATGTACAAAGATTTCATAAAACCTACCTACACAAGCATTCTAGGGCTGAAGCCTTTTGACCTTTTTTGAGTATTCCAGTCCCAATCCAAAAAGTGGCATTCTGACACCCAGCCCCATACCGAAACCTAAAACATTCATGTGTGGAGCACCGTACGCGTAGCCTCCAGCTATTTGGTTTGCAGAAGCACTAAAAGACAGGTCGGGACCAAAATTGTTCGATAAGCTTAAGCCCGGGTACCTGAAGTACTTTCCAAAGGGGTTGTCGAAGTGCTGGTAAGCCCCTCTTTCCACTGGCGCCGCTACGGGCCCAGCTTCCACGAGCCCAGCTCCTCCTCCGCCAAGGTGGCCGACTCCTCCGTTGAAAGGCACGCCATGCGAGGCGAGTCCGAGACCGCCACCCGCCGCAAGGCCACTTGCGTCGAGGTTTCCAACGCCATAGGCGCCGAGACCACGTAGTCCCGCGGGCTTCATCGCGCCTAGATCAAACGGCTGTGTGCGTTCGGCGTTGATTTCGTCGATCCGTCTAAGTGCTGCAATTCGCGCAAGACGAATGAGTTCCAATTGCCTTGGGCTGCCTTGTGCTGGCTCCATAGTGTTTTCGTCCTCGCCAATCTCGCTTTCCTTTCCATCCTTTTGGCTTTGTTCTCCATCACTGCTTCTTTTTTTGTTGTTGCTGAAACTGCGGCCTTTGCTCCCGCCTCCGTTGTCATTACTGCCCTTAGTTCCGCCATAGTCACCAGAGGCGCCTTGTGCGGGTGCCCTTACGTCTAAGCCGCCGTACTGGTAACCAAACATTTCGGGTGCTCCATAGCCTCCTTGTCCACCCCTGCTGTCGTCTTGACCCCCGTACCCTCCACCCTGTCGGCCGTAATCGCCAGCTCCACCGAAGCCATTGGATCCAGACGCTCCCTGTACTTGGTTTCCGTAGCCACCTCCGACACCTCCACCGAAGCCACTGGATCCAGACGCTCCCTGTCCTTGGTTTCCGTAGCCACCTCCGACACCTCCACCTCCACCGGTAAACGCAGCAGTCGACCCGTACCCGTAGTTTCCGCCGCCATTTGTTTCTTGATCTCTGTACCCGGCACCTTCGGCGCCATATCCACCAGACCCACCGTACCCGCCAAGTCCACCGGTGCTTCCTTCTTGGCCTCCGTAGCCACGTCCGAGGTCCCTGCCTTGCCTGGAAAAGCCAGAAGCTCCATCGGACTTGATTCCTTGACCTCCGGCTCCATATACACTCTCTCCCCTTCCTTGAGCACCACTGTCACCGGCATACCCCACGTTCCCGCCTCCTCTCAAGTCTAATCCGCTGACACTGTTCACACCAGCAAGTCCACCAAACCCTCCCATTAGTCCCCCTAGTCCAACATGCACACAGTATTTGCCTACGCCACCGTATCCTCCCGACCCCCCCTGTCCGTTTGCGAGTCCCATGAAGCCAGCGTTGCCGTCGTAGCCACTGGTTGCGAGCTTGTTCATGCTGCCGAAGGCACCATATCCACCGGTAGCCTGTAGTCCGTTTTGTTCACTAACTCCACCGACACCCACGCCTACACCGTGACTACCTTGGACTCCAAGGTCACCACGTCCACCCAAACCACCAACGCCGCCTGGACCTAAGGGTCCTCCTGGTCCTCCAAGGCCGCCGGCGCCAGCGTGACCAACGATGTCATTGAAGCCCCCTGGCACTCTGGGGCCACCGGCAACATTGGGACCGAGTGGACCATCAAGGCCGCCAAAGTCTCCAAGGTCACTGGGGCCCATGTGACTGCCCATAGACTGGAGCCCTGTGTAGCCGCCAGGCCCGCCGTAGCCTCCCTTGCCGCTGAAGCCGCCGCCAGGTGCCCCACCCATCGGGACACCTTGGTTAAGTCCATCGTAGGGGCCACCACCTCCAAGGCCCGCGCCCAAGCCTGCGACTTGCAGCTCTAGGCCGCCCAGGCCCTGCGGTCCTCCATGCAGGCCCCCTTGTCCTCCGTGGGCATCACTGCCTCTGGTGACGGCGCAGATGAGGACCATCGTTAGAGTGGGGAACTGCGAGCAGAGGAAAACAATTCAATGAAAACACTGGGCGGCTCTCAGCAACAAATATTAACACGCGCCTCAAACTCATTCAGCCGTGTTCCTCATTGTCGGCCTATAGCGGGTGGGTAGAGTGAAAATTCTATATTAGTTGCCTCACTCAAAACAGGAAAGTAGTCATAAATACCAATTATTGGCCTCATTTTAAGTGAGCTACAGAAAAATAACGCGTGTACTTGCACCACGAGGTGATATCTCGTAAGTACATCAAAATGGTAGTATGGCTTCTAGCTTTAGCTACTGCGCCTGTGGATCAACCAGTGGATATTAGCGGATGAAAGCTGATGTGAGGAGCCTTAGTGACCCACGTACGTAGTGAATTTTCAATTGTAGGCAGGCATACATTACATTTTGTGATAAAATAAATATCAATCACCGATATATGAACGTCAAAATGCGTTTCGGTGCGACAAAATTGACGAAATAATTGATTTAAAGGAAATATAAATGAATGAAGCCCCATCAAGACCGGTTTACTCCTTCGGTAAATTCAGCCTCGACCTTAAACGGCCGCTGAAACCAATCTTTCGACGGTTTTCAACATATTGACCGGTTGAGAACATGGTGAATAAGCGCGTGCAGTCCTTAGCTTAAGTGGCCACGAAATGTCACTGTCAGGTATTGGAACTGTACGCATATCAGAAAACTTTAAAATCTCGCTCGGGAAATTTTTTATTCTTCGGAGCGAGCGTTTTTTGTGTGCATATGTAACGAAAAAGACCGCTACTGGCCGTATTTCTTTCAGTTAAGCATTAAAAAGCCAACTTAAAGAAAATCATAACAATGGCAAAACAGAGACGGAAACAAGTTATATGCTGCGGCCAGCAAAGCACGGTGTGCTGTTATGGCGATACCAATAGGTTTCACAGTGCTTCCGGGCCAAAGAAGAGAGAGAAAACGGTTATCAGCACGGCGGAGGGACCACTCGAATAGACAGGAAATAGTACTCTGAATTTCCGAGTCATTAAAACTAACGTAGGGTCACGGCCTTATCCCAAGAGCAAATATGTTTCAAGCAGGCGTCCGACCCGTGTTCAGCGTTAAGCGTGATGCGCTGCAGGCCAGTGTTGATACCGCAGCACCGAGGATAAAAACGGACGAGTATCAATCCGGAATTGTCTTACTTGGATTAGATATCAAAGTGAGCTAGTTTTGTAAAACAAATCGCTTAAGCCTACGAAGACGCATCGGCACACAAGTGCTCTCCAGACGTAAGAATGGGGCGTTGAGGAGACATGTTAAGGCTTCTTGCGAGGGCTCAGCCCTCCCGGCCATTAATCCAGTTAAGCTAATATTGATTTAGGCCGTAAGGCATTACAATCCCCTAAATTATGTAACAAAGAATTGCAGTAAAAATTCGGCTAACAGGTGAACGTGCCGAGTGATTCAAACTTGTGTTGTTCGATTCTACAAGTATCTAGGTTTAACACATATTTGTATTTTAAAACACCTGGCCCTTTACCCTGTACTAATTCATTTTCCCTACTGTGTCGAGAAGAAATCGAAAGCAGCGAACCATCATTCGCTAATTCAATAAATGCGTGTCGCTGTTCTAACAATCCCATCTGTGTCTGCAGTTTAAGGTAAAAAGGGTAGTAGTGATAAAATTGAAGCTGCGAAAATCAGCTGAAAGCTCTCCAGAGATTATTTAGTGAATGAGCACAGCAACGCATGGTGAGGTCAGTAAAGTGCTCAACTCTCCCAATAACCTCTGTAAGGGAAATTTTCTCCTTCTCAGCCAGAGCAATGGTGTTAGGTTAACAAAAAATAAACAGCCGCAGCATTCACAGTGCACATTTAAACGTGGGACAATTGGAAGCTTACTTACCTGGTGACATTTCTAAATAGTTGCAATTCATAAATTTTTCCCAGGTTATCGCTAACAACATTAGGGTGCAACTGCAATCAGCCCCCAGAGGGAAAAAGTAAGGTCACACCTACCCCATTTCCGCCCCAATCAAACCATCATTATGCGAATGATGACGGCAGAAGAAGGCTCGCTGCATTTGAATAATCTTTAGAAATAACAAATGGCGGCGTTGTCACCAGTGAAACCGCGTCGCATCACTCTTAGCAATTTCGGTTTCCATAAGGCAGGAATCGAAGCTCCCCGCATTACACAACACACTTCGGAAGGGTGCGTCCGAAAACGAGGGGGGGTGGCTGGGGCTCAAACAGAGGCGGCTTCGACAAGCCCTGTCGGCGCCGTCCGTGTTGGAACCACAGAGCCCCGCGCGCACTCCGTCCGCAGTCGAGAGCGCGAGCGCGCTAGGCACTTCAGTCCGCGAGGAGAACGGCACAATCGCCGGCGCGCAATCCGGGCACTCACGAGTGGACGCATGGTGCTGCTCATTGCTCGAACGCATTTGTTTATCCAATGCGTGGCAATCCGGCCGGACTCCTTTTATATGACGCCAGGGGGGGAGGCGGAAAAGGCGGCGCCAATGTTTCAGGAAAAGCGGAACACGCCGCGAGCGCGCTCATGTGCGCGCCACTCCTCGCCAGTTCCTCGGCGCCGGCCGCCGCCGCTGGCAACATTCGGCGCGAGCAAACGCGTCCACGATAAACACTGATGCCTTATCCCACTCGGATGTGTCAGGAATAGCGCCGGCACTGCCGCGTTGTTTTCGCGGTCCTGAGCTCTTGCGCTGCCGGTCTTTATTTAGCGTCCTTTCAAGGCGCCCGCGCGCGAGCCTGATGGGCGTCTCCTACTTTCCGCGGACGGAAGTCAAATTTTCAGCCATCGCTCCGCTTTCGACCGATTGGAAAAAGGCTCATTTGGACTCGTTTGCATGACACAGATATCAGAGCGCCGCAAGGGCCCGATTAAGCTCCCTCAGCGGCCTAATGAATCCCAGAGGGGTGGAAGTGGTGGATAGCATCTTCGCGACACGCGCGCCGAATCGCTGGATACCAAGCTGTTTTGCCAGTTTGCTCTAACTTTATTTAACTACCGGTTTGTCGTTAGAGACTCGGTGGGGACATTTTTATCTCAAAAACGTTTGGAAGAGTGGCACGTCGAGCGGCGGAAGACTCCGTGCTCAGAAAGCAGACAGGGCGAAGAGAAGCGGTTTACATTTTCCTCATCCTCGCTGGTTTTGTTGGTCAAGACAACCGACATTTGCAGCTTCCATGGTGCTGGAAATATCGCGGCGTTCATACGTCGTCCTTCGCGGCCGCCGGGCTCACGTATTGAAATGGCGCGCGAGTAAGTACGATTACTCCTCATGGCTCAATCATGACCGGCGTCCGCGCATCAAAGCGCTTTGCGGCAAAGCCAACTTTCTCGCGAAGGCTCTCTACGTTTATGGTACGTATCTTAACGAAAATCGCACTGCAATTGGCCGCTAAGATGACCCTATCATTACGTAGAGATTCAGCTACTTGTCCTAATGAGTTAATTTACCGTGGAGTTGCAAACAAGTAGGAATTCCCTTCCGCTGCCAGTACATGGGCTTCTACGGGAGAAGTAGGGGCGCAGAAAACGGCTAGGTGTAACTCATATCTCATAGAAACTCTCCTAAACAAATGTTACAATAATTAGCCGCTAAGCGGCCGACGCTATCATTTCGGAGAGATTCATTTACTTGCCTTGAGTAGTTACTTCAATCGCAGTTTCAATACAAATAACGTGAGGCCGCCGCTCCTAACTCATTTCAGCAGCCTCACAAAGCCATACAGCCAGATGCTTGCCTGCAAGAACAAAACTGTTGTTCTTCCAAGTTTCACTAAGCTAATTAACTGAGAAGTATGCTAAATTCAAAATGCTAAACAATTTTGTTTTATTTCTTGCACTGGTTTGGAATGCGCCCGTCAATGGTGTTTCCTGCCGTGCTTTCGGTTCTCCTGGCTGTCGAATGCCCCAATTCCTACATTGGAATTGGGACACTTTTTGTGGTGATATGCATGGTACACTTTAACCAATCCCGTGGTTCAACTTTACCACACCGCACAAAGCGTTCATTGGCTAGATGTGGGAAGGTTGAGTCCTCCCTTACCTTCTTTTTTCTCTCTTCTCTTCCCTACCCTCCCTCTACTTGCCGGTCATCTCACCTCCACTTGCCATTTCTTCCCCCTCTCCTCTTGTACCCCTCTCCTCTCGTCTCTTCTCTCCTGCTTTCGAGTTGTTTCATCGGATCGGCTCTTGTATTATTTTCTGTTCTTATTCCCTCCTCTCTTCTATCTTACGTTTATATTGCCTCGTGTCCTCTTTTCGTGTGATAGAAGCAAATTTCGTCGACAGTTGAGGGGATTGACTTCGAAAATTAAACGCACATGGTCTTCTTTGCCTAAATTGCTTCCCCAGTGCACAAGAGTAGTGAGATGTCGAGTCGCTTCCTTTACTCCATGGGCGATGCTGAGTGTGAATAGGGTATTATGCGAGATTGTTTCATGTCTCCATATATATTGATCATCCTTTCTATTCATCGTAGTTCGAGATTTGGTGTAGTGCTCGCACTGAGTCTAATTTTAAGCTCGGAGTTTTGCGTGTTGCTTGGTAGCGCCTTCCATTTGAGCATTATCTGTTTTACAGTAACCGTCTCAGTGTACTGCAAGAGAAGATGAGGCTCAATTTCTCAAACTAGTTACTACTACGTTTCACTTTTTTTCTCATGAGTTGAGACGGAAGGTAATTTGTGCTCGAGATTCGCCTGTTGAGGGCTTCTTAGCTTACTCTGCCATGTTTATGCCTTCTCTGTGCAGCAGCTGCTGGCTTGCGGGATGTGCCGATCCGGGGGCTTACTCCTTGAAAGAATATGCTTAGAAACTTCTTCTGCGTACTTCCCTATTTTCTGCAATCACAGTGGTTTGTTTCTCACATTTTGTGTTTATGCTACCATTACAGCAGCCTCGCGTGAGTATAGCATGCGGCGTACTTTTGTACCCGCCGTTTTATTTTTCCGGCGCTTGCTCATCGGCACCCACTAATTTTTGGGGTATATAAAGTTTAAAGAACGTCCTCTCACAAGTAGTTTTGTTCCTACAGTGTTACAATGCGCATGGACTGCACCAATCATTTATTTATGTACTTATGTAACGCGAAGCAGTATAGTTTCGATGACAGCGAAATGAAAAATGCTGCGTTGGGGATATGCTTATTCTATTCCAGCCGACCATCAATATATTTGTCGTCTAGCAAGGGTGATGTCATTCTTTTTGCCTCAGTGGCTCAAACCACATTCGGACGCTAGTCTTCGAGCTCCGCTGCTTGGTGGCCACCAAAACACCAAGAAAACTTGTTAGCACCATTCCCACCACACAACATGTAATAAGGCATCACCTGTTATTAGCCAACTTTCCCACACTCGACTATTAGGTCTCGCCTGATCACAACAGCAGTGCTATGGCGAAATTGCATGTTTTGAACGGCTGACATTCGTCGGCTGCAAGGTAGCCTTAAGGGACGTTGTGACATCGCAGCAAGGCGCTTCAGAAGCCTGGGCTTGCCCGAAAGCCTGGCTGCCTTGGGCCGGGAGGCGCCTAGTGCTCCGCGCGTCGTGCCGGGCCTGAGTCGGACCGGGTTCTCAAGACGGGCCTCGTACCTCGGTGTTTAAGCAACTATCTAACACGCAAATACCGAACGCTGTAGCTTATTTATGTGTATGTTATTCCTAGCCTGTAAATAGACTGGAACATTCGGGCTAGCGCTATTATGCTCTACTTATTAGCTCTCTCCTTATTTCCATGCAGACACCCCACGTTTGACAGAAACTTATTAAGCCTTTCGAGTTACCATACTAATTTGTTCGACGTGGCAAAAGTTCCTACAACAGGCGATTAATTCAGCTAAATGGAGTTATACGCATGTTTCCGCGTTCCGAACTGCGAAGGGGTGCGCCTAGACATGCATCTTTGTTAGGTCCTTCTTGGGCCTTAACCTTCCATGCAATTTTTAAAAACTCGCACGATGATAACGAAAGACAATATTTTGACTACCCTTCCGAGCGAAGCCGAGTGAACAAGGTCATATTTTCGCTGTACGATCTCACTCACGCATCCGAGCCGAGCATGAGTGCACGCGCTATCAGCCAGGCAAAGCTGGTCTGGGTTGGGCAAGACAGCCGGATAGCGCGCCTTGACCTGGCCGTGCTCGAAAAAGTGGGACCATGCAGTGCTCTTCCTGGAAGCTCGCTTTCCATTGTTTAGACATCGTAGATTAACGGCTGAGTTTACAACCATAACTTTTCGTCTACCGTCATATCGTGGGAGTTCCGACAGGGAAGACCGGTTATTATCTCCGGGGTAGATTACACCCTACGCAAGCGATGTCGGCCGTAAAGCTCTAGTGCCCACTGACCGTGAAATCACTGCAGCTGTCTGCTGCTGTGATGGCTGACATTCTTCGAGCTACCGCTTAATGACACCATCAAAAGTGAGACTGTAAGTGGTACGGCGTCGTCGTCATCCCCATCATAATGCAATGCGTGTCATCTACAAGACGAAGGGTCCGGGACTTCCACCCATTTCTTTGTAGCCAGAATATGTGCCTCAACTTTCTATATCCCATTTCTCCACCTGTTGGCTTGTTTGTTTCCCGTTCCTCAGCTACTTAAGTCGTCTAACCCGTGTTCACATACCATGTAATGCTCAGGTTCGGCTTATTTGTTAATTACGGCGAAAATGTCCCCCTTTAAAACTGTTGCTCTTATTGATCCATGCAGCTGCTATTTCTCAAAGATACCCCAAAAGCAGAAATACCGTGTATTTTTTACTGAGAGATCACACGTTTCATAGTTCTTCCAGCTTTTGTTCGGTGCAACTAGTCTCTGTTTGTTCAAAAATAGACAATCAAAATTCCCCTCCCCCGTCTCGCTTCCTCAGCACCGCGGCTGACGGCTGGACTTGTCGCGTAGCCGAGTACGCAAGTAACCTCAAACTTTTGTCACTGGTTATAAATACACAACACCGACAGGGAAAAAAAAATCTCACCTTCACCCGCACAAATATTCTCATTGTGATCGTACCACGATGCAGAACATTTCACCGAAATCGAAACTGAAACAAATCTTACCGCCAGTTGGGGTGAAAAAACTAATGTTCAAGATCTTAATTTCGTACCTTACGAAAAACACGTGGGCTGAGCAGAATTTTCCGCATACAAACATTTACTTGTCTCTGCCGCATTGGTTGTTTCGGAAAAACGCTATGACCAGCTGCATCACTTTTGTTTGACCGACCATTAATATCATGTGACACCACGAATCGTAGTGGGGGAGCGTTTGTGGGGTGGCGATATCTTCTTTTCCGCCTTTGGCGTTTTGTGCGTTAGTGAGAGATTGCTGCTGCCGCAACTGGCTCATTCATATTCACGGCACGACGAACTTGTTCGTACACTTGGGGGGCCCTTTTTAAGCGTGACACCTTACAAAGTTACGCTGATGATTCAATGAGATTATCCAAGCGTTCTTTCAAGCTGGTTTGTAAAAACACGCGTTAGTGCACCAGTTCAGAGCTGGAAGTATGCTTTGGCTGGTATACCTATCTATTCTATGAATGTAGCATAGTAGTCCCTTATTTAGAAAAGCTTCCCGAATGCACGCCAGCAAAATTCAGTTCTACCCTTCCTCACATCCTGTGGAGATGTCCTAAAGACCCGTTTCCTCCAGTTACCTGTGAAGAGCAGTGGGTGAAGGTGCTGCGGAGCTCAGACCCCAGAGGTGCAAACTGCTATGGTCAACAGAGCTACCGAAGTCACCACTCGGCACAAGCTGGAGCCACTACAGACCCTTAGACCACAGAACGCTCAATAAAGTGTTTCTCTCTCTCTCTCTCTCTCTCTCTCTCTCTCTCTCTCTCTCTCTCTCTCTCTCTCTCTCTCTCTCTCTCTCTCTCTCTCTCTCTCTCTCTCTCTCTAAAGATTTTTTGCTCCCTTCAGCTTGCATTGAATAACTGTGAGAAAGAAGCGTAACTTACATAGTAAAAGTACTTTATTACTCACTGTAAGGTACGTTCAGAGTTTGATTCCTCGGCATTGCTTAAATCTGTTTATTCCAGGGTGCTGAACCGGAACCGAACCGAACCGAAAACCGGAACCGAACCGGTATTTTTTCCTGAACTGAACCTGAACCCGAACCGTTAGTTTTTGAGCACGCTGAACCCTAACCGGAACTGAACCGGAAAAAGAAATAACGGTTACCGGTTCATGCCGAAACGGTTCGACCCTCTGTTGTTGATATTGCACAGTCAATGCAATTCAGGCCTTTTTTTCTTTCACGTACCATCAACTTCGTACTTTCTCGCGCACTTTCCCCTCCAGACAATTGAACACTATCACGCTCTATGTAACAACAGGGGAAATGAATGAGCACCAATGTAGCATTGGTCTGTTGCTGCTGGAGGCGCGAGCGTAGTGCAAGCTGACAAAACGAAATTGATTGATTGATTGTAGGGTTTAACGCGCCGACGCAACGCAGGCGATGAGGCGCGCCGTAGTGGAGGGCTCCGGATTAATTTTGACCACCTGGGGATCTTTATCGTGCGCCGAAATCTCGTACACACGGGCGTGTTTGCTTTTCGCCTCCATCAGAAAAGCGGCCGCCGCGGCCGGGAATCGAACCCGCGACCTTGTGCTCAGCAGCGCAACGCCTTAGCCACTGACAAAACGAAATGTCATTCTCGGCAGCTTGCAGGGGATATAAAACGACTTTGCCCTTCCCTAGCTGCGACTTCATTGGAGCAATCAGGCTGCAGGAGTGCTCCACTGCGCAACAGCGAAAGCTCACACCCGATGTGTGCAAACTTTTTGCATTTCATAATTTGTTTAAAAGGTCCGACACCTCCAAATTATTAATACTTGACAAGTGTGACCGCAGGAGCTGCTCAGTGCCTAAGCAGTTTGCTAAGCCGTTTGCCCAACTCGCTACATTGCTTCTACTGCTACTCGTCCCGGAGGGGAGTACTGCTGTGGACGAATTAAAGAGCGTCTACCCAAAAAGTCCCATCTCATGCTCCCCGTGTCAAATTTCCCTTTCATTTTGTAACCGCATTATCTGTTATAAGATTCCGCAGTGTTGCACACGGAACGATGGTAGGGGTTCAGGCGGTACGATGACATACTGATTGTAATGCACACTTTCGGTATCGCAAAAGGAATTGCAGTGGTCAGAGCAATAATGCAATGACTGAGCGTTAACTAAAGCTTACTTTTAACAAAAGTGTGGCTAACACATTCGATAAGTATAACAGCTAACAAATTATTCAGGGTGACCAAATATTCTAATTCATTGGTAGTATTTATGTGCCTGTTGTAGGATTTTTCTGTTTTGTTACAAATATAAAAAATGTGCGCCATTGGTATTAAGCGCTGGTATTTGAACACGCCAGTACGCAAAAGACTAAATTTAAGGCTTCAAGGTTAGCGTGATGGGCGATTGCATAGCGACAATTGCGATTTCAACAAAAAAGGAAAGGACAGAAAATATATCCCACCGTCATATCTCTTGGCGTTGGCTTTATGAATAGTTGCTAGGACAACATTAAGTCTGAGCGATAAAGAAGGTGTTAAATCGTCGCCACTTCATGTGTTTTTCTAATATCTCCTAATTGTTTAAAGTTTCCTTTGCAATTGCGCCACTGCCCTTGGGGAGCAGCAGCATTTTGAATGTTAGTTTGTGTTTTTATTTGACGGTCGTTTTAAACTAGTAAATGTTTTTTTTTCTAATTTCAGTGTAAATTCAACTCATCGAACCGGTTCGCGAACCGGTTCAAGCTCCCGAACCGGTTCGCGAACCGGTTCGGTACGTGATTTTGTCGAACCGGAACTGAACCGGAACGAAATTATTTCACCCGAACCCGAACCGTAACCGAACCGGTATTTTTTTCGGTTCGACACCCTGGTATATTCACTGTGTAAAATTGTATTTTAGTGCCATTACGTTTAGCGATAGTGTTAATTCTAAATTTTACTGAAATTTGAGGACACGCTAGAAATCCACATTCCCGATCAGCCCGAAATCGCTGTTCAGTAGTCGCGGAAATGCCAAAAAATTATAGGGCACATACAGTGGCGTAGCCAGAAATAATTTGTGTGTGTGTGTGGGGGGGGAGGGGGGGGGGGTTAGGGGATATTATACGTCACCGGTAAAAAATAGAAAGGTAGGAGATCCTGAGCCGAAAAACATAATCATTTTTCTGCTTTATTAATGCTCAAGGGTTAGTTGCTTCGTTTACATTAATATCTACATAATATATGCGTACACACGGGACTCCGAAGAACCAATTTTATCAACAAAGCAACAATAATCTTATTTTTGTTTTTACATTTCACTATATAGATGCGGCGTGTGATTAAAATGAGTGAAAGAAGGCCGAGAGAAGGGGAAGGAAAAGAGATACAGCCCGCAGAAAATTTTGGGGGGTGTTCTGAGGCCGATCCCCCCCACCTGGCTACGCCCTTGGGCACACATATTTAAAAGACCTCGAAATTTAAGAGTTTACAGGGTTCTAGCCCGCTACGAAGCTTTTCCGGGGCAATCGCAAATAAATTTTAGAAGTTTGTCTGCGTATTCGCTGAAGAAGATGATGCAGCCCTGCAGAAAGACTCGAATGGTCATGTATTCCCTGACAACTGGTACCCATAACATTTCCCAGTCGGTCTTCGTAAATGAGCGTTCTACGCAAGCTGCTACTAACTTAAGCCAAGTCATGCCTCTTTGCCTGACACCGTTTTTGTTAAGGAATGGCGTGGTTTTGGGGAATTATTAAGATAAATTACAATTATTTTGTTCTTATTCCAGTCTGCCAGCGTCTTTGGGGTCTGAGGCATTGGAGGCTTAAGTTCTACTTGGAGGCTCTAATTATTGAATTAGAGGCTCTACTTATTCTTTTTGGCACAATTTTAGTTTCATTCTAGGCTTTCGCTGTGGCTACCGTATAACAAATGTTCGAAATTACGTTCCATGTCATGCAGCGGTACAAAGAATATCCTTCCGGTATTTTGACTATCTAGTCAACATTATTGGTTTATATTTTCGTTTACATCCTTCCGTGAATACATATTAGCCTATTCTGCCATTGCCAAGTTTGTTTTTTGTTGTTTTAAACTTCCTTCCTGTTTTATTGTTCTTTCTCTCATTTTTTTATATTACGGGCTAGAGTTTCTCTTCTACGCCTTATACTACTCAGTTTTACATTTGAACCAACTTCTGGTAACTTCTACATTTCTATATAAGAGACCCCCTGGGTTTCTTATAGATATCGATTGTTTCCTAAGATGTTTTCTCTGTTTCTTTTCCAGGTTTTGCGCAGCCTACTACTGTTACTTATAAAATTATCATTGCAACTTTGGAATTTATGTATTCTATGCTGCTTTTCCTTGGCAGTCAAGAGACCAAAAGTTTTCAAAATTCCTCAAAACTTTTTCGAGGGATATTGAAAAAAAAAACAGCAGGTTTGGTTTGCTCGCTTTCCTTCGACAATATATTTGTTTTCCTTCTAATAAAATATACCGTTATTCTGCTTCACAAGATTTGAGGCCCTTTGACTTGGCACTCGGACACACCTACATCCGGCACGAAACTAGCGCTTTCATTTGCCATATAAAGGCTGTATCATTGTAATTACGCCATGAAGGCTCTTCCGCGTCCATTTCCTGCTCTTCTTATTGCCGAATAAGGCATTCGTGGATGTGAGGCTCTTTTTTTCGGCATATTTTACTAGTCTGTCTCCTTTGCGATTTGGGCAGCTAACTCGGAAGTATCTCATTACGTGTACACCTACGTATGTTTCCCAGTTTGCGGTTGAATTCTTCTATTCCTAATGCACATTTCGATTTTATTATATTCAGTCGGCGCTTGTGTAACGCGCGTAGCTCCTCTGTGCGACAAAAAAAAAAGGAACGAGGCAGGATTCTTCAAAATATATCGGACGATAATACTGAACAGGAAACCGCTGACAGAGTATGCCGACGGCCACATTGGGCTGCTTCCGCAACTACGAAGCTCAAAGGTGCGATGTACTGCTCTTTAATTAGCTGCCATTCGGGATATCACGGGTGGAGTTGAGGAGTATGAGGCGTTATGGAAGAAGGAGGACACGAAAGGGAGCGGAATTACCCCTTCCGAGGAAGCCATCTATCCGCGGACCCCCATGTAGCGTGGCGGCGGTCCTTTGATATCCAGCGTTCGGTCGTGCCTGCTGAAAGGATGATACAATGTGTCGAGTTTAGCTATGCAAACAATGTTCATTAAACTATTTACCAAATTGCAACTCAAGGTACAAAATTTCAAAAGACGCATGCTCAACTACAGTACACATTATACGCTTGCGTGAGCATAGATCATACAACCTGTCATTCTCATTGCAAGATGAATTTACAGAAGGAAGTTTTTCAACGCAAGGGAAGGAGGCGACCCAATGGCGTATCCAATTTTGCCCCGTCAGCGTGATGTTGTCCCACTTAAAAAAAGTTCGAAGTTCTTTCAGGGAGACGGAGGCGGCCGCTGTTTAGCTGCCGCTCACGGATAAGAACGTACAGCGTACGCGAAACAACCATTTTCCAGCAAAATTGCAGTTTACCATGACCGAAAGTTCTATATCATTTAGAACTAAGCTGAAGTATTGCAGAAGTGTGTGTCTAACATATGTTTTTTTATTGCAAACCTAGGCAAGCCGCATAGGCGCAGAGGAGTATTCTTAATGCTCTCCTAATTTCCCCATACTGGATAATTAAAACGAGTAGCCTATAAACCACTCTTTATATACATGCAATTTACTCGAGCAACGTCACAAAGGTCAGAGAATTTTTAAGGGCTTCATATACCCACTTGCCATTGGCACCCTGATGAAAATTGCATGTATATGGGGCAAGGGTAGGTATTATTTTTTCTATATTATCTGAACAGGAAAACGCAACGGGTTGAACTTGGGTTTGCATCATTCGAACTTAGTTTAAAAAAAAAATGCATGGAAAATTGCTTAACAATTGCGTTGCATGCCTGAAACGTATGCCTACGTTCACGGCGCTCTTCGTCAGAGAGTTTGACGATTACCATGCGTGCATTTACTGAAACAATACTAGGATGCAGCGATGCTACAGATAATCGGCTTATGAACACTCCAATTGTTGTATGAACTTTCACAACCCGCTTTAGCCAACCGGCATCCCCGCTAAAATGTGCACTTGCACATTTATTGTAGATAAGTTACTAAGTATGCCTATTTTTACTAAAATCTAGGCTGATTGAAATGTGCAGTGACCTTTAAAGTACTCGACTAAATGCACCACTTCCTTTTTTGCAGTTTCACATTAAGAATAATCGCAGATCATCTAATAAAGCAACAGGTCACTTTATACCGTAACTGCTATTAGTAAAAACCTGACTTGAACGAGCAATAATAGAACAAATGCATCATTTATAGGGAGTTGTATTGCAACGTGCAATTATGACACCATGGTAATCTAAATACAGGCGTTATTTGCCCACTTTGGCCGACTGGGCAGATCGTGCATACCACCAGACGTTTAGGAATACACGAAGAGTATTCCTAAACGTCAAGATAATGAATGGTAATGATAATGTTCTCAGATAATGAATGGCATCCTACCATTGTCCCTGAAGAAGAAAGTGTATGACAGCTGCATCTCACCGGTACTCACCTACGGGGCAGAGACTTGGAGGCTCACTAAGAGGGTTAAACTTAAGTTGAGGACGACTCAGCGAGCAATGGAACGGAAGATGATAGGTGTAACGTTAAGGGACAAGAAGAGAGCGGAAAGGGTCAGGGAACAAACGCGTGTAAAGGACATATTAGTAGAAATTAAGAAGAAATGGACGTGGGCAGGGCATGTAATGCCAAGGCAAGATAACCGTTGGTCATTAAGGGTAACAGAGTGGCTCCGCCGCTCCCTAGAGAAGGCAAGTGTGGCAAGGGGCGGCAGAAAGTTAGATGGGCAGATGAGATCAAGAAGTTCACGGGGATAAATTGGTCACAGGTAGCACAGGACCGGGATAGTTGGATATTATTGGGAGAGGCCTTTGCCCTGCAGTGGGCGTAGATAGGCTGTCGATTTTGATGATGATGATGATGATGATGATAATAATAATAATAATAATAATAATAATAATAATAATAATAATAATAATAATAATAATAATAATAATAATAATGATGAAGATGAAGAGTGTTGCTATGACGTGCACTGTGGCTCTACGAGCATATGAGTGTCCGTGCATAGGAGCGTCCGTCAACCCACACTCGTCTAGAATCCCCCCCTCCCGCCCTTCGAAATAGCGGTAACTCAATTTACAGCAATCAATCACCCAACTTGAATATTCGGCCCATGAAAATCGCACCGAATATATGCATACACGTTTCTCTTTTTGTCTATTTTTGCTCTGTATACCATGGCACCAGCTCGGCTAGCTTAGAAAAGGTCTTAAAATTTCAAGAACTGTTTCCAGCATATATAGAGAAGCAGCTAGCTGCTTCTCTATATACGACGAACATCTAGATGTTCGTCGTGATGGTTTTTCGTGCAGTATTTAAATCTTGTGCCTTCTTTATAAAAAAAAAAAAGAGGGAGAAATAAACGCGGTATCGCCGGTATTCAATGGCGTGGAATGCATGCAGGCCACCATGCTAGTGCGCCGCTATATCTGTGGCCAAACGTCTGTTGCCAAGGCGACGTTGTGCGCACGGCCCCCAGTTCAGTTCACCCCTCTTTTCCTCCATGCCTTTATGGCGGCCAGGCAGGCCGCGGGCCGCGACGTGACCTTGTGTTTCCGTTCAAGGTGTGTGCGAGTGATTCGATAGTCAGTCAGTTGTACCGCAATAACGTTGGTTACGCGAAAAGTCATGAGTCCGCTCATGAGTGTGGCAACCTTATCTGCAATTCAACACCAGCCTCCGCGCACATTTACGAGCGAGTGCGAGTCGGTCGTGACACGATTTAGGTTTGAACGTGAGCGCAGTGGTCCGTTTGACAGCAGGAACTGCATCATTTCCAAACTGTTGCCCACTGAACGCAAAGTAATACCTCGACGACAAGTGCTGTTGAGTTCAGCACAGTACGATCTACCTATCGCCAGACGTGTATGAAGTAGCCGCCGCAGATCAAGTGATTGCCAGCCGCCGCGCTCTAACGTCAGACGTGAGTTGTTTTGCTGAGTGTGAAACATTTAGCGCACGAGAAAGCCAGCGCTAAATCGGTGTACGCGTGAACCACTTCTCCAAAGAAATTATTCGGTTTTTGTACTCAACCACGTATTAGAGGGCATTTACAAGACATAAAGTCGTGGATGCGGAGCGGGTGCACTTGCGTCGACATCTGCGGCGGCAGCCAACTGCGCGTGGGACTTATGCTGCTTATACGCGCCGTTCGCAGCCGCGGTTTCATCCTCCGTGGATTCGTAGTGCTCAAGGGCAGGTAGAGCGCCACCACTTAATGTGAGTGCGATTAATATTACATCTGTTGACGCCACTACTGATAATCAGGCTGAAACGCAGCAGACGATGTACGCTGGTGTTTTTTTTTTTTTCTTCGAGATGCGGGCGCAAAGCGCATGCGCTGGCAAGGTGGCCACCGACATGGCGGTTTTCAGTGTTGCCAGGCGGAGAAATCGCCCGCTAAACTTTGCATTAAATACCACCTATAGGCTGTCCTCAGAAGGGGAGAATGTTCCTGCAGAGAGAGAGAGAGAGAGAGAGAGAGAGAGAGAGAGAGAGAGAGAGAGAGAGAGAGAGAGAGAGAGAGAGAGAGCGCAATAATGAAAACTGAAGAAAAGTTACGGGAGGGTTTATGGTGTTCAGCTATTTCCTCAAGGAACTTTCCATTTATCTCTTTCGTTAAAATGGACCCCTATGACCCGCCGTTAAGTCCAGGGCGGCAAAATAGATGCATAACAAAATTAAACGTTTGAGTTGACCCAGAAATTTAATCTTTGAGGTCGCATCACGTAAAACGTTATGCTTGCATTGTGTATTGCTAATGGCTGTTCCCGGTCAGCCGAACCCCGTAGTTTCACTTGCTAAATCGGTGCGATCTTTTTCGACGGTTTACTGACTTGCGCGAAGTGATCATTTCTGAGTGCAGCGTGCTCTTTGGACGACTGCATAGGTATCTTTACTTGGCCTGGTGGTCGGATGAAAGCGATAGATACGTGGTGCCGAACGGCGCAAAACCGCGCCTCTCAGGGAGGCTGGCAGGCGTGGAGGCGTGGGGTTTTATTATAGTCCTTCGCTGTAATTGGACAGTGGATCCACATTTAGATACCCCGATAGACTTAGTGACTGGTGCCCTTGAGACAAGGCGACTGCAAGGTGCCGACCTATTGTTGGAACGCGCGAACGTGTACTCACATCCATACACCACCATTTTTGTGTAAACCTTTTTCTTCTCGCGGCCGCCCGAATTCTTCAACTTCGGGCCATTGTGGGTACTTCCGAGCCCCCAGATTACGGCAGTTCACGCTGTTACGGTGGTAACGATATTTTTCGAACCGAGTCGTATGCTGGGCTTCGTTATTACGCATCACTGATTCTTGACCGCGGCCATTGATCATTCGTGCGTGGTAGCGCAACAGACCCACGGGTGTATTTGAGTGTTTCTAACACTTTTGTTGTATTTTGTCGGTCCGCACGAGTGTTTTCACTTTGAATTGCTGGTATATTATGAATACGTCGAAAATTGCCTCGTTAGCAGTTTTTATCAAGTTTGTCGCTACCTCCCGACCCGCCGTGGAAGTGACTGAACTAACCACTTGGAACTGTGTAAATATTTGTAGCCGCTGTCCTAAAAACCCCGCATAGCTTTAGCCGATTCTGTGTGTTCAGTATGGCACTCAAAATGTCAGAATTCTGCAATACACTGTATTGCTCCATAAGTTGTAAAGTGTTCTAAACCCGTCATGGTGGCTTAGTAGGCAAAGCGCTACTCTACTACGTGCCAGGTCACGGATTTTATTCCCAGCTGCGGCAGCTGTTTTTGCGATGGAGGCGGGAAAAAAAGAAACATATAGCCTATGTGGGCGAAATATCCTGTGGGCACGCAGAATTATTATTCAGTTCTCCTCTACGGAGAGAACCATGGACAAGGCGTTGGGTGGTATAACCTAAATTAAATACAATTCAGATTTCCGTACAAGGCCAACGGCCTACGGATCTCTTTGCTTTGTATCTCGTATCACTTAAACGAACGTGACGGAGCCGTCGCACAGGCAAACGGTGACACCCACGATGTCTTTGATAAAAACCGTAATGGACATCTTTAAACTAAAAGATTTGGCAAACGCGCATAATTCTACTGTTGAAACCATATTATTTGGAGAACGACAAAAATATACTATATATTTTTCCGTCGTGGTAACGTGCAAAAGACGCAGTGGCAGCAGCTGATTTATGGCTATGCGATATCGATGTCTCCAAGGGCGCTGGCCAACACAGAATGTCATAAAGTTGTCATTTCAAAACGAAGAGTTTCCTAGTGTTGGTATGGGCCGTGTGTGAATATGCGCGCGCGCTCCTGTGTCAGACGACTGCCAAGACTTTCCTATACGGTACTGGCGATTCGATTGATTGTAGGGTTTAACGCGCCGACGCAACGCAGGCGATGAGGCGCGCCGTAGTGGAGGGCTCCAGATTACTTTTGACCCCCTGGGCATCTTTAACTTCCGCCGAAATCTCGTACACACGGGTGTTTTTGCTTTTCGTCCCCCTGCAGTAAAGCGACCGCCGCGGCCGGGAATCGAACCCGCCACCTCGTGGTCAGCATTACAACGCCTTAGCCACTCAGCCACCGCGGCGGGTGGTACTGGCGATTCAATGGTGTGCATATGTGTCTGTAAGCCGCGTAGATGTGTATCGTGTGCGTGGCAGTGTGTCTGGCTCAGCAATGCAGTATTTTCTTTTTTGCGTTGCTCTCTTCAGTTACGGCTAATTCCACTCGTCGTAATAAATTTCTCTGCCGGCTCCAGCTTGAATCACGCAAGGAAACTTGAATAAAAACCCAAAATTGCTCCTTGCTATCAGCGAAGGCTGCCTGCCGAGTGGTTATGACTCTGCTCCGTACGCAGAAGGGCCTGAGCCCGACCCCAGGTACTTTCAAACTGGCCAACCAATTTCCCGTTTCAGGTCTGCGCTCAGTGGCACGTGCGCCGGGATTTCGGCTAATACCAGGTTACAGGCGATGTCACGTGGTGACAGGCGCACACCGTGACAAGAGAAGGAATCTTGCGTATTCAAGCGGCGCAGTTGAGACAGCGCTTAAAGATGACTTGTGTTCCCCGGCATCTACCCCTGTGAATTTGGTGAGGTTGAGGCGTGTGCAGCAGGAAGAGAGCAGCTGGATACAGGCGGCTTGTGGTAATGGCAATACATCCTGTGTTTCCGAAAGTCACAACTGCCACTACCACAAGTGACACTGTGTACGATGGCTCGACGGCCGATGAAACTGTGTGACCTCGGCTGCTTGTTTTTGTCCTTTTGGCAGCCCTAGTGATCATGTATGTACCACTACCCTTAGCTTCTTTTGGCTTTTGCAAACATGTCTTGATCAGTATTCAACAAATATCCCTCTCCGACCTGTATTTGTGCCCCATCATCGATTGGCTTGTCCCGAATAATTACTGCCGGAGACAAGCACAAGGCTGTCCATGCGGCCTTCAAACCTCTATTTTATACTACAGTGTGGCCATTTGCTACCGTTCCAGGTTGCGTAACTTTTACTTTTGCAGGAGCTGTATATGCTACACCAGCAAGAACGGTAAGTTGACCGCTGCGGGGGTTCGTGGCATACGACGATGTACGCTCGTCGCCACAGTAGCAGGCGCGCAGTCAACCGCACGCCCATCAATGGCCACCACCCGTGGCATGGCCGGCACGTAACCGCGCAGCAGGCACCTTGGCCGCGGCGGTACAAGGGCGCTCTTGTTTCAAGGGCCGGCCAGATGCACAGCAGATAGGCTCGGCCCAACTCGCTTCCTCGTGGGCAACCGCGCGCTTTCCGCTAGCCGGCCGCCGGGGCCTGGCCGCTGCCGGTGCCGCATTCGACCCGCTTTCGCCTGTTCGCGCGCAGGACAACGTCCGTGCGGCCTCCTCATCTCGCGTACACGGTGGCCTCGGGCGCTGTAACGCACGCATAACACGCGGCTTCTGCAGTCACTGCAGACACACTTCCCGTCCCGCCCTTTCCTCTCGGAGTTTTCCGTCAAACGATTCCGTCTACTGCCATCCCCGGCTGGCTGGCGTGCGTGAAATGAAGCACTCGACCGCCGAACACCGGAGCTGCAACCCGCTTGTTAGCGGGGGCGGCTTCTGCAGGAAGTAAATCACAGGGGTAGAAACGCACGCTCCTCTATTCGGCGGCCACCTGAGTGCTACGCGGCACTGGCGAGCGGTTTTCCTCGCTCGAGCGCGAACAGAACTCACGTGTAAATGGAAACGGGCTGGCCGCGCAAAGTCTTCCTTTCTGGGCTAGGACAATACAAGTTGGTGCGCGAAAATTGGTCCCTGTTCAAAGGAGCGTGGCGACTAAGAAAACACAAGACGCGAACAAAAGGTAGCTGAAGAAAGAGACTCACATTGTCGGCATAGCACCCGCTCTGTTGGAGGACACGCTACATCAAGAAGTCTATTGAAGCATGAAAGCGGCAGCTTTTTTTTTTTCTTGCCTTCATGACTTGGAATGCTCCTACAGTCTGTCTTCGTGTTTTAAATTTTGGTACCAATTAATATTTCACCCCCGGTATCCGGAGTCAATAGCTGACGCGTGACACGCGTAAAGAATTGCTGTAGCGGCGTTGCTCTGTATATAGCATCATTTTGATTCAGTCACGGGTTAATACGAAGAGCGCGGCACTCAACTCCGCCCACGCTCACACACACCCACGTGAACGTGGCCATGCGTCGACGCCGGCGAGCTTTAACACTCAAACACTCACGCAGACCCACACGCGCGCCCGCAAACACACACCAACGCGCACGCACGCACGCTCAGAATGGGTATCGCATACGTTTCGTAGACAGTGGTACTTATATATTTCGTTTATCGCTGCCTGCTTTACCTCCGTTGGTTCGATATATGTCAGGTGCACTGCAAAACTGTGACCCAGAATGAAAGATTAAAATTCTGCCTCTTAAGCCTGATGGTGTCCGCCAAATAACTCTGCGGATATGAGGGAACTGGTAATTGGCTGTCGACTTTCAGCACGTGGGATATTACTGTCCCTTATCCTACCCACAAGACGTAAAGAAAACTGAAGAAATGTGATAAAGCCCCTTGAAATAGGCAGAGGAAAGAAAAATTGATTGATTGATTGTAGGGTTTAACGCGCCGACGCAACGCAGGCGATGAGGCGCGCCGTAGTGGAGGGCTCCGGATTAATTTTGACCACCTGGGGATCTTTAACGTGCGCCGAAATCTCGAACACACGGGCGTTTTTGCTTTTCGCCTCCATCAGAAAAGCGGCCGCCGCGGCCGGGAATCGAACCCGCGACCTCGTGCTCAGCAGCCCAACGCCTTAGCCACTGAGCCACCGCGGCGGGTAGAGGAAAGAAAACATTTCACAGCAAAAATTTAGTTTTGATGGCCTATAAGCTTCAGGAATTTAAGCCTAGTATGATTACTGTCTCCGCCAAATGAGAAGGGTAGCCGTCTTAGCTATTATCCTCGTTTTGTCTGCCCTTGTCTTTTTCGTGTGCTGAAACAACAAATAAAGAAGGGATTTATTCACAATGAGAGGAGAACATCCAAGTGATTTTTACCGAACGAGGGGGAATTATATGCGACTAAAGGGAGAGGAGTAAAGAGGTATACAAAAGATCCGAATAACAGACGACCTTGCGCCACCCCACGCATGTCAGTCATTACCATGACAAGCTCTTTTTTTTTTTAAGAACGCCACTTCTCTTTCGGTAAAGGCTATCAATGTTGCGCTGACACAGTCAAAATCGCTTATTGCCGTTTCACGCGCCTCCCCGATCTCGCGCGAGTGTTGATCCGAATCGTGAAATATATGCCAGAGTTTTCAAAGTACGGCACGCAGCCGTATTCTTCGCAGTGATTTGATAGGTGCCCGATATTTGGTTTCTGTACATTGTTTTGGTGATCGCGAAGCCTCGAGTTGACGCACCGCGTTCCGTCTAACCTACGTATACATTTCCGCAAGCTCCCACTTGGTGGCCTAATCTGCTAATATGATAGAAGATTCTAATCAAGTATCTCTTGACATCTATCTATTTGGTTGTATATACTGCACCCTAGTTCAATAAAATTCAGTTGGAAGTTAGTGCTTACCCTCGTCTTGTGTGTCTGTGCCTTTTTTCGGGCGCTGAAACTAACAATGTGGAATCAGAACTAACCCGAACACAAGCATTTCTTCAGGCAAGTCCCCTTATTTAGCAGCGCAGCGGTGTATGAATGGAGAAAACTAAGCTGCTTTTGCAGCGACTTCTGAGAATAGTTTATTATAGAGGGTACGTGCACGGGCCCGAGCTGGCCCAAATGCCTTGGCCTGTCTCGCGCAGCCCAGGCGACTTTTTGTTGGGTCCCGTGCCGTGCTCGGGGAAACACAATTATTTTTCGGGTAGGCGGGGTTGGAACCACAGCTAGGCGTCTAGGTCCAAAACCTTTGCGACCGGACCACTTGAAGGCATTGTTCACTGCGCCAGTAGAAGTGTAAGCTATAGCCACTCGATCTGTATCAAGGGGCGCCGAGCAAGCCAGGCGCTCAGCTTGCTCCGCCCACCTTCATTGTCGGCCAGATATGCGGAGAGCGAAGGGCATCCAAGTAACGGCAGTCAGAACAACCCCGTCTTTTCGCCAAATGCCCCATTGTTAAGTTGTTTGGTTCTTGTTTTTGGTATTGTGCTCCGTTTTTTCTTTTTCTTTTTTGCGTACAGTATAAAAGATGGCTCCTTCTGTCAACAAGGCTGCAGCGCCCAGAAGTGTCAACAATGGCAGAGGGCGCACGCAGGTGTCGAATTTAACCGAGCACAAAAACTTTCGCCCTTCCCGCAAGAACAAAGCTCTTGCCATGCAGCTTGCTCTAGAACGGGAAGGCAAACAAGGTACAGTATTTGCTTTTTGTCACCCGCTGTTTCCTCATACGGCGACTGCATTCTGGAACCCGAGAGAGAGAGACCAAAAATCCCGGGCCATCTCCACTAACGTGAAACCTGGTGATGGGAGAACCATGCTGTGTGTAAGTGTATTCTTGGTGCCTTGGCGTTTTTGCTAACGGAGATGAAACCGTTGGGGGGGGGGGGGGGGGGGGTAGAGGTATACAGCTTTGGTGTAAAAGTCTCTTGTCGTTCAAGCACGAACCTCTCTAGCGAGAGGCGTAAACAAGTGTCCCGGTGTTTTTTTAGTACGCGTTCCGTTTTAGCGCGAGTCATAACGAGTTTCCCGGTGTTTTAGCACCGTGACTACATGAGACGATCACGACGGTGGCGACGGCGACGACTGGAGACGCCAACAACCCCAGCACCTAAGGGGCTTCGCCCCGAAAAAACAGAGCTTCTCTTGGGAATTTTGTTTTGATCGAATAATCTGCACGGAAGGAAGCGCTTCCTGAATTCAACGCCTTGACAGGAAATCGTTCGCAGATTTTGAGAGCGGGAGCTCTGCTGGGACTTTTATATTTTATGATTTACAAGAATAAATTATATTCTTTTCAGTGTTAACGAAAAAAATCGTGGGGCACTTACCCCTCCTAAGGTATTTGAAGGCGAAAGCCAGCGTTTATCAAAGACTTCTTCACTGCTGCAGCGTGTTTGCCGTGCCGTAACAGTCACCTGTCACGCGGCACGCATCAAAATAATTCTTGTTCCATTCTGGAACAGTAAAGGGCTAATGCTGTAGTTACCGCTCTTCGCCGCCGCCCAGAGTCACTTAGTCTGCATGGTTAGTTAGCATGGTGTAGGTTAGGTATAATCCCCAGCTGTCCCGGGAGACCCAAGAATGCGATGTTGAACAAGAGCGGGGAGATGACCGAACCTTAGGGAGTTCCGTGACATCCGAGTGTGGTTGGGTCAAAGGTGCCATCTACTACCTTGATTATGGCTTCAGATAGAAAGTCGGCGATGTAATTGAACCCGACTATACAACACAGCAGGCTAGTTCTGGCTGCATTCCTGCGAAATCGGCGAGTGCTCTCGCGATGCCTGTGCGGAGGTTGCTTGAGCGGCATTTTCTTTCGAGCGCATAGAGACTGGTGAAATAAGAGCGCATTTTTGGTCCGAATACCAAACCGTGTAACAAAACAACGCAATCATGAACGGCGGTACACAAGTTGCTTCGAAATAATGGCAGGTTCGCAAAAAGCCGTATTGAAAATTTTGCTCTAGTAGGTCGGAAAGGCGCACTTTTAGAACAACAATTTGTAACTGCAATGGATAGAGACGATCGTCTAAAGTCGAGAATTTGGCCTCGTCTTGTTTTGTGTGCTTTGTTCTGTGCTATTCAGCGACACGGTTAGGGGGGGGGGGGGGGGGCGGGGAGTTAGAGAGGGTGCGGGAGGGTCATTTGTTTTCGGCGAGCAACTCTTCGTGGTCGTCGAACTGGGCTGAGAGGGGAACAAAGCGTGAGGTCTTTTAGTCGGATCAGATAACTGATTTGCCTTTCCTCATCCTTTAAAATGACACTATGGCTGAACCCCTGCCGTGACATAAAGGGGCTGCTGGCTGCATCGACCACTCAGCTTCTAGTTCTAAGAGAGAATGGGACATAGTTTATGGAGGGTGGTTGCGTTATAGCGAATTTTCATGTTCCAAAGGCCGTTAGACAATATTTAGGTTGTGGGGACGCAAACCTTTCCACTCAGGGCACGGAGGCGCTGAAGACGGGCTCCCTCCTTAGTGAGGCGGGGGCATCCTCGCGCGCCTCCCTACGGGGTAGAACTCCGGCACGCGAGCAATCTACCGGGAGACTATCGGACGGCTTTCTGATAGACGAGGGAAGGAGGATTTTTTAGAGGAATTCCGAGTTCCAGGGGCGAGATCATGCCATTCGCGTAATTTCAAATGGCCGTTTTCTAATCCGAGATGATAGAGGTAGGGGGCGGCCTGTGTGTAAGGGTTGAGGCGATTGCTGCCTCTTCCGCCTCAGAGGGTCCGCTAGTGCGACCTGTTAGAGATTTAAGAGGAGGAGTGTTGTGATTAGTGCGACAACGTATGCGTCTTGCCGTCGATAGCTAGCTGCGTCCAGGTAAACCGTATTACGGTAGGTGGGATATTTTTCTGTAAGCGCTCGTGCCGGCCGTTCTCTGCGCTGGTTGTTGAAAACATGGTACATACTGCGCGGTAGAGGGTGAATAGTGAGGGAGCCAGGAATGTCGGGTGGGACCGGGAGCCTGTGGTCACGTAGAATAAGGGCTCTAAGGTGAAGAGCAGCAAGGAGGGTGTGACCGGTGGGCGTAGATGAGAGCTTATTGAGCTGGCCTATGGGGTGGGCTTCTATGAGTTCCTCCCCCGTATTGTAAATGCCGAGTTGCTCGAGTTTGGCAGTGGTAGTGCTCAGAGGGATTTGTAGCGTGGTTCTGCAAATTTTTCGAATAAGACAGTTGACTGTACAGCCGGATACATTCCCTTTCTTTGAGCCCCTTGTTGTGGGCAGCAGTTCTGCGAATGAGGGCGATGGTCTGATTCAGCTGCCTGGTCCGGAGGAAAACAGGATGGCAGGATAACGCTAAGTAAAGACTAGAGAAACTTGGCGTCGACTGAAGGAATGTTCTACATTGTCTTCAATAGCGCTGCAGACTCTCGAAAGCCGAACTTCAAGTGAGCGGGTCGCTATAAACTGCTGCGAAAATCGAATGCCAAGACGTCCGTGTGGGAAAACCTTAATGTCGTGGTGGACCGCAAGCAACATTGCCACCTGCTGGATGAGTGACATGCATAGCATGAAAAAGCTTCGTTCCAACGGTTCAGCAAAGGCTTTCGCGCCTACAGAGAAACCGACTCAAGTTCGCGGAGAAGCTTTAAAATCGAAAATCGAATGCCAAGACGTCCGTGTGAGAAAACCTTAATGTCGTGGTGGACCGCAAGCAACATTGCCACCTGCTGGATGAGTGACATGCATAGCATGAAAAAGCTTCGTTCCAACGGTTCAGCAAAGGCTTTCGCGCCTACAGAGAAACCGACGCAAGTTCGCGGAGAAGCTTTAAAATCGAAAATCGAATGCCAAGACGTCCGTGTGGGAAAACCTTAATGTCGTGGTGGACCGCAAGCAACATTGCCACCTGCTGGATGAGTGACATGCATAGCATGAAAAAGCTTCATTCCAACGGTTCAGCAAAGGCTTTCGCGCCTACAGAGAAACCGACGCAAGTTCGCGGAGAAGCTTTAAAAAGCAAGTAGAACTCCGTACGTGAACGAGTACACGCACATTGTAGAGAGTAAAGTAAAATTTGTCGCTTTAAATAACACACATATGCACTCAGGATTTGCCGACTTATGACGCCATAAGTGGCAGCAGTTTAGCTGCCAAAGGTATCGCCAGAGAACTAATGACTAAACAACCGAAAATGCGTGTTTTATCTGTGGTAACAAAACATTGTCATATTTTGTTGCCATCATTATTGCATGACCAAGAGCAGACCTACTCCTCCGCTATAAGCGGGGTCGAGAAGGGCGGAGCCGGTCTTTGGTATTGCAACATTGGGCGGGGCTAGAAGACGCGTAGCCGAACTTCGGCCTAGCTGAGCCGCCTATATCGCCAGCGCCGTGGCCGGGTCGGGCCGGAACACGAAAATGCTGCCTGTGCAACTCTTTAAAGGGGCCATGAAGAAAAAATACAAGTTTGCTTCATTAGGAAGGCTGCGTTGTTCTGACAACAATAATGCCAATTTTACCGCAAACTTCGAAAAAATAATGGAGATATTCAAGAAAACTTGTGAAGCAGTGGCGAGTCTCCCAAGCCACTTTCATGCAACTTTTCTATGACGTTACAGAATCTTGTATGTGCGGTTGGCGGTCGGCGAACTAATCCATCGCTAAGACACATGACTGGAAGATTGTAGAGGTGCCTCCAGTGCCGTTTGATAGCATCACTTCAGTGCTAACATGCAGTTAGCACAGTGAAAATTGTTTTTAGTGCTGCCCCAAATGAAGTCACTCCTGCTCATAACACTTCCCTGCAGCGCGAAATATGAAAGTTTTGCAATCCTTCTTACGTTTTTTCTGCTAAATAGCGTATCTCGTAGCTCGAATAGAGCTGAGCTATTGCGGATGGGAGAGGGAAGCATGACCCAGACGCCCTGTTCGCGTGAAGCAATGGAAAACAGTCGAAGCGAGGCCGTGGGCGCTGCTTTGTTTTCCTGTTAACCCCAGCTATCACCCTCTGCCTGCGCCCATCTTATTCTTTATTTACAACACACGCCCCCCGGCGAGAAAGGCTGAAGACTGGCCTTCAAGTCCAGCCTTTGCATGGGTGCCTTATTTCTGTCCCAGTGGACCGGCTGAGGTGAATGTTGGTGGGGTAGTTTTATCGGTGGAGGCAGAGCGGAAACCAAAGGTACGGCAACGTCATGCAGGCCCGAATGTTGTCGCTGTGATAACGCCACTCAGCCAGTGCGTCGTGACGCGGGCAACGGGAGATTTGAAGAGGAGCGTGAGCAGCGGCTCCTGTTATTCGATGAGCGGTAAGACCGTGTCGAGCGCTGAGAACAGAAAGAAGTGCTATCGGGTTGTGTCAAGCGGCCGAGATTCACGTCGCTGCTTCTCAGTATAACCATCCTCGTCTTGCACACTTCGTTTGACTATGCAGTGGAGAGAATGCGCGGTGCTTCAATGATGGTAGGTGTGTTCTGCAGTTCCATGGCACACATAATATGACCACTGCAGTTTGTTTACAGGTACGAAGCTCACTGCATAGGTGCAATTGCTGGTACATCCGGCGTGCCTGCGGGAAAAGACACGCAGTATATCGCGGCCCCCAAGCGATAAGCCCAGGTAGCGCGGGAAAAACAGCTTGCGGGCGCATCTTCTGCCTGGACCAAGACGTAGACGTAGACCTAGGATCCTGGAGGGGTCGGCTTTCGAGTGCGGGCACTTGGTATCTTTTCTGAAACTCAGTGCCACTTAAACAGTTCGTGCAATTCTCGTTATCCCCAAAACCGTTATTGCTAGGACTCGTGACATGACTACGGCGCCTGCCTCGACGTCGCACCCCGTTGTGCGGAGGGAGGTGGTTTTCATGCTGGATGCGACTTCGCATACACGTGAGCACATCGTCTGAATGTGTCAACTTAATCCTCCTAGTAGAAATGATGATAGCCTTCATTTCGTGCAGGAGTGTCTTGCGGTACTTTCAGATCTCTTCTTACGTGACTTTTGCTTGCTTTTTTTGGAGTTATGGCCAAATTGCTGCATTCGTGCGTGGCAGGCGATGCCATGATGCATGATTCGCGTCCGTTGTCGGGTCCACGTGTTGCTCTGAGATTCCCTGCACAGCAGGTCCACGCGCTTCGCGCCGTTGGCTTTTTGGTGGCCGCCGGGGTCGTAAGGTAATCCGATTATTTGGGGTGATTCGATGTGCGTTTTGGTGATGAACACGTTCCTGAAACTGCACGGGTTGGTCGGTGGGCAAATGACTGTGGCAGTGAAAACACGAGGCGTCTAGCATAACTCTTGGTGGTGGGCTAGCTTGCATCCGCGTTTCGCGTGTTGTGGACTTGAACTGAAGGTGATTCCTGCCTCTGCCGTATTTTAAACCATCGGGGTAGGCTCCCGATTCGGAAGCGGGACGCCCGCCGGCGCTTCAAAACTCGCGGAGGAGTTGACCAGGGCAGGCTTCACTAGGCGCGGGGAAAAATCGTCGCTGTTTATGCGGTCGCCATTTATCCACCACATGACGCTGGGCATGACAACTCAACTTCCTTCGGGTTGGCGTAAATCGATTCACCTCCTTCCGCCGCGACTTCAAATAGGCAGTTTTCTGGCTATCAGGAGCGTCATCCAAGCGCACTCTGAGGTTCGTGTCAGCAGGCGACGACATCTTGGGCTGGCAAGGAAGGCGAATGGGCTTGCTCTCCACGGGATCATTGAGCTCATTGAGCTGTTACGGACCCGGATATGCCTCGCGAGAAGGGGTGAAGGCATGACCATTGGTTTCCAAAAAGGACGACAGGAACGCGTCTGCCTCATCGTCACTCTTCATCTCATTCCTGTCCCTCGAAAGCAGCATGCTCTCACTGTCGGGGAAGATAGCGAGGCTTGTAATTGGCGGGCAAATCGGGACAGTCATTTGACGCTGAGCGAGGTTTCCTGCTTGCATTGTACATGATTACGTTACATGAGATTCACCGTGAGTGACGTTGACAGCTAGGTTGCCGGGCGCCATCCAAATGGACGCACTTATGTTAGCTACGTGTTCGTCGCGCGTGGTGTGCTCGAGCTGTTGTTGGCGCATCTCTGTCTGAACCGTCGGAACTGCGAAAAAATTACACCATCTTCCCGTAGGGGAACCCTGAGTAGTATGCGAAGAGGCCATGGGGTCGATTCAAGTGCCCATTAGTTTTCAGTTCGTCGTTTCCGTTTGGTTGAGGTACGTAGCTACCGTTATATTTACCGTTTGGTTTCCATGGTAACTACCAAACTTTTAACTTACCGGAACTACGAAATTGGAAACTGCGTTGACCCCATGGCTGCTTCGCATACTACAACTAAGGATTCCCCTACGGGAAGATCGTGCAATTTTATTGGAGGGGGGGGGGTGTTAGAGTGGAGAGAGAGAGAGAGAGAGAGAGAGAGAGAGAGAGAGAGAGAGAGAGAGAGAGAGAGAGAGAGAGAGAGAGAGAGAGAGAGAGAGAGAGAGACGTTGTACGTGGTATGAGTTTGTCTTTATTTAGGCATTATCATCATCATGTTCAACGTAGGTGACGTCGAGCTGTGGTTGGCGTTCCGCTTTGATTATGACCGCCTTATGGTTGTGAAATGCAAAGTCAAGGGCTGTTGTAGTGGATGAACCCTAACGTTGCTGAAGATGAGGTCGATGCACGTTCCTCGGATGCATGTTGTGGGATGCTTGTAATCATGACCCGCCGAGACTCGCCGACGCACGCCGCCGCCGCCGACGATGAAACGTCGAAGGCGCGTGAAGCGTGCTCGTCTCGTGCCGGTCCAGGAAGACACCGGCAACACTGTCGCTCAAGGAGCCATTAAAGGGTAAGGCACCACCGAGCGTTCAGCAAGCCGAGCATGCGCAGTGGGGGTGTGGACGCCGCACGGCGGAGGGAGGGACATAGCCCCGAGCATGAGATGTTTCGCATCTAAAAGTGGGTGTTTTGCGGTACGATGGGAACACCCATGAGCACTCGATTGTCACTCCGCCAGTTGGTTCGGTAGTAGCCCCGGAAATCTAATCCACAGCTGCTCGGCCAACTGGGTGGCGTAGCACGCGCATCCTCAAGGAGCGCATTTCGCCGTCCAGCACCTGCGCTACAGTGATGTCATCCTTCAGCTCGTCGCTGGTCAGATTTCCTTGCATTGCAGCGTTGAGGGACAGTATCTGGGTCTGCGTGTCGTTGAAGCGTTTGATCTTTGCGATAAGATCGGTCCTGTGCGGAGCCGGGTCCTAAAGAAGGGCATCGATTAGCGCGATGAGCCCAGTCATTTTCGTTCGCAAGAACAAGTGGCGTAGGTAAGGGTGTTTCATAGTGAGGGGCGGCATAGGAAGACGAGGGTCAGCTTGGGCACACGCCATGATTTGCGGCGGTCGAGGGTAAGGCCTCCTGGATCAAGCAGTGCGAAGGTTCCAGGCCTCGCGAGCTTCGCAGCCGCTGCGACGTGAAAGTCAGGTCCACTCGTGCCTCGAATCCCGGGTTTCACGGCACCAGCATGTTGCTGATCGGAGAGGGAAGGCCGACCCAGACGCCCCCGTTCGCATGAAGCAATGGAACACAGTCTGAGCAAGGGGCAGTGGGCGCAGCTTCGCCTTCTTCTCAACCCCAGCTATCACCCTCTGTCTTTACCCATCTTATTCTTTATTCCCAACATGAGGTAATGAAGCCTAGCGCTTTCAAATTAAACAAAGTTGTATTCTATCTTCATGGCCCCTCTAACAGGGATACTTTTTCTCGGCATGTCTGTATCTGCTTATTCACCAGTAGTATCACACATGCGCCGCCGATCACGGGCCTAAGAAACAAAATTATTTTGCCAGCTCGAAAGTTTTCGTGCCCGAACCATGGGCTCTTAGGCATCTGAGACAGGAATTACAACCGCTGAGCCTAGAGTTTTTTTTTGTTGTTGGTTTTTATAGCATCTAAAACTTGTCTGCCAGTGCGGAAGTTTACAGGGACGGCCACAGGGACGGCCCTTTTCCGAGCTGCATTAGAGAAGTGCCGCCACTGAGCTCTTCTGGGAAAGCGATTTCCTGACAACTTGTCTAGCGGTCGTCGGTAGACAAGTTAGAGGCATCGCGGCGTGTCTACCAAGAATAGAGACCGCGACGACACGGTTCAAAAGACACGTCTCAGATCAGCTGCCGATAGGAACGCTCCTTCGGCAGCGGAGAAACACTTCCAAAGTGCACCTAGCTTTCGCCGTCCGCGCGTTACCACGGCTTAGAATCAATTTTACTAAAATCTGTCGGGTTATCTTACTCGTACTTACCACTTGTTTTTTTTCCCCTCGTATGTACTATATGTTCCTTCCGTTTCAGGACGTTGCAGTATCATATCATTATAGATCATCCTTGAAAATGAAAGGAAAAACCATGCAACCAATATCCGGCCTAGATTGAGTCACTTCCCCTGGTTCTGCAAATGGTGTTTGGACTGCGCCGCACTGAAGCTCTATCAGACCTCTCATCAAAAGAGTGCACTCCGGGGGTGCTTCTATTCACGATGCCGTAACAAGAGCCGACATCGGATCCGTTTCCTCACCATGTAACAGAAAAATGTGCTTCTACGCTATCGGGCACACATTTCCGCCACTTAGTGGATGGCACGACCTATCTGCGCAAGACATCGGCCCACATACTGGGCTCGCCACGTAACCTTTATCTGCCTTAAGCCGTGTGGTATACGATTTGGTTTGCGGGACTGAAAAAGAATAATTTTAGTCGCAATCGCGTATTCGCAAACTACAGTTCCAGTTTTTAGATTCTGTTAAACCACTTACCCTAACTGAAGGATGTTGGAAATCTATACGTGAACGAAAGGAATTTCGGAAACATGTTACACGAAAATTGGAGGTTTGTTCAACTCCGGGTCTTGAACATTAATGTTCACGTTTTGAAAAGAAAAAAACCGCTAAGTATGAGGAATTCTGCAGAAGTATTAGTCAATAATAAAATTGTAAGCACCTTGTTTATGAATTAAACCAAGAAAGTGAACTGAGAACTTTAACCCCACTGTAAACTAGTAAATCTGCGCGCATGAAGCTGTAACCACGGCTTGAGGCAGCAAACAGAGCTAAGCAGTACCGGGTTTCTAATGGTGTGGTTATGAATAGCCTGTAAGGAATATGTGAGGTATCATAGGGCCCCTCAATTTAGCGTTTTATAGTTCTTGAAATAGGGGGAGGAGGGAGATTAAAAACTGTTCTCTTTTGAAAAATCCTAAGTGGAGAAAAACCGAGGTTTTCTTAACCTCTTTAATGTAATAAGGAAATTTCAAGGGGTTTATTATACTCTGAAAATTTCTGTGTTACCTTATTGACAACATGAATGGGAATAATTATTAAGTAGCCTTTCGTAAACCCAGCGTGTACTCTCGGTTGTTCGAAATATGCAGTCGTTTTCGCGGCTAACTGTTGCATTGGTAAATAACTTGTATACGACAGAGAGTAGGCTCATTGGTTTGTAATTTTTAAGCACTTTGACATCTCCCTTCTTGTGGATCAGAATTATGTAGTGATTTTTCCTCGCTAATTCCAGAATAATTTTGCGAGCTTTTTTATTGTAATATCTCTTTCATCTTTTACTAGATCTACAGTCATTCCGTCGTTTCGTGCAGCTTTCTGCCTCCTCTTCCCCTTAAAAGGGGCCGTGGAGAGAAAAGACAAGTTTGGGTTCATCCGAAAGATGGCCTCGTTATAATAACACTGATTACACTTTCAGCGCAAAATTTTCTCAAATAATCTGTATAATAAAGACAGAAAATAGGCGTCGACTCGCCACCTCGCACCCTTGTGCAATCACATGAAGCTGACAGAATCAAACACAAACTAAATAAGGATCATCAGTTTGAAAAAGGAGCTATATACGCTTGGAATTTATTACATATTTTTACACCACTGAGAATGGGGGTGTAAAGAAAAGAAGTTTGGAACGAGCACGAAAACTTATTCGGAGCTACCGCCGGCCTACGCTGCGAAACACCATGCGATAGGCTTGTCGGACACAACACGGGCCAGTTGGCATGAGAGACGCTGCTACCTACTTGACCTTGTTTGTCGAATCATAGCCACTGCTTCAAGGAATGATTTCCATGAACTGTAACAAAATTTGACCCGCACAAGTACGCCGAGGAGTAAACTGAATAGTAGCGGTCACCCAGCCGCATTGCTGCACCATCAATAGGAAGGCCGACGGTAGCCAGGCGCCTTTTAGTACGACCTCCTGAATGGAGCGAAGCTCAGTTCCGGTTTGTGTTAAATTGCAGAATTTCGTTGCTGCATAGAGGAACTCTCCGTTTTAGGCACTTACGGTTAATACGTCATTGGTTATGTCATGAAACATGCGATGCAGCGGGCGAATTTATATTTTAGCTTTAATCGCTAAATTTCTCAGTGAATAAAGCACCGTTTGCTGCCGGAGAAGCCCTAGATCTTTTGAATAAAACAAAGTTGTTTGCTGTTTTCATATTCCCTTCAGGCGACTTTCCCTCGTCAGAACAATACAGCTCTCCTGACGGGGCGAAGAAAGAGGCTACACACACGCAGCGCTGTCTTGTTTTGGCGCTGTTTTATTTTAGTTGTGTGAACCAACAAGCCGAAACGCTTACATTGCCTTTACTTCATCGTCTTTATTGGCTCTTGGGGCTCCGCTAAACAAATTTTATTCTCACAGTACTGTCTCCTAACCTGGCATTGCTACCGTGCAACTTGGAATTAAATCCTTCCGCTATTTACAACATCTCGTCCATGTTGTGGGCAATGTTATCGCTTTGATTCATCTCTGAGTGCATACATTCCCCATTTGACAATAGCAAGCTACTTGAGTTACCTTCCCGTTTCCTCCCTTTTCAACGATTCTTCCCATCTTTGTGGCTCGGCCGCTAGGGGGCCGAGCAGTGTGGACGTTCCTCCACATGGCTCTGTGTTTACACAGCTTTCCTGGCGGAAATACCTACGGTTGGTGTACTTTTCGTGCTCTTTAGTGTGCGTAAGGGAGACCCGAAACGCAGCGTTTCCACCACGAGTGCTCCTGGGCGCTTACTTGTGTGTCATCGCCACCGAACCCAACAACCCTCCCTAAACCTAACGGCGGCCGGGCCGCGACCGGCCGACAGCCTGGTCGGCCATGTCGGCTGACACCGAAGCACCGAGGGGCGGAAAACGCCCGAAGCACCCATCCTAGAGGCAAGAGGTCTACAACCGATGGCCGTTGAGTTCGAAGGTGAGAGTATTGACCCTGAATCTTTCGAAAGCGAGCCCGGGTGGCTCCTTAGCCACTCTAGGAAAAGTAGACGAGCTCTCGCGGAGCTATGCCAAATCTCTAGAAAACGTCGCAGCAGCCATCAGTCGGCGCTGCAGGGATCAGCGTCCGGCAATATGCGGACAAGACGAAGAAAGGTCCCAAGAGACCCAGCTTCCCCAGGAAGGACATTAAGATTGTACTCTGCCCCCAAAACGGGCTCAATGTGTCGAAGCACTGTCAAGCGCAGCTCCACGACAGCATCGCTAAAGCCACGGGAATAGGAAAGGAGCTAGAGACGGAGGACATCCTGAGAGCTAACCCTCAACAAAACACCCTGGTGATCAGCACCCCATCGCTAGCCAGAGCGGCCGTCTACGGCAAAATTCAGGAACTCTCAATCGGCGGAAGCTCCTGCGAGGTCGTGGCGTACGCAGCCCCCACCTGAAGACACGGCAAAGGGTGTCATATGAAATATCCCCCCATATTACACCCAAGATGACATCACCAGAAGTTTGGTTAACAAGCGGAACCCAACTATCTTACAAGCACGAAGGATGGGTCGGACAAACTCGCTCATCATAGTCTTCGAAGGAGGAAAGGTCCCACACTACGTCTACTACCGCGGGGCTCAATACCGCTGCTTTTTGCATAAAAAGAAGTACGAGGTTTGCAACGTTTGTGGCAAAGTGGGCCATCGTATGGACGTATGCCCAAATCCTCAGGATGTGCGCTGCAAGGGATGTGGGCTAGAACAACCGCCTGAAAACCATCGTTGCGACCCCACCGGCGCCCTTTGTGGAAAAGGCCACGCCACCGGCGACAAGAAATGCCACAAACGATTTCAAACCCCCTACCTTCTGAAGAGACGCCAATGGGAGAAGAAACTCCGCCAGCAAGAAAGCCCGTCCAAGGAGCGCCCATCACGCAGCCCCTTCAGAAGGAAAGGACGAAGTCCATCGGCAACGGGGAGGCAGAGATCTGTTTCTTTCCCCCCTTTACCTGGAGCAAGAAACAGCAGTAAGGACCACAGGCCCCGATCTAACAGCCGAGGGAAATGACCGCCAAGACACGAGACCCAAGAGTGCGCAAACCAAGCCAGTGAACAGGGTGTACAAGACAAGGCCACCCGGCTCCCCGAGGACAACCTGGGAGGCAGCGAAATCCTCGCCTCAAGCAAAACATCAGAACAGGTGAGCTGGGCAAGCCAGGTCTCCAAGAACAGTAATAGTAAAGCTAGACAAGAGAGGAAACACATGCCTAATAGACAGCAGGGTGAGCAAACATTACTCGCGCACATCCGACAACTCCTAGAGTTAGTCATGCAAGAAAACTGAGAACTCAAAAAGAAAATAGCAGCACCTGAGGGCCAAAAAGAACCCCAGTCCATGGACACCACGAGCGCAAACCCTTCTGAAATAGCGCAGGCTCTCAAGGCGAACGGAGAGCAAGTAAACGAAACACCTGCAGTTGACAAAAACCACTGCCACTCTGAGAACCTCAACCCACCTCGGAAGCGCGCAAAATAAACTTCTGAACCCGAGAAGCAGGAGAATAAGCTAGACGAATCTGACAACAGCCTGAAGATCGAAATGAATGCGGCCGTAGGAGAAGCTATAAGAGCGATGCAAGACATAATACAACGCGCCGTAGGAGACCTGACTGACAGAATAAGCCGAATAGAATCAACGATGAACAGCAGAATGAGCCACATTGAGGGAGCTATAGCGGAAAAACGCTCAAAATACAGTAAGCCCTACGACAGGTACAGCTCCACCGATAGACATAGAATCACAGATCCCAATGACTGCAACGATGCAGACTACAAATAGGGACTCCCGGTACTGTGTCTGGCAGTGGAACTGCAGAGGTTTCCGAAAAACAAGAAGCACCACGCAGCTATTCTTAAGTACGCAGCAGACGCCCCCCGACATCTTGGCCTTACAGGAAACAGGAGGAAAAGCCACACTTGCAAGCTACAGATCTTTCATTGACCTTAACGCCACAGACAAGTCAGCCACCGTTACTTCTTTGGTCGGAAGGAATGTACCGGCTCGTCAGCACGACATCGAAGAAAAATTGATCGAGCACGTTCTCCTGGAAATTTTCCCTACCTCCAAGAAAGGTGACACGAGCCTGTTCATACTCAATTTATACAGCAGCCCCAAAAAAACAGCACAGGTTCGCCAACCTCTTCCGCAAGACAATAGAAGCTGCCAAGGGGCACCCGCTGCTCATACTCGGTGATTTCAACGCGGCCCATCCTGCATGGGGATACACGAAAGAATTGGTCAAGGGCAGAAACTTGTGGGCAGACGCGCAGAGGGAAGGCCTAATTCTGATCACGGACCCCAGCCAACCCACGCGGCAGGGAAATAGCGTCACGACAGACACACCCCCAGACCTTGCGTTCGTAAAGAACCTGGCTAAAGGCGACAGTGCCGATTGGAGCAACCTCGGCCAAGATTTGGGCAGCGATCACATCATCACAGCCACCTGGATCGCGACAGGCCCGGCCAAGCCCAAGGGGACGGTGTGCAAAATCATTAACTGGGAAAAGTTCAGGCAACATCCCCAAGAAACCGGTGGTGAAATACATGACATCGAAGAATGGACGACTAGACTTAAGAGGATGGCAGAAGATGCTACCACAACCATCCCCGAAGAAGCGGAACTCCAGGCTTTTAAACATGTGGGAAGCCAAATAGAGCCTTAAAAAAACGCTTGAAGAGGAATAAATGCAATAAGCCACTCAAACGCCGCATAGCGAGACTCAACCTCGAAATTCAAGAGTACGCAGACAAGCTCATGCTGCAAAATTGGCATGCTCTATGTGAGCGCACGGAACTCCAGATGGGCCCGGCTAAAGCTTGGAATATACTTCGGCACCTTATTGATCCCGCAAAAAGTAAATCCGAACAGTTCAGGAATATGAAAAAACTTCTCCACACGCACAATCAGGGTGATGTACACAAGACAATCCAAGAGATGCAAGCTCGATACACACCCGAACACCCCTGCGAGAAGCATGAAGACTATGAAGGCGCTCCCAATGAAAATATGGACCAACCGTTTACCATAGAAGAGCTCAAGGCGGCCCTCCAGGGACTAAAACCGAAATCATCGCCGGGCCCAGACGGCATCACTAATAAGATGCTGCGCAACCTCGCAGACGAAGAGTGTGAGCTCTTACTCGACTACTTCAACAAGTGCTGGCACGACGCAACACTGCCCAAGCAATGGAAGAAGGCCCTAGTACGGCTCATACCTAAGCCCGGGAAGGCACTTTGTGTGGAGAACCTTAGATCGATCTCCCTGACATCCTGCCTCGGAAAGCTCCTCGAACACATGGTTCTCAATAGAATCAACAACCACATGGAAGACAACCAGCTCTACCCAAACTCTATGGTAGGCTTCAGGGCCGGTTTGTCAACCCAGGACGTCATGCTGCCACTACAACACCAGATCGCCAACAACGAAGACAAGGCGGCCACTGACGCCCGCGTGATAGTCACGCTTGATTTAACCAAAGCCTTCGACAGACTCAAACATAATGCAATTATCCGCAGTCTCCAGAAATTACAGGTAGGGGACAAGACCTACAACTATATCAGGGAATTTCTGAACGACAGAATGGCACAGCTTAAGGTGGGACCCCATGATTCGCCTGAAATCTTAACAGGGAGCATTGGAACTCCGCAAGGATCAGTCATTTCACCATTCCTATTTAACGCCAGCATGATCGACCTCGCCAACAAATTGCCAATCATAGATGAAGTACATCACAGCATTTACACTGACGATGTCACTTTGTGGACTGCGGGGGGCAGCGATGGAGACATACAAGATCGCCTTCAATTGGCAGTGGACGCTGTGGAGCAACACGCCAAAACAATCGGCCTTTCCTATTCTCCGGAAAAGTCCCAACAACTGTCCTACAAGCCCACGGGACGAGGTCGAAAGCCCAAGGATACCCCACAAAATCACAGCATAACGCTGCGAGTAGGTGATACCCCAATCCCCGAAGTGGCCGAGATACATATCCTCGGCCTCCATCTCCAGGCCAACTGACACAATGGCAAGACAGTGCAAACACTAGAGAAAGCCACCCATCAGATCACGAGACTGATTGCGCGGATAGCCAACAAGAATAGAGTCATGAAGGAGAAGTAGTAGTAGTAGTAGTAGTAACTTTATTTGAGCTGGAGGCGTTTTCAGACGCCAGACGGAGCGGTTCCCAGGTCGCGGGAACCGTATTGGGCCAGCAGCTCCTGGCCCCTGGCCGTCAGCGCGAGCTGGGTCGGCAGGGCGGGGCTGGACCGCAAGGTCTCCCATCGCTCGTGGAGTGGGGTAGGGGGGGTGGAGGGAGGGTGGGGGGTATAGGGGCCTTAAGTTCAGTGCACTCCGCCAGTATATGTGCGAGCGTGCCGCTGTTTGTTTTACACAATGGGCAGCGGTCCCCCTCGTGTTCAGGGTAAAATGTATGCAACAGGACGGGGTGGGCTAGTGACCCCGCCTGGATGCGCCTGAGTATTGTCTGTTGCTCCCTGGTCAGGGTGCGGTGTGGCTCGGGGAGGGTACGCCGCTCGTCTTTGTATTCGTTCGTAATTTCTTTATATGTGAGTGCTGGTGTTGGGGTATCCGTGTCCTGCCCTGCCCGGAGGGTCATTGCTCGGGCGTGGTAGTCAGCGATGACGTTGCCGGCTACCTTTGTATGGCCAGGCACCCATGTGAGCTCTATGGCTCGGCCCGGTGCCCTCTTTTTCGATAGTATTGTGGCTGCCTCTGAGGAGATCACCCCCTTTCTGAAACCGCTGTAGGCTCTCTTTGAGTCAGTGACCACCACCCCGACGCCCGGTTGAACGAGTGCCAGGGCTATGGCCACTTCCTCCGCTGTCGTGGGCTCCTTAGTCTTTACCGCCGCGCTGTTGATGAGTCGTTCTGCATCGGTGACCACCACGGCTGCGCGATTGCTTCCTTTCACAAGAGAGGCGTCTACGTAGAGCACTCCATTTTCTTGTTGTAGTTGCTGGGACACTGCTTTGACTCGAGCCTGCCTCCTACCGTCGTCCTTGCCCGGGGCCATGTTCCGGGGTAGGGGCTTGGTCTTTAAGGTCCTCGTCCATTCTGTTGGTATGGTGGTCTTGATTGTTGCCTGTTCTTTGCGCCATCCTATCTTGTCCAGCACCGCGCGGCCGGGAATTGTCTGGCTCAGGCGGAGACGCTGGCTGGATAGGTGGGCCTCGATGAGCTCGTCAACCGTGTTATGTACGCCCATGGCTTGTAAGCGCTGGGTTGACGAGTATATCGGTAAGCCGAGGGCCTGCTTAGTGGCCTTTCGGATGATGGTGTCAAGTGTAGTCTTCTGGGTCTTGTTGAGATTGAGATACGGTGCCGAATATGTAATTCTTGATATTATGAACGCTTGTACTAGCCTGAGGGCGTCGTCCTCCTTCAGGCCTCTGTTCCGGGTGGTGACTCTTCGCAGCATCGCAAGGATCTTCTCAGCACTGTTCTTAATTTTATCGACGGCGGCGTGTGCCTTTCCGTTATCTTGTAGGGTAAGCCCGAGGATTCGGCATTTGTCCGTCGGCGTGATCTTGATGCCTTCGATTTGGATAGCGATGTCAGGCGGGAGCTGTTGGCGGGGTTTGCCGGGTTGGACCACGAGGAGCTCCGATTTCTGTGGCGCGCAGCTGAGTCCGCAGGTCCTCGCGTACTCGTGCACGGTCAGTGCCGCCGCTTGGAGGGTCTCCTCTATCCAACCATCGGAACCCGCTTGTTTTGTCCATATTGTAATATCGTCAGCGTAGAGCGCGTGACCGATCCCTTCAATTTGATCCAACAGGCGTGGGAGGGGTAGCAGAGCCAGGTTGAAAAGGAGTGGTGACAGGACTGCTCCCTGCGGGGTGCCTCGTTCCCCAAGTTCGATGGGTTCCGATCGCTCGTTGCCCACCGAGATTTGTGCCGTACGGGAGGATAGGAAATTCTTAATATATCCGAAAGTGCGTGTGCCGCATCTCGTACCGTTGAGGTTCGTTAGAATGCTTGCGTGTGTAACGTTGTCGAAAGCCCCCTTTAGGTCTAGGGCCAGAATTGCCCTGGGGCTGTTTCTGGTAGCTTGCTTGATGACTAACTCGTGAAGTTGGAGCATCACATCTTGGGTGGATAGTTGTTTCCTAAAGCCAAACATTGTCTTTGGCAGTTGATCGGTGTTTTCAAGGTGCGCTTGGAGTCGGCGTAGCACCATCCTCTCCATCACCTTTCCCACGCATGAGGTTAGCGATATCGGCCTCATGTTCTCTATGGCTGGGGCTTTTCCGGGTTTAGGAATGAATCGCACTTCGGCTTCTGTCCATTCTGGTGGGAGCTGCGAGCTCTCCCAAGCCTTATTTATATGTTCGAGGAGGGACTGCGCTGCCCTGCTGCTCATGTTTGTAAGTAGTCTGTATGTAATGGCATCTTTGCCAGGGGCACTCTTCTTATTACTATCGTCAATTGCTGACCAGAGCTCCGAAAGCGAGAAGGGCCTGTCTAGGTCCTCGTTATGGGGACCTGTGTATTCTTGTGGGGCCGGGTGTTGCCCCCGCTCCGTCTGTAGATAGTGCTCTTTCAGCGCCTTGATCAGCCGGTCACCATCTCCGTCATATGTGTTTAATACTTTTGTCAACGAGCGGTGGCTTGCCGTCTTGCTTCCTGCGGGGTCGATGATTTGCCGTAGCAGCTTCCATGTCTTTCCCACAGACAGCTGGCCTTGGAGGCCGTCGCATATCTGTAGCCAATTTTCTCTACTAAGTTTGGACACATGTTCTGATATGTCTGCGTTGAGCTTAGCTATGCGGCGGGCGAGCTTTTTATTCCGTCTCTGCCTCTTCCAGCGCTTGGTGAGTGAATGCCGCGCTGCCCACATGTGGGCAAGCCTGCTGTCAACAAATGGTACCTTTGTTGTTGTCGCGATTTTCCGGGTGAACTGCTCGAGGATCCGCTTCTGCTTGTCAGCCCATTCCTTGTACGATAAGTGAGATGATGTCGTTTCTTCCGCGTCGTCCTCCGCTTGTTGTGTGCATGTACGCATCCTGTCCCAGTCTGTGATGTGGGCTGTTCCCAGCTTGGCTCGAAAGTCAGGACCTCGTACTGTGAGTGTAACAACGCGGTGATCAGAGCCTAGGTCCTCGTCTTCACATTTCCATGTGACGTCGAGTGAACCGCTGAGCTATGACAGGTCCGGTGCTAAAGCTCTGCTAAAGCTCGTGTATGCGTTCGTAATTAGCAGAATTACGTACGTATCCCCTTTCTTACCCCTCAAACAGGCAGAGCGCAATAAAATCAACAGTCTCATCAAGAGGGTGCATAAGCAGGCTCTGGGAATCCCGATATGTGCCTCTAATGAAAAATTTGAGGCATTGGGTGTACACAACACCCTCGAAGAGCTCGTCAAGGCGCATCGCTTTGCACACCTCGAGCGTCTGACCAAGACGGCCACCGGCCGGCAAATCCTCGACCGCCTACGCATCCCGTACGAGAGAACTGTCGGAGAAATACACACTGTTCCAGCCGAACTACGCAAAGGCATCTACATTCCTCTCCTCCCCAAGACCCGCCGCGGTGGCTCAGTGGCTAAGGCGTTGCGCTGCTGAGCACGAGGTCGCGGGTTCGATTCCCGGCCGCGGCGGCCGCTTTTCTGATGGAGGCGAAAAGCAAAAACGCCCGTGTGTACGAGATTTCGGCGCACGATAAAGATCCCCAGGTGGTCAAAATTAATCCGGAGCCCTCCACTACGGCGCGCCTCATCGCCTGCGTTACGTCGGCGCGTTAAACCCCACAAATCAATCAATCAATCTCTCCTCCCCAAGAACATGCATCCAGTCTACAACGAAAAGCGAAGAGATATGCGAGCCCTAGCGCTAGGGAGACTGCTCCAAGGAGAACCTCAAGTCGTCTACACGGACACTGCCTCTTGCGAACAACGAAGGGCTAAGGTCTCAGTTGTCACCGACCAGGAAGGAAAGGTTCTCACCGCCTGCTCCATCCGAACACGACACCCCGAAGAAGGTGAAGAACTAGCCATAGCGTTAGCCCTAGCCACAACCCGAGCGAGGAAAATTGTCAGCGACTCCCAACCTGCAATCCGCCACTTCACAAAGGGGAGAATCTCCAGTGCGGCACTGCGAGTCCTTCCCCAGCAGGACAAGAACGTAGACACCCGAACCACTTTAATATGGACGCCCGCACACGCGGGCCTGGAGGGCAACGAACGGGCCAACGAGGCTGCTCGAGCATTCACTTACCGAAAGCTCCTGCAATCTGCCCTACAGCCTGCCGACAACACCAAGGATCGCCTGTGCACCTACCGGGACGTGCTCGACCAATACAGAGGCGAAAGACGGAAGTACCCTGCAGCCAACCCCTCGCTGACCAAAAAACAAGAAGTTGCATGGAGGCGTCTTCAGACTAATACATATCCCAACCCAGGCCTCTACAGGCACTTCCACCCAGAAATTCGGGACGGTAAATGTAAGCACTGCCCTCAGCTTGCAAGTTTTGCACACATGCTTTGGGAATGCCCTGCTATACAAAGAAAAGACTTCAGCAATACAGAGGGAACATTTATTATCCACACCAAAGAGCAGTGGGAGACCGTGCTGCTTAGCGAGGACCCTGTCATCCAGCGTTAGGCCGTCCAGAGGGCCGAAGACGCCGCTAGGAGCCAAGACATCATGGCCGTCGTCTGAAGCACACCGGCCATAACTAGGCCTTTCCTACGGACACAATAAAGTTACTTCCTCCTCCTCCAATCTTTGTCATGTGATAGGTACTAATGTCGCTACACCTTACTTTTTTGTAATCAATTTCGACAGCTCCACCAATTCGATTCGATCCACCGTTGTTGGCATTTTCACATTCCAGCATTTCTCATTAAGGACCTACGCTACTTGAACTAGTTTACCGGTTTCTTTCCTACGTTCGCCTCCCCCAACAGCTATTGCTGTCTCTGATTATCCTTGTTAGATAGTCATTCAGTGTGTTTCCGCTACCGTCACTGACATCGGTTATGATCTAGAATTTGTTTGGAAGCGTTATTCTAAACTCCTGAGCTTCGTCTCTTACTCTCCCCAGGTTCCATTTCCTTCTTCCAGACGGTTTTATTCTTTTCCTTTTCTGTTAAACATTTTCTGTTCCATACATACTGTGGTCACTGCTCTTGATATTGCCTAACGCCTCAACATCCTGCACAACACCTGGATTGTCACTTAGGATAAAGCCGATATCGTTTTTATTTCCCCAGTGGAGCTTTTCAATTTCTATTTCTTATTCTTTCGTTTGCTGAAAAACATGTATTTATTGTCTTTATGTTATTACTTTCTACATATCCAACCAGCGTATATCATCGGCTATTCCGATTACCTACAACAAAGTTTCCTACATGACGTTCACCTACTTGCTTGTTTATAACTTTTGTATTAAAGCTTACCATGCCTATGGTGTACTTCGAATTTGCCTTATTATCATCACCAAATCAACGCCCTCGTAGAAACTATCCGAAGCCTCCTCATCGTAGCTCCTACAGCCACTGCTGGTTCTGTTATTATCTTAGCTTGTGTATAGAGACTGGAGAGAGAGAGAGAGAGAGAGAGAGAAAACATTTAATATACATGATGAGCAGGATGATGCTCCTAAAGGGGCACTGACACAAAAAAATTTCATCTTATTTTTTTTGTTGCGGTAAGTAGCTAGTCACCTACTTATCACCTGTAGAAAACTCATTTGCTTCAGTGTGCGACGGTTGTTTAATTAGAAGCATTTTCAATGCGGCCAGTCGCAGTTTCGGTTTCAGCGGGTGCCGCGAAACGATGGATTTTTTGTGAACAAAGCTGACCACGTGACGGTCGGAGGGATATAACAGAGCAGAGCTGCCGTAGCACTGTCGAATCCGCATCGCCGACAGGTTCTGCGAATGCCCCCACGTACTTATCTCGTGAGCCGCTTAATTAAAAAGCGACCGTGGACGTGACGCAGGCGCTGCGAGTGCAAATGCTACCGCGGCTAAAGAACGACGCGCGACGCTCGAGACAGTGGGTGGCAAGACGCGCGCTGGGAGCAACCGGCCGGTCTGCCTGCAGGTCCGCCTACAGATGTGTTCGGCTTAGCACTGCGGTGGATATTCGATTGCCGCTCTCGTAAGCGGTGCAGATGACAATGTTTAATGGGACTCGCCATCGCATCATTAACTCCTTTCTCATATAAGTTGCCATGGTTGGGACTTGGGTACAATTTCGTGCAGCGGTAACTAGCTATCACTCGAGCTACCTGCGCCGGCCTGGGCCACTTCGCGGCCGTGGCCGCCGCCTGCACAGCGACCGTGCGGCTCGCTCAGTAGGCTTTTCGTGTCTCCGGCGCGTTTTCGCGTCCAATTTAAATAAAAAGTAATAGAAACAGAGTGCCTGGAATCGCTCTAGAACTTTGGTCGCGGCCAGCTGCCGGATGAGCTGACGAAATCACGGCGCCTCCGCTGCCTCCGCCGCCAACGATCGGGTCGTTCGTTCTCGAGAGCAGAAGCTCCGCCCTCCGCCCCTCCGATTGGAGCGGCGAGCCGGGCGCGCCGGCGAAAAACGCCGGCAGTGCGGAAGCGGCAAACACAAACTCATGACGTGTTTGGATGTTGTTTATTTACAAAATACCCGCGGGATGTCGATTGCGCGTGGTCCTCTGCTGGCTGCTCGGTTGCGTTTCGCACACTTTAAAATTGATTTTAAATATGTTCTAGGCTGTATTCGACGCTGATATTTTGCAGATGATATATGTGTGTTCACACCAATCTATCTCCGAAGTTATCTCGCCTTCAAAAGTGTGTGTCAGTGCCCCTTTAGGGCTTCCATCGAGTAAGATGCATCCTTAGAGATGCCTTGGTGCCGGAACTTTAGGCAAAATGCAAATTTTTTTCCTGGAGCCCCTATCAAGCTTATCTAATATATAACCACGAACTACGGGAGCAGAAACACTTTAATCAATCATTTATTGTGCTTATACGTGCCTATTTGGACGCATACTTCGGCTTTTCAGCCCTAAAATTGGCTTTTTTGCCTATCCAGTCCACATTATTCAGGATTCTACACCCAGATTATGCAATCAGAGTCCTTATTTCGAAAGCTGTACCTGCGGGCAATGTACGAGGAGACGTTAGTAATTACACAGGCCTAACTTGGTGAATCAAACATTCGTATGAATTTCGGTGGTTACGACAACAGACGTGACGGAATGAATACTTGGTCGTTTGGCAGTTTGAAAGCTGCATGAAGAAAAAAAAGCAAAACATCTCTTGATATGGTAGGAACCAGTGTGTCGAACCGAAAAACATACCAGTTCGGTTACGGTGCGGGTTCGGGTGAATTCATTTCGTCCCGGTCCAGTTCCGGTTCAACTAAATCACAACCTTGAACCAGTTCGCGAACCGGTTCGGTGAATTAAATTGTTGACGCATTGCGGAAAAAACTGTTTTGCCCTTTAGAGCGACCATGGAAGCTATATACAATTCTGTTGCATTCAAAATACTGCTTTGTTCTTATAAAAGTTGCGCAATTTTAAGACCTAAGAGTGAGCCATTAGGCCAGATATTTAAAAACAATGAAGTACTGACGATTTACCAGCTACTTTGCTGCCCAGGCTTTGTGTCCTAGGGTTTACTTCAAACCAACAAGGGTCAGAACTGTCTGTGGGATACACTTTCTCCCACTTCCTGTTTTTGCTTTCTTGAAATCGCAATCTCCTCTCTGGAATCACCCATCACCCTGAATGTTAAACCCCTGGAGTTAGTCCTGTGCACCATCGAGTCATTTTTGTGCATTATCAGCGGACGTGTTTAAATCCCAGCGGTGTACTTTTTTTTTCACCAGTTGTAGCGCAAAAAAAATAATCCTATAGAAGCCAGGTAAATGCTACCTTTGCATTCGATTGTTTTGAAACCTAGAATAATTGGTTAGCAGTCACCTTCCCTGTGGTGTGAGACAAAACTCTGTTAAACGTGAGCTCTCTTTAACGCTCAGTCACTCATTATTAGATGCGACGGCATCTCATTCACTCGCCTTGTCCCTCCATACGGCGTTGTCGTTGTCCGTCCACACCCCTCCCCCATTCTCCTCGCCGCGCGAGCTGCGCTCTCCGCCGCTCACCCCTCTACTCTCCTATAGCGAACACTCTTTCGCGAGGGGCATTGGATTGGATTCGATTGGATTGGCTTGGCTTGGCTTGGCTTGGCTTGGCTTGGCTTGGATTGGATTGGATTTGGATTGGATTGAATTAAAGGGGATTGTGTTGGATTGTGTGGCGTCATAGCCGCGCCACGTTGCGTCATAGCCGCGGCAGGGGGTTCACGGCACGTTTCACGCGATGGGAGAAGCAACCCAACGGAAACAACAACGGAACCCCGTATGCGTCGCATCTACACAGGGGTTCCCGCGAGGGGAGGTGGGAGTAATTTTTACTCTGATCACTGGGATGCATATTTAAATAGCTATTACAGATGTGTGCACGATGTGTGCGTCTCCGTTACGCCTGACCACCGCCCCGTTACGTTGACTTAGCATGCGGAATCTTATGACAGATTCTGCTATTACAAATTGAAGGGTGGTTAGACTGCCGTTGTTGGTGTGGTTTGAGGGAACGGAAAAGGAAAGGAAGTGTACTGGGGTTATTGTAGAGATCAGGAGGTAGCTCACCAGCATACATTCTACAGGCGGGAAACGGGGAGTAGGGGGAGTGTCTCGTAAAGCACGAGATGGACTATTTGGAGGTGGCTCCTCTGAATTTTTCGACAGCAGTATCGCCCCCCACCCCCTGAACAAGTAGGTGTAGCTGCAGAGCAGTGAGTTAAACTAGTGAGTAAAGTGCATATCCGAAAACAAAGCATTCCTGAAAAGACAGAACAGCCGCAAAAGAGTCAAGTATTATCGCTGAGCAAATGGAATACCTCGGGACCGGCCTGCCTTTCTGCGTTTATCGTCTATTTTCTTTTGTTCTGTTTTTTTGTTTTTTATCCTAGACGAAATACGTAGTGCCTGCAAATTCTGGGGATAAAGTTTCTTGAAAAAGGAGAAAGTGCGTCCAATACGCTAACAGCTTTCTCAGCTATATCTATTATCCTCATTCGGTTAATTCCGTCAAAAAACGCGAAGTTGTCCGCTCTACGCGTCCTGAAAACTGCATTGACCGTGATGACCCGTTTGGATGTTAAATATGTTAAAGGTTGGACAAAGTAAGGGATGTCTAGAGAAAAATCTATCTTTTTGTGTTTCGTTTATTCAGTGGCTGAACGCAGAAAAAAAGACCAGAAGTTGTTCGTGTGGGAACTCGGGAAGGAATAATTAAAAACCACAAGATCGGCCCGTGGAAACATTATTATCATCAACAAAAACAGCCCGCAGATCCACCGCAGGACGAAGGCCACTCCCATCGACCTCCAACCGCTCCTGTCACACTCCGCTCGAGTCCATTTTTTGCCTCCGAAACTGGTTATTTCGCACCTGCATCGCGTAATCGTCCTTCCCCTTCTTCTCGTCTCTCTGTATCAACTCTGCCACCCTCGCGGTCCACCTGTTGTCATTTCGCCTAACTACGTGGCCAGCCCAAGTCCATGTCTTTTTCTTTATTTGAGCTATGATATCATCCACTAGAGTTTGTTCCCTGATCCAGGAAGCTCGTTTCCTCTCTCCTAAAGAAACCCTGCAACACTTTTTTCAGCTTCTAAATGCTTGCAGAACGTAGTCACCGAACACACCTAGTATTTAGATTCGGGGGTCGCAAAGTACTTATGCCAAAAATTACTGCTCTATGCCCATCAGATAACTTGGAAACTCGCTGAAAAGATATTTCTCTCTTTCCCGGTCTTGACGTCCTTCGACGGCCCGAATTACGTCACTGAGGCCATGTAGCGGCTGTTGGCCGGTTTACCTTCAATTGTAGCAATGAACGCTTTTCGATAGCAACTTTAAAAAGAAAGCCACAAAAGCAAAGCAGAAACGGAAGGGGTATCTGGTGCGACGAGCAAATCACGCAGTGCCACTCCGTGTTGGCGATAACTGTAGCTTTCGCAGTGCATCCAGACGCGAAGTAAAGAGTGAAAGCGTTTATCGAAAGTGTTGCAGGGTCCCTTTACCGTTACTTCTATCATTCTTCTTTCCATGGCCCGCTGAGCCGACCTAAGATTGCTTCCAAGTTGTTTAGTAAGGCACCAAGTTTCCGCTCCACATGTCATCATTAGCGGGACGCATTGGTTGTACCACACTTGTCAATTAATACTGGCGCGTTTGGTTCCCCGCAGCTACGTCTCTGTTGTGAAGCGCACCGTATATTGAAGGCCGGCAGAGCAATTTAGACCACCTGGGGATCTTTAGGTGCGTCGAAATCTCAAACACATGGAAGCTTCCGTTTTTCCTTTACATCACAAAAACGCCAGCCTGATGCGGTGATCGAACACGCTTCCTTGTGATCAGCAGCCAACAGCTCACCCGCCGAGCAGCTTTTGGGGGTCCCACTTCTCAAGTATTTACACTCTCCAGGTGTGCTACCTTTTTAAAGAAAAATATGAAATGCAACAAGTACGCACATTTCGAGTGTTGTCCTACGCCGTTGCGCAGTGCACTAGTCGTCCAGCCCGATTGTCAATACACAGTCGCATCATGGGAAGGGCAAAGTCGCTGTTTCATATCCCTTGCAGGCTGCTGAGGGAGTACATTTCGCTTGTTCAGCCTTGCACTCTGCTCGCGCTACTAGGAGTACCATGCCATTGCAACAGTGGCGCGTATACCTTTCCGCATACTGTGACGACGAAGAGAGTGTTGATAGCGTTCCGACTCATCTGGAGGGAAAGTGCGCGAGAAGTTGCGAAGTTGATGTTGCGTAAAAAGCAAAAGCCCCGAATTGCGTTCACCGTGCATTATCAATAGCGTATTGTCAAACCGTTTCGTCGTGAACCGGTAACCGTTATTTTTTTTTTTTCGTTTCAGTTGCGGTTCTGGTTCAGCGCGCTCAAAAAATAACGGTTCGGGTTCGAACTCAGTTCCGGCAAAAATGCCAGGTCGGTTCCAGTTTTCGACTTGGTTCGGTTCCGGTTCGACAGCCTGGTAGAAACAACTATAAAAAACAACAACCATTGAGACTGTCCCCTACCTTTAAAACCGCTTTCAGGTACTGCACCCCTATGGAGCACCCGAGTTGGGTTGCTGTACACAGTTGCGGCAGTTTATATGCGCAAGGTTGCCGCAGCCCTGAACCTTCTTTTAGTGCAGCTCTTAGCCTCCGTTGGCCGGTATTTTAGTGTCGTCCGTGTGCAGAAAAAAGGTTGAAACGAAACGAAATTCGGAGAGAAAGAAAAAAATATTGAAGACCCCGTAGTGGATCTGTAGAAATCAGTTATTGTCGCATTCTTTAAGACACTTTTTCTAACGAATGTGATATACTTTCAGAGCGTAGTCAACAAGCACATCTACTACTTTTATTGGGAAGTCACAAAGTACGTCAGCAAAATATTACTGCTCCACACTATTCAGATAATGCAGGACTTTCTCAAAAAACTTTTTCTCTCTTTCTCTGTCTGGACAATGCTTCTGCGTTAGTGACGTCACTTCATCTGTATAGATACTATCTGGCCGGCTGCAGTAATAAGCGCACTATACAGCCACCTCAGAGAGAACCACAACAAAAGCAAAGCAAAAAAAAAAAATGAAGGAAGCTCCCACTAACGCGCAAGACTTGAAGGCAGGGAAGCTGTACGCAACTCCATCATTGTTGCTATAAGTTTGAACTTCCTTCATTTTTTGGAAGCGATAATCATTGGACGTCACCTTGGAGGGGCGTACGCTATGAAGTGTCTTTCTCGTTCGTAGCAAACGTTGCCATAATTACGGTGAGCGCTGGAGTATATCTCGTTCCGACCCAGTGTTGCCACGATTACGGCGAACGCTAGAGCTTTTTTTTAGCCAATGTTAGCCCATCTCCCGAAGTGGGTATGCTTACTTGACAAAACGTGCGCCGGGGACGCTGGGCCGCCGCCGCGAGGCACGCACATACGAGTGCTCGGCATTTTCTTGGTTTTTTTAACTGCCGCGTGGTCCCCGCAATCTTGGCCAGTCTCCATAAGTGGGTATGCTTGGGTTGACGGACGTGCGGTAGAAACGCTGGGCGGTCACCGCGACACACACACGCACTGGCGATCGGCATTTTCGTTTGTGTTTTTAACTTCTGGGCGATCGCCGCGAGGCTCGCGCTCACGTGAGCTCGGCGTTCTCTTGCTAATTTAAACTGCGGACACAAAAAATAACGATTTGCTAAACAGTTTTGCTGTTAAAACTGGAAGGCGTATTCCTGCGACAAGCAAATCCCGAAGTGCAGGCGACAAGGTGATAGGCGATAAGGTAACTATAGCTTTCGCAGTGCGTTCACGCACGAAGCAAAGAGTGAAAGCGTTTATCGGCACCGTTTCAGGGTTCCTTTAATGTTCTTTGGTGAATCTTCATGAAGTTGTATTATGTTCTCGGCCACCGTCGAAACGTAATCTGTGGCCTATATTCAAATTACTTTGACGCCGCATGAAAGGTTTATTCATCGTACATCGTGCTTACGCATGTCTTGAGGATCGGCCCTACTCTCACGTTTTGGTCATTTGGTCTCGCTTAAGAAGCCCACAATTCAGTATTTGTCGCACGCCGTTTGCGAGCAGAACTGGCGCACCGTGCCAAGCACGAGACGTTGAAACACATGCTCGAGCGCAGCCGCCACCTCAAATTGACGTCACCCCGAGCATCTAGGGGGACAGGGGTGCGAACGCAGCGACACTATACAGCCGAAGTCACCACCACCTTGGCTTAATCGTGCCCTCCTCCGCACAAGCTCTTTCGTTCTATGTTCTTATGCAACTCTGCGTCAGCGGATCGACGGCGAAAATTTCTGCCGACATACCCAATCTATTTCTAACGAAGTGAGAACAAACAAAGAAGAGAATGAACGCGAACAGCCATGCAAGTGTTGCTCAAAGTCAAAGACACCCTCCTGGAGAAGATCACGTAATCACCTAAAACCCGCAAGTTTCAAGGCGATTCTACGAACACGTGCACAGCTAACACAGCGGATCACGAGGACATCGCCTGCCATCAAGCCGCAGCACATGTATCACGAAGAAGGAACGGAAGACGGGGGTTACCGGACAACAGCTCGGCCCCTCGCAAGCCTGTCGCCATGGCGATCATCTGACGGGCCGAGTAATTGTTTCAAGGATATTTATTTATTTATTTATTTATTTATTTATTTATTTATTTATTTATTTATTTATTTATTTATTTATTTATTTATTTATTTATTTATTTATTTATTTATTTATTTATTTATTTATTTATTTATTTATTTATTTATTTATTTATTTATTTATTTATTTATTTATTTATTTATTTATTTATTTATTTATTTATTTATTTATTTATTTATTTATTTATTTATTTATTTATTTATTTATTTATTTATTTATTTATTTATTTATTTATTTATTTATTTATTTATTTATTTATTTATTTATTTATTTATTTATTTATTTATTTATTTATTTATTTATTTATTTATTTATTTATTTATTTATTTATTTATTTATTTATTTATTTATTTATTTATTTATTTATTTATTTATTTATTTATTTATTTATTTATTTATTTATTTATTTATTTATTTATTTATTTATTTATTTATTTATTTATTTATTTATTTATTTATTTATTTATTTATTTATTTATTTATTTATTTATTTATTTATTTATTTATTTATTTATTTATTTATTTATTTATTTATTTATTTATTTATTTATTTATTTATTTATTTATTTATTTATTTATTTATTTATTTATTTATTTATTTATTTATTTATTTATTTATTTATTTATTTATTTATTTATTTATTTATTTATTTATTTATTTATTTATTTATTTATTTATTTATTTATTTATTTATTTATTTATTTATTTATTTATTTATTTATTTATTTATTTATTTATTTATTTATTTATTTATTTATTTATTTATTTATTTATTTATTTATTTATTTATTTATTTATTTATTTATTTATTTATTTATTTATTTATTTATTTATTTATTTATTTATTTATTTATTTATTTATTTATTTATTTATTTATTTATTTATTTATTTATTTATTTATTTATTTATTTATTTATTTATTTATTTATTTATTTATTTATTTATTTATTTATTTATTTATTTATTTATTTATTTATTTATTTATTTATTTATTTATTTATTTATTTATTTATTTATTTATTTATTTATTTATTTATTTATTTATTTATTTATTTATTTATTTATTTATTTATTTATTTATTTATTTATTTATTTATTTATTTATTTATTTATTTATTTATTTATTTATTTATTTATTTATTTATTTATTTATTTATTTATTTATTTATTTATTTATTTATTTATTTATTTATTTATTTATTTATTTATTTATTTATTTATTTATTTATTTATTTATTTATTTATTTATTTATTTATTTATTTATTTATTTATTTATTTATTTATTAATTAATTAATTAATTAATTATACCCTCAGGGCCAAATGCATTACAGAGGGGAGTGGTTTACATAAAGCAGATCCTGAGTATACAGTTCTAGCTAGTGTTTCGCGAAAATAATGGCTATCATTAATAGACACAATTTCAGGAGCAAGGTGATTCCATTCACAGGAAGAACGAGGCAAGAACGACTGCGCAGCTGCATTAGTATGATAGGTGAGAATGCCAACTTTGTGACGGTGATCCAAACGATGGGAAAAATACTAGGGCTGCGGAATAAGTTCGTTGTGCAAGATAGAATGAAGGTTCAATTTATAAAAAGTTGATAGGCGGGACACTTTTCTTCGAGACGACAAAGTAGACAATGATAGATTAGTTTTCATTCCAGATATGCTGGCAGTGCGATTGTAATTTGAAAATACGAAACGTGTAGAATTATTCTGAACTAGTTCAAGCGATGTAATCAAGTTGTGGTAATACGGATCCCATACGGAAGAAGCATATTCCAATTTAGGTCGAATTAATGTCTTGTAGAGGGCTGATTTTAATGAAGATGGAGCTCTAGAAAAGTTACGGCGTATGTACACAAGCGTGCGGTTAGCGTTGCTGATCATCTGTTCGATGTGCAGTGCCCAAGTCAGATTTGATGTTATGTGGACACCTAAGTATTTGTACGAGGTAGTAGATGCAAGAGGTGTGTGATTTAGATTGTAAGTAAACTGACTGCGAGCACTTCGGGAGACGCACATAACTTTACAGTTATTAATGTTAAGTTCCATTAACCATACACGGCACCAGTTAGCAACTTTGTTAAGGTCAGACTGAAGAATACAGTAATCATTTATATTGTTTACCTGCAATCATCAGCAAATAGATGAATACTAGAATTTATGTCACAGGGAAGGTCATTAATATAAATTAAAAATAAGAGAGGCATAATTACTGATACCTGAGGAACGCCAGATTGTACATCGGTAAAATTAGAATTAAACCCGTTAGCATAAACGAATTGTGAGCGATTTGTGAGAAAGCATTCAATCCATTTGAGCACGTTAGGATCAAGATTAAGTTGGCTTAATTTATAGAGTAATAGTTTATGGCAGACCTTATCAAATGCTTTAGAGAAATCTAAGAAAATGCAATCAGCTTGTGATGAGTTGTCAAAAATACGGTGTAATTTATCAGTAAAACATATAAGCTGGGTTTCACAAGAGTATGTCCTGCGAAAGCCGTGCTGAGCTGTGGTGAAGAATGAGTTGCTTTCAAGGAAATTTACAAGGTTCGTGAATATTATGTGTTCTAGTAGTTTACAGCACGTACTGGTTAGGGAGATGGGGCGATAGTTCGCGGGGGAAGACTTACTACCAGATTTATGAATTGGGACCACCTTCCCGATTTTCCATTCAGTTGGGAGAGTAGAAGTGTCAAGTTATTGTTGGAAAATCATAGATAATATGATAGAACTTATTTCTAGGGTATTTCTTAAAAATTTGGTGTTGATGGAATCGCAACCAGGTGAGGAATTATTGCTCAATTTATTAATAAGAGAAGCGATACCAGGGTCGTCAACTACTATTGGAGGCATAGGGTGGTAATTGTAGGAAATGGTAGTAGGTAGCGGATTGTCTGATATTTTAGAAAAATTGTTGGCAAATGTGTGGTTAAGGACGGTTGCACATTGATTTATGGGAACTGCGTCACCGAACGAATCTTGCAATAAAATGGAATCTTCTTTCGGGGGATTAATAACGCGCCAAAACTTTTTAACATTTGTTTTTAGCATGGATGGCAGTACGTTAGAAATGAAGTTATTTTTGCGTGTTTGACTGCTCTGACGTAATCACTAGATGCGGTTTTATAAGCGGCCCATCGTGCGTTTGTTGGTGAAAACTTAGCTGAACGATAAAGGCGTTTTTTCTTGTTAGACAAGCGCTTGATAGTGACGTTATACCATGGTGATTGTGCGTTACTAGCAATGGTGTAGGTAGGGATGTGCTTTATTGTGAGGCGATTAACTTCGTCAGCGAACATATCCCAGTTAGTCTGAACAGAGCGGTCGTTAGAATCGACCAGGAAGACGTCAAGAAATTCGGACAATTCACTATTGATCGCGTCGAAGTTGGCTTTTCTGTAGTCGCAAATCTTTTTTCGTGATGTAGTGCGTTTTGGAGGGGTGGCGTTTATGTCAAAGGTGAGCAGTAAGTGGTCGCTAATACCTGGTAGGCAAGTAATGGTTGAAGCATAGTATGGGTGGGTTGTTAAAATCAGATCAAGTGTGCTTGAAGTGTTAGATGAAACTCCCATAGATACTCCCATACTGTCTACTATGGTTATTCCGTGTATATAGTAAATATAATTATAAATGGAGTTACTCCCAACAGCTTCGCTGGGCATCCGCTTCTGCGGGACTACATGTCTCCACATTTTTTTTATCCGAAGTTATTGCAATTCGCTCTACTATACATAGCACTCATCGGGGTTGTGACGAACTGAGAAAGTCGTTCCGTTCTGCGGACGAGCAAGTAGCTGCAGGCAAGGAAGTTCTTTTCAAAGCGCTGTCGTGTCTACAAGGAGCAGTTACCGTATACCCTGCCCAGCACAGCCTGTTGTTGCCCCTGAGGTCTCGGCTAAGGGCAGTGAACTACTACAGCAAGCACTTCTCTTGAAATAAAAGCTTTGCAGGTGACAAGAGCGTCGTAGCCCTTACTGCACCACGCTACACTTGAACGTGGCTTGGCGCATTCCTGTGCTTATTTCACGTTCTTAGCAGAAAGCATTCAGAAAACTGCAACTTGCGTGGCCCCCTACCTCGAAATGTTTCCCTCATTTCGGAGGTCCAGGAAAGGTTTGCCGCCGTCACAAAAGTACCGGTTGCTGACAGCTACTTCTAGGCTTAAATCCTTGTTGGTCAAAAGTAACGAATTTTCTGCGCTAAAAGAACTGTTAAAGGGTCTGAGCGGTAAATATTTCGATATTTTAAAGATATATATAGATGGAAGTAGATCGAGCGTCCCGAAGTACTACAGTCCACCAACTTCAGTCGACGTTGAGCGTTCATTTTCCGCATTCAAATTGCACAAACCTGCACTTTCTCCATTTAATTTTGTATAAACTTGTACGTTAGAAAACGTTGTATGTTGTACTATGTAGAAGGTTATATTTTTTTGCCCTTCCTGCAATATTCCCTCATGGGATTTGCAGTATGAACAAATGAAATGAATGAAATATGTGATAAAAGGAGGCACTACTTGGAGCCGGAAAACATATAGATGGAACTGGTTTATCCCGGATTTTTTACCATTTCTCGCAGCATCGCTTGACCTTCTTTTCACCTTAATGTGTTGAATTGGCGGTACAGTCGAACGCGGATATACCGAACTCCAAGGGGATCGCGAAAAAGTTCGATATATCGATAATTCGAAATATAACATATGCCTGTCTGAAGATTATCTGATAACTCTGCACATCACTGAGAGCTTTCCGAGATTGTAAGGAGCGGCAGCTTACTGATTTGTTCCTCACAGCACGGAAAACTCGAACCACAACGCGTCGACCACCGCACTTGTTTTGACATGAAAAAAGTCTGGGAGATTCGCTTGCTTCTTCAGCGCCATAGAGTTCACCACACTGTCTTCAAGCTTACCAACGCCGTCCAAATGAGAAAATCCGGCGTGTACATTGTACGACAACAGTGGTGAATCTGGACACTGACGCAAGTTCGGCTGCACTAGGCGATTGGGAAGGTTGTCAGGGCAGCTAGTAGGATCTGCTTCTTCGGCATCGGTTATGCCCGCCACAGCCTGCGCATCGTCGTCAGTACTTACGAACTCGTGTACCGTTATGTCATTCAGAACGGCGCATGAAAATGCTGACAGCTCTCTAAATTCATTCTCGAGGCACTCAGCGCCGTCCTCTTCAGTATCGGAACATCTCTCGTGCTGCGAGAAATTTGGAATACTTCTGCAGCCGACATTTTTCCGAATTCTTAAACTTTCCCGTGAACATGGCTTAAAAAACGCTTGCTGGAGGTAAAACAAACAGAAACACCAAGCCACCACTGGTAACCACTCAAGCGCGCAGAAAAAATGCCAGAAACCGTGCGCTTCCGGTCGGTTTCCCTTCTTCCTTTATTGCCTTTCGCACCCAATAACTCCCGCGTTCTCGCTGCCATGCGGTTGCCCGCCCTTACCTCCCCCCCAATGTTAGCGTCCGAGCAGCACGTGTTGAAAGCCATTGAAGAGACGCGACGCCGCCTCCTTACCGAGCGCGGCAGCGCCGCGAGACGTCATCATCATCATCCGGTCCCCCCGTAAGGAGAAACACACTTGCAGGGGCACTAGCAGCGCAGCGTTCGATATATCGAACGCGTCCGTGATCGGGAGCTCGATACAGGCGTAAAACGGCGCTTTACGTACTTTTGCATGAGAATGCCAAGGGGATGTTCCGGCTGTTCGATATATACAATAATTTGATGTATCCGTGTTTGATATATCCCTGCTAGACTGCGTATTCTTTCTTGGACTATTTAAACCAGAAAATTTTGCTCTGTTAGTGTGTATGTCTGTCTGCCGGTCCGTCGATTCATCTCCCCGGCCAAAAGATAAAAAAAAATACTGAAACGAAAAGTTTACAGTATAGGAAAAACCTTTCCAAACCAAGAAATCTTGTACAATGCTCTTACTAAAGGAAACATTATAGAAAATAAAAAAAACACAGAAAATAAAAAAATACTCTGTGGTAGCAATGCTTTGGCCAAAAAATACAAAAAGGGCTCGTGCTCGAGCTTAGACCTCGAAGCGGCATTCGACGTCCGACCGTAAGATAAGGTTTCAGTAGATGGCACGCTAGCAGTGCGGCGCGGGAAAATTAAATTGACTCAGGCAATCCCTGATCGTGTTTATCGTGGATGGGGCGAGATGGGAGGGAAAGGGTGTGTGAGTTGGGCGGAGGAGAGAAGAGGGGAATTTACGCTGCAGGGGCGGCAGAAGACTGCAGTCTTTCGGCATTTGCAGCGAAGAGAGCACATACGCGGCCAGTTTTTTTACGTTAAAGCATCCAATCACTAGTGTACTTCTCAAGACCTGTTACTTTACTTATTGCCGATTCAGCATCTTCGTAGACACTGTCAACAGCTTCAACCTCGTAGCTAGATGTCCGTGCATATTCGTGTAGTGCTTTTAACTGGTATCTCCAATTTATATTGATAACTACGTCCATGACCCGAGGTTCTGGATTACGGACTCCGGCCACCGCGCGCAAGTTTGCATTCAATAAACGTATATACGTTCTCCTTCTCTGTCTTCGCTAATGTTTTGCTAATAATTCGCTAATGCGCTTATCAAGAATCCTACTGGACGCTGCTTCCTTAGTTGATGCCTTCGATAACGTAAAATGTCCCGCTATTCAACCCCTTAGAGCCCTCCCGTCTTCTTTTAACTTCGCCTAAAACCAAAATATTTTATTTAATGCCTGCGGGCGCATGTAGCAGCGCTTCTAAGCTGCCGTCTCTGGACAGGATTGTAGTGCTAAACGTTTGCAGTTTAAAATCTAGTTGCGGCACGTTCGGACTCTCCTGTATTTCTGACCTTAGCGCCACCTTGTTCGGGGCTGTACGACTGCTAAGAGTGCGGGTCGCGAGTTTAGTGTTGGTGTGGTGGTGAGCCAATGTTGTTTTTGTTCCCCGGAGCCTTTCTAGTATGGTTCCACCTGTTTAGTGTAACCTCACTAGTATCAGATGTTATTTTCTGCCAGACCAGGCAGCACTCGAAACCTGGACATGTACTACTATCGACCGTAAAAGTTCTTCAGGGTGTATTCCTCTTAAGTGCTTCCCGGAAATTAAAATAAGTTAGCACGCATAAAAACGCGTCAAATGAAGCCGTATTTTCCGTTTCAAGACTTTCCATTCGTCTACTGTACAAAAGCGACCGTTCCTACACGGCGCGAAGTATCAGCTGAACACTTTCATTTGCTGTGCATTGCCTAACTAAATCGAAAACATACCGAACCACTATTATTGGCGGGAAAATTGGGGAGGTGATGATTTACAAAATATATAGACAAAAATTTCTTGAGTGCGAAAAAGAACAACAAAATTAGCAGTGTATTAGCTCGGCTATGCCAGGATATACGTAGCGTGAGTTAAGGTTCAACTGGTTATTCTTAGCTTTCCTGGTTGTCTAGGATTAGCTTGATTATCATGCTTACTGCTGCTTCAATGACACACACACGGTATACGCATTATGTGACCCATGTATATTTATCAAGCGGCTCCGGCGCAGCGTCACCAATCGCCCCAGAGCTAAGCTGGTTCCACAGGCGCACGCCGGTGTTGCTGCGACGCGCGAGCCATCGGGTCCACTCCCGGCCACCCCTTGCATGATGATCAAGTGGACCGGGCCGCCACGTACGGATCGGAGGTCGGCGAAGACGCTGGACGCGTGGGGTGTGGTTCCACGGGCGCACGCCTGTGTTGCTGCGACGCACGAGCCATCGGTTCCACACCCGGCCAGCCCTCGCGTGATCATCAAGTGGACCGGGCCGCCACGGGCCGCGCTAGCGCAGCATGGTGTTGCTGCGACGCACGAGCTATCGGGTCCACTCCCGGCCAACCCTTGCATGATCATCAACTGGACCGGGCCGCCACGTGCCTCGCTTGCGCTGCACTGCTCTCCAGGAACCACGCGAAACTGCTCAACCTCGGCCAGTGTAGCTCACGCTACAAAAGCAGGATTGCGGTGGTCGAACCCAGACCATTACAATATAAGCCAAAGACTCTACCTCAAAGCCCTGAAGATCGAACGGCGGGCCTCCTTTAGCAGTTGGTCGAAAGAATGCCGCCAGCGTTGAGGGCAAGCCAGTAGATGGCGCTAGGCGCCCTAACTTCTGTATCGTATACGAAGCCAATTGACGCAACAAGGGCACATTTTGCTGAACTGTGGGTTCGCACAGCCGGCTTGAAGTAGAAAGCCAAATGTGAAATAAACGGCCATTTAAACGGGAATTCATGCTAGAACACATGAAAAAAAAAAAAAAAGTCAAGGATCTCACGACAGGACACTGTAGGGCCACGTAACCATTTCTAAATGACGTCCCGATGAGAGACGAGAGACTGGTCATTCTAAGGCAATTCGTGGGTCGACACAGAAGCCAACGCAATTGGCCATCCAGACAGCAGTGGACAAGGCGAGGGTAATACCAGAGTATAGAGAAGTTCCGAATAGTTTTCTGGGGTCGACGTGACATCGGGCAGCGTGCATGAGTTCCCGGTAGGGGTAGCTGTAATTCTGTGTTTTCATTTCGCGAAGAGCCTCACGCGCCTCATATCCTATAACAAAAATTTCTGCCTATTTGGCGAACAAATAAGGCTTTAACAACGCTTAATCTTGGTATTGTCATGCGTTAATATTTTTTTTTTCCCGCAGCAATGTACCGCGCAATCTTATTCAACGTTTTATGCACGATGTAAGAATAATCACGTGGTCATCATGATGCTGACGTGGCCGCTATTTTATCACTTTGATCACGTCTCTAAGAACAACACGTTTTTGGGTTTTCCCTACATACGCAACTTGTGGGGAATAATCGTATGGGGGGAGGGGGGGGGGGGCATACCTTTGAACATTTGTTCAGCCGTCACACCGAATAGAACCACGTGCCACTGTCCATGTTTCGGTGAACCACTCAGTGATATCAAGGTTTTCTTTTTTTCATTGAACAGGAGGCATGCTTGGTTCGACACGAAAATGTGTCCGTAAGCACGAGCGTACGTCACGGTGTCTCGTGCCCATAATCATCCTCATCATCTTTGTCATAATCATCGTCGTCGTCGTCGCCTTTGTTATAAACATCATCATTATGATGGTGACGCTCTCCTTCTTCTAGCGTGGAGCGGAATGCATCCTCGGATATCCCTCTCCTCATCAGCATCCTCCACAACACCGCGTAAGGACTATTTCGGCTCCAGCCCATGCCGACGTGCCCGGGCAACGAAGCCGCCCACCATCATGCCCGAGATCTGACACACCGGGCTAGTCAGGAGTTCGGCGAGCAGTGGCGTGTATGTCCCCTCTTGTCCTTCAAAGAAATCGCGCAGCACTACCACCTGGAGCGAATAATGTACCCCCTCCACATAAAAACCTCACGAACGAACAAGAACGCCACCTTCGAGGCATCCAAACAAACACCTTTCCCCACCCAACTAGAGCCCACATTGTGGCCCCCACCCTGTACTCCTCGCAATGCCACTTATGGGAGGCTCAGGGAACCATCTAGCATATCATGTGGGGCTCTTATAAGAACCCCAACCTACCCCCCTGCCCTTCCCCTCCCATGAGCACTGGGAGAGAGCGCTGTCCAGCTCGGGCCCTGGGACCAGCTTTGGCTGGTGAAGAGAGCACAAGAAGCAAGACAGTCTCAAGGGTTACTGGAATAAGGACTCTTCCCCAACGCTAAGTGCTTTACAGGGACGTTTATTCCTTCCTACAGGCAGCGCCGGACAGTTCCCATCAGTGATCACAGCGTAACGACGAGGGCATAGCGTATCCAGGTAATTGACCAAGAATTCCTTTCCGCTGTCTGGATTAAATTTTTGTTTCGAAGGGGGATGACAGCAACAGAGCGAGTTCTGGTATTTCGTTCAAAAACTGTTTTTATAATTATCATTTGACCATCGTAACCATCGCCATCACCACAAATTGGATGTCTGCTGCAGGAAAGCCTTTCCAAATGATTTCCACCTGCCCATATACTCCGTGAGCACCATCCGTTTTTTGCATCCGCATTCCGCCTCCCATGCCATCTCTTCCAGCGATCATTGCAGCGATCACCTCTAGTGGCCACGCTGTTATTTGCCTGATCCGCTCTTTGTAAAAAGATTCGCATTGCAAAGAGCCTTGTCTATTTCGTGTTCTTACCTTTAGCCAAAGTGACCTCCACTTAAATTTTCTCCGCAGTCCTTGGTGGCACTTGCTTTCTCCATTTAAATGGCACTAATTTTTCTTTTGCTTTGAGCTCAATAATTCTAGTAAAAAAACGTATTTATACCACTCGCTCCCATTGTCGTACGACTACAATTTGCCGAGACTTTTTGGGGAAAGTAAACCTTAATACTGTTGAGTTATAACTCTAACTAAACAATAAATTCCTTCATATCTTGATGTATGAAATGCCATGAAGGTCAGCCAATTTCTAAATCTGTGAGGATAATTTTAGTTGCGGATTCTATAATTTATTTCACGCATTGGTTCAAAGGTGTACGCCCCGATCTTTTGCGTTACGAGCCCTATAAGCGTAATTCATCTGCCTTTTAGGGGCGAAGCTCCTTAAGGCGTGGGTCTGTCCATCCTCGACGTATGTATGTAGCCAACTCTAGTTTAGTTCTTGGATTGTTTACTAGATGGCGTGGCTACCTCTAGTTTAGTTCTTGGATTGTTTACTAGATGGCGGTACTTGTATATGATGAAAAGATGCGCTTGGATTGTTTACTAGATGGCGTGGCTACCTCTAGTTTAGTTCTTGGATTGTTTACTAGATGGCGGGGAGCGTTGTAATAAAATCCGTTCGCTGTTGGCGCGCGCTCGGAGTCGCCCGATGGATAAAGCTGCAGATGTGCGAGCCCGCGAGGCAGAAGCGCTCCGTGAAGCTGCGCGACGCCGCCGCCAAGATCCTGCCGTACGAGAGCGGAAGGCCGAAGCGTGTCGTCTGGCTGCGCGACGACGCCGCCAAGATCCCAGCGTTCGAGAACGAGAGGCCCAAGCGTCACGGCAACGGCGCGAGGACCCTGCCGTACGCGAAGCGGCACGGCTGCGGAGCGAAGAGGATCTCCAAAACGTCAGAGAACGGGAAGCGGCGAGAAAGCGCGCGTATCGTCAGGCAGACCCCGATGCAGTGAGAGCTCGTGAGGCGTCTGCAAAACGCATCAGGCGAGCTCAGCCCCAAGGTGCCGACGCGCGGTTTAAGCGAGACTTTCTAGACGTTACGTTCGGACACAGATGTAGTGGGCGAACTTTCACTGAAGAGTCACGGTTTTACTGATGATTTCCCCTCAGGAGCTTCGCCCACTCATCATCATTCACCCCGTGGATATGCTGTGAATTTTTTTGTTTGGCCGCTTCATCGTCGTCCTTCATCGAAAACTAAATTATACACAATAACCAAAATACAAGGCTTTCCCCAACTGGGATGATTAGTTTTGCGTTCCTGCAATTTATGCAAGGATTAGACATTACTTCGTAAAAAATTGATGCGGTGTTTTCTTGGAGGGCGGGAATAGAAACATACATGCAACATCACTCACCACACACGCACACAAAATCGCGGTTTATTTTTTACAGAATGAAATGTACATTGTATTTATAGAACAGTGCATCACCCTTTCATTTCGGTATTTCTCTTTCTTTCATTCTTGGCTTTTAATTTCGATCATAACCTATCATAACCTATCACTACAAGAGACATGCATTTCCGCATTTTTACCGATATATATCCTCGCATTCCGGATGGTCTTTTCAAAAACATTATGTATTCCCCTCCAACTGAATACTTGAAGTATATCAGAAAAATAACAAATTATAACATATCACGGTGTCCTCAACGCTCTCACAGAAAGTTTAATGAGTCACATTCACACTACACACTCGCACGCAAAAAAAAAAGACGTGTTATTCGAACCGCATCTGGTCGATAGGGCCTATTTCGCACAACCGGCGGAAGGCTGAGCAACAGTCCGGTCCTCGCGATGGCACAAACTCACGTCGAGTTCATCTGCGATCCTTCCAATCATAGTAATCAAGCTTTGTAGGGCTTGTCCTTGTGCCCCACCCCAGGGGCGACGCCGCCAGGTCCACCTCCGTAGCCCAAGCCGCCGGCGCCGAGTCCAAGTCCTCCTCCGAGGCCAACGAGTCCAGCTGCCCCTGGGTATGCACCCACGGGACCAGGGCCGCCAAGGCCAACACCCGCGAGACCAAGACCACCGAAGCCAGGTCCGCCCAGGCCGCCCAGGCCGCCCAGGCCGCCCAGGCCGCCCAGGAACCCGGGGCCTCCCAGGGCCCCGAGAACAACGGGGGCGGCAGCCACTGCCGGAGTGGCCGCGATGGCAGGGGCCGCAACAGCGTGCGTCACATGCACAACTGGCCTGATGGCATGATGCACGGTGGCCACTGGGTGTCGCACGTAGCTCACCACGGGCTTGGTCACGTACTTGAGATGCACCACGGGCTGCTTGAGAAAGGATACGGTGGCTACAGGCGTGGCTACTGGAGCTGGGATGGAGACCGTGGGGCTCACAGCCACAGGGGCGCCTATAGATACTGGGCCTGTGGTCACGGCGGGGCCAGCAAAGCCAGCCAAGCCCGCGCCCAGGCCCCCACCCAGACCTCCTCCTAAACCCCCGCCCAGACCTCCTCCTAGGCCCCCACCGAGGCCTCCCCCAAGTGCTCCGCCGAGGCCGCCACCGGGACCTCCAAGGTCTCCACCGGCGCCGAGTCCGGGACCCAGACCTGGACCGCCTCCGTTGAGACCCGCTCCCCCAAGACCTGGCCCCCCCGGACCGACAGGACCGAGAGAGCCGCCGGCGCCGCCGAGATCCCCGGCGTAGGCACTAGCGACCAGGCATGTCGCCGCGATAATCTGCATTGGAAGCACTCGTCTCGGTCAATATCGAATCCCTTGTTTATGCACACGTACGCCCGCACACATGCACCATATTGTACACACATTATACATGCATTGAATTAGTGGATGTAGACCTAATAAATGTTAGGTCAGGTATAAGATATAAGCGCAACTACAACACATTTTAGTCACAGTGTTGATTCACTGTTCGTTTAGAGCTATTACGAGGTATGTTTGCTTTCACGCATAATTTCCACCAACGGCACAGACCGACCAGTTAATAGTAGCCTCGAACATTTGGCCACAGCGTCTTTGCGGCAGAAAAAGTCACCAGTAAATTCGATTTCTAAACCCCAGTCACGGGAAGCAAGCGTATCATAGCCAATACCAGCCTAGTTCTTTGTAGTTACAATAACTCGTTTTTTTAGTTTATTATAGCTTCTGTTTCAAGTCAAAAGGCAAGCCTCTGAACAAATCTTTTGCACATAAAAGGAGCTTAGTTGGGTGTTCTACTTTATCCAGCTGCACCGTTCCTGCGCCTGGTGCCCCGCACTTTTCGGAGAGCAACCATTGAAGCATCAACGCTGAAATGCGACCATAAACATGCATTTTTTGTGCTTCAGTTCATTGCAGTCTAACAACGGCATGCCTCGATGATTAGGAGGCCCATATGTTGCGTACAGGAAGGAGAACAAACCATGCCCACCATTACCATGAAGCGAAATTTCGACAATCATATGTTGAAGTAAAAACGAATTGTTTCGTGTGCTGCTAACAGTACGCATCTTGTTTGTTACGTATATGAAGCCGGTTTATCATGCTCAGTCAAGGCACTGCGCCGCTTTAACCTGAGTTGCTAGGTGTTAGGACTGTGTTAGTGACGAAATCTCTAGTTCCGGAAGGTGATAAAAAGGGTGTCAGTCTCCCTTTTTGCACCTGCCAGTACCGCTGCTTGAGGTTAAGTGTTAGCCGCACAAAAAAGTAGCTGTTCAGCCCACGTGTTTGCCCTATCTGCTTACGAGTGCGTTCATGGTCGATGATTCCTTGTGTGGCGGTTGGCTGCAGCAGCAGGCGGCAGACTCATCCTCTCGCGTCTCCCACCCACATATTTATACAGTCGTACGGTGAGGGGGAAATCTCTCACCCCGGCAGAGGTCCTGCACCCCATCTGACTTCTCTTTGTTTCCTTTTAGGTGGTTTATTTCACCGCGTCGCAGCGGCCCCGACCGAGTGGTTCCGATAGCGTCCGGCGACAACAGTTTTACGTGTTTTGAATAGCAGTCTCCGCCATCTAAGTTAGTTCCTTCAAAGTGAAGCTCTTTGTGCGCTGCGACCAGCCCATTGGCTGGCGACTGCCCAGCGGCGTTACTACCAGCGGTTTCGATATCCGATGAGTTCAGCGTGGGTCCCACCTTGTATAAAGCTATAAACTCCGCGGCGCAGAAGCAGAAACAAGAGGGAGTGAATTACACGAGTGTGGCAAAGCAGAGCACGCGGAACGAGGAAGGCTTGCGCCGAAATGTTTTGGCCCAACACGCGGGCACGCGATTTCATCGGCGTTCAGGGAAGCTCCGTAAGGTCGCCGCAGGCGCCTTGCCTCTACGTGCGGCGGCTCGAGCTCTCCTCGATACACTTTCCACGCTGTTTCCACCATATCAGCAGCCAACCCGGGCCACTGGCGGAAGAGGCTTGTTCCCGATGGAGCGGCCGTTGTAAAAATAAAAGTATCCTGTTGCTCTCAGTCCCGAGGAGTGGACCGCATAGATTTTCGGCGGTGGTTTAGTTTGATAGGACTGAAAGCTAGCATGCCGACGCGTCACCCTTTCTTTTCTTTGTCTTCTGCTCGAGCGCTTGCTGAACTCGTTACTCAGTGCAAGAATGAAGCAACCAACGCTACAAGAAATTCTTGGTCACACGCAATAAAAAAGCGGGATTAGGAAGAATGAGATTAGGTTTTGTAGGCCTTGACGGATATCGTGGTTTCCGTGCAGCGCCTACGAAACTAAACAGAAGCGTCACTAAGGGCGCCAACCTTACTTCCGGGACTCTGCCTTAGCCCGGAGATTATTTTGACGACCTAAACGTCGGCCTGTTGCGCGTGAATTCGAAGGTCTAGGTGGTCATCTTCGAAGATAAGCTTGCACCTACACCGTCTAAAAACAGCGGGAACATGGGTTAACCCTGAACAGCCAGCACCCTTTTTTATGCGAGTATGCTTGAGAGGTCGTACTTCAGGAAGCAAGCGCCCTACACCTTTTTTGTGGCTACTTTACGTTAACGTTGGGTTTGTTTTGACGACGGCAGCGTACCCTATAGGGGGCATTTCCAGAAAGCTGGGTGTGCCTGTTGCAAAGGACATACAAGTAACCTAAAACACATTTCTTCCAACTATTATGCTCAAATCAGTGTCCTAAGGTACACCTGCTTAAATAATCTGACAATGTTTTGGCGGCGATGTCTGGCGTCGTCCGCAGATCGTAGCCATCGTCGTATACGTCGATCTGTGCCCAGCCAAGGTGCTGAAACTGCCCCTTCTTGACACACCCACGTGGAGCTGGTACTGACAAAGCAGCACTTTTGTCTCGTCAACTTTGATTGAGACTTGAAGTGGTGCCCCCGGTTTCGCATTTTCCAAAGATACGCTAGCCCGTACGGTCACAGGAGCTGCCGAGAAGCTCAGTGTGCCTCTGGTGTAGGGCATCTGAATTACGCAAAGCACATTTCGTAAAGACTATTAAACCCAAATCGACATCTAATAAAGCACAATTACTTGAAGTCGTTCTGCAGTACCCATTTTTTCAACGCAGCAGTTCAACGGTGCAATGCGAGGCAGAATTCGAGCAATCGCCAGGGGAATTTGTTTGCTTATCACTATAAGGTTGTGCGGTGTATTCAAAGAGGTTTGCAGGTTTACACGGTCGTGTAACGAAAAATATAGTAGCAACATCACCTAGTGTGAAATTATTATGTCGTGTTATAACGGAGAGTATGACCGTCCAAGCGATTGCTAAAAACAAAAACTGCGAGTTCACGGTCAGGCAATTCTTGGGGACAAGATTTCCAGTTCACCACTAACCTTGACCCGTATCCTTCAATGGGCGAAAGTTTAGCGATACATTATGTTTAAGTCAGTGTTATTCTCCTCGGATCCTGCTAACAATGTATCCTCAGCTCTTCACCAAGGAAATCTCGTTTACTCAACGGCACTCTCGCGACGACTACATGGAGAACACTATGGACTGCATACTTCCTGGAATATCAAGACAATGTACGTATCAATGAAAATCACAACGCTACAAGAAGCTGTACTCATAAGTAGAAATAATCTCTGAAGAATCAGCTAACAGCTAAGAATAACGATAGACTGCAGTTTCGGACAAGCTACTTTTGCACCGCAATTAAATTGAAATTGAGGTCCCTCATAATACTAAGACACCACATGTCATAAGACAAAATACCATAGGATTACTAGGTTAATAATCTGACCAAATTAAAAAAAAAAAACAATTGGGCAACTGTCGTTGCTATTCAAGCAATAGGCTGACGAGAGAAAATTCTCTTTCGTTCTTATCTGTTATTCCACAGGTGAAGACTTTTTGCACTTATTTATGACCACCATGGCGCTGCAGCAGCACGGGAGCGCACATGCGATGCAACATGGTTATTTCTGCCCTTACGGAGCCGGAAATTACCACTAAGGGCTAGTAGGTATGTGTTCTTGTCCTCAACGTCTATGCGCCTGGTGAAACAGTTCTTACTTCGGTGTTTCATATCTTAAATTCGGGTTTTCTACACACAAGACTGCGCACATAGCCGTACTAAACATTGCCGTGACGGTAACAACGTAGCTAAAAGTACAAGAGTGGCGATGCTGTATGTTCACAGGCAAAAAAAAAGGAATATCAGGTTAAGAACTCGTGCTCCTTCTGAAGGTCAACTTTGGCGACATATAATAACGCAGAAAATATGAACATTGAAAAGTTGGTAAGTATGGTATAAAAAGGGGCTACAACTTGTAAAGCGCATCACTAACATTGCGGGAACGTTTGTTCAGTATAGTAAAAACAAGTGGCTGCAACAGAGCTTCTTGCTATGGTGGCCAATTTTCTTCGTTTCAAGCTTCCCCTGGATAACATTAGGATTAACCAATAGAAATCACCGGTTCAACATGATAACGTCCACTGCTTCTGGATGTTTAAACAGACTAGTGCGCGCTACCAGAAGGCCTGCCCTCGCGTAAAGTCATCTTGTATGTCTGTCCTTTTTACCATCGCTATTCAAAGTGTGGCGCAGTTCCGCAGCCTGTGCATTCATACACGTTGAATATATAGGCTACCGAGCTTGTCGGCAGCTGGCCAGTGCCATTTCCTTCCGTTAGCTTGCAAGTATCATTTATAAACCATTTTCGCGTGAGAAAACAAGAAAAACCTCGCATTAGCGAGAGCACGAAGAAACAAATAAGACGCATGCTACCCTGCAGCAACGACAGGAAATATTCCAAAACGATCCCGTTTGCAGACTCGCAACGAGGAAAGAAGCGAACTCGGTAGGAAAGAAGCCAGATATCGGCGGCAAGAAAGGTGCTATAAACAAGACTTGAAGGCATCCGTATCTGTTGCACATATCGAGCTTTGCCTTGCTCATACAATATTGTTGTTACGAGGCCGCCCCTAAACCACTTTTTCTTCCTGGTTTCTGCGCTCTGACTCCACGTAAACATTATTGCTGTTCCGCTGTGACGAAGGAAAATAAGGCTCAAAATTGGCGCACCCAAAGTAATTAAAGCATTTTACAAAGTGGCTTCCCGTCTGTCGTGCTGGATGGTGTTTCATAAAATAATTGAGCGCCGGCGTTAATGCTAACCGTTTCCCTCCGATTATTTCCGCAGAGTAGACCACCGATGTGCGTCTATGCAAACTGCGATGCTGCACTTACCGGTGCTGTAGTCTCGTACCCAGGAGCGAAACGCAATATTGACGTTATTATGAACCCGAAGTTTGAACACTGAAAGCGAAGTTCTTTTACTGCATGTATTGCTCCGCTGTTTTTCAGATGCTCTTTAAGATAACGTATCCATATCACCAAATCGAATGTGATATTTCCTGCGCTGAAATCGAAAATTTTGTCACCACGTTGGCCGGCAGCCTCGCCGTGGTATATTCGTGTTTCAATCATAATTCTTTTTTTTTCGGGTCTGTCAGAACCATGAAAGATTGACTCATAAATATAATAATCCTATTACCCGAGTCCGACAAGAACTGCGGAATGCGACGGGAAACATGAATTTATTTATTCATATTCTAATTACGACTATTGGAAACCTAGCCTCGCTACAGCTAGCTAGCTGTACCGAGGAAACTGTCAGATGTTAAATAATTTAGCAAAACCCCGAGAGGTGACATAACTATTCTTACACCGTGGGTGACATTAAAGTGGTTGAGTCACAGAACACGTAGCATGGGCTACCTTCAAAAAAAAAACGATCCTCCCGACATTGCGCCTGAAGCACGAATCCGTGCACTGAAGCCAGCGAATCGCACTAACAAGACTAGAATGGCGATGGGGCTCAAAAGTGGAAACTACACTTTAAAAATCAAGCACCGCAAAACTACATGAGCGAATTTGCGCAATGTTCCTAATTAGATCGTATACTGGATGGTTAAGGGCCTTCTATTTATCTCAGTATTCAGCAGCTGCATGGTCCCTTCAAAGGAGCCCAGCAGGCAAAACCAAGTTTGGTTCATTCGAAAGAATGCCTCGTTAGAATCATACTGACACCACTTTTAACGTAAACTTCGCTCAAATTAGCTATACAACCAGGCAAAAAGGGAATGGCCATGCGACTCACTAGCTCATTTCCCGCACTAGAACCTAGGACGTAATATGCACAGGTGTGCAATTGGCTGAGGCCGGTAAAAGCAAACGCAAATTAGGCAGGGCTTATAAGAGTGCAGAACGACCTATATTCGCTTAAACGTAATGCACATTCATTTTATAGTAGTAAGAATGGTGTCGTAAACAATGTAAGTTGCGAAAGTACACGTAAACATAGAAGTACCAGTGCGTACTATTTTGGTACGGCGCACTATGCTTGTTATAGCTGCACAGCTGTCTGGCGCTTTGGGGTTTTTTCACACGGCACAGGCAGATTGGCGTAAGCGACATTGTCTTACGTGACCGTGTTTGTCCATATACCCCACGTTTCACGAAACGATTACTACCCAACGTAAGAAAAACAAGCCAGGTGCAAAAACGGTCCGAAAAAAAGCAATGGCAGGCAGGCAGTGGCTCTGCGCAGTATGGTGGCGCCATCTAGGAGGACTAGCGGTAAAGTATTCCTCAATCCGCTGCAGAGTAAACAGCGCAGTAACGTTCGCTTGAATGACGAAACTCCAACGGCCGAATTTGCGACCCCCTAATCTAAGAACTGGATGTGTTGGTTGACTACGTATTACAATCATTGATGGTTAGTGAAGCGAATAAATTATTTCTTTATTACCTACAAAAACAAGCCGCTTGATAAATTCAGAGGCACCAAAAGCAGGAAGCTGACTCGAGGCAGAAAGAGTACGCGTGGCCGCATTACGCAGTGAAAAGAATTTCGTCATCCACCAGAAAAACACCGTCTTCAAAAAGTTACCGCAATGACGAGTTGTGACGTCGAATAAGAGACCTTATACCGAAATAAAAGAATCATAACTCGGTTGGAAGCTAACAACCTCACAACTTCAAGAAAAGAAGTAGAGGTATTTTCACGCGGTGCAGTTCCCTGGTAGATACGCAACCATGAAATCAGCAGAATAAAATCGTGCTCATACATCTCGGCACGCATCCACGGCTGGTGGATGGCCCCTGGTATGAAATTCTAGAAAGTTAAAACTGGAGTGTTAGATGCCGAAGGTACAGCTTCGCAGTGAGGTGTGGCGTGGTGAACAAGGTTTATTAGCAAGATCAGCTTTCGAACTCCCTGCCTTCGCTTAATCCGCCGCGCAGCGAATACTGGATGCTCAAGTAGGACGGCCGTCGCAACAGGCTCCGGCCGCCTCCTGCAAAGCAACAACGAAGGCGGTAGAGGCATCGGGCGCAGCGCCGTTGCAACCAAAACGATGGATAATGCGGTCCATCATGCTCAATAATTTTTAGATGCAGAGCATCTCATTCACTCGCCTTGTCCCTCCGGCGTCGTTGTCGTCGTCGTCGGCGTTGTCCGCCCCTCCCCCATTCTCCTCGCCGCGCCAGCTGCGCTCTCCGCCGCTCACCCCCTCTCCTCTCCGATAGCGAACACTTTCTCGCGAGGGGCATTGGATTGGATCGGATCGGATTGGATTGGATTGGATTGGCTTGGCTTGGCTTGGATTGTATTGGATTGGATTTGGATTGGATTGGATTGGATTAAAGTGGATTGTGTTGGATTGTGTTGCGTCATAGCCGCGGCACGTTGCGTCATAGCCGCGGCAGACGCGCTGGGGCCGGCGCATGTGCAGTACTCTCTCTTCCGCGGTTTCCTCTCCTTCGGGCGCGCGGCGCATATAACCGGTGTGCCGTTCTCCGGCGAAGCAACATCCACGCTTGGCTCAAACACCTAGAGTCCACGCCGCTTTACAAGTACGCCAACGTCGTCATCGACTGGGACCGGCTTACGCAGTCCCCTCAACGCTATGCGCGCTATAAAACGCGGTCCCTTCGCCGCTCCGCCTATGCGTCGCATCTACACAGGGGTTCCCGCGAGGGGAGGTGGGAGTTTTTTCATTTAGGTTTTGGGATTATTAGTTCTGACATAAATCCCTAAAGTTACAGCGATTCAGTGCCCCCCCCCCCCCCAGTGTGACGTGGCCACCAATATTTGCGTCCGCGTCCTTTCGTGGATGCACTTGCTTATTTTAAGAAAGCATGGGGTCTATTCCCCAAAAATAGATTGTGTTCCCTGCCGCTACATCTGCCTGCTAAAATATCTTGTGCAGAAAAGGTAAACCTGCTGCGTTTCGCGAAGAACATAGTAAATGTTGGCGAGAATTGCTCCTTTCGTTTATCTGAGACGTGCACTGGATGCAAAAGTATCATGAAAAAATAGGGCCTTTTGTTGCTATAGCATTGATAAAACAGCCCAATCATTCACAAAAACCTGTTCTCAACACAACGGTTTTCACAACACTGCAAAAGCTACTAGACTGTTTCTCTCCGGCACAGCTGCATGTGAAAACATCCTTAGCAGAAAATTCGGTTGCTACGTTACACCGAGGAATAGACGAAAGTTGACGATCATTGCCGATTTTATCAGCGGAAATAATCTCCATCTGTCAAATAAATGACCCGCGAAAAAATAGCGCAAACTTGAGCAATCCGCAGGATCACCCACAAAAAAGGCTATTTGCAAATCGACACATCGAATTCACGAATCGATACTGCATAAGCTACTTAGTGCGGGCTACGCTTCTTTCTTTCAATCTTAAAATTTAGACTACGTGAGGCTTCTTCCATTCTTAACAGTTAGACTGACATTGCTTCACTGTGGAATAAATGCGGCCTAGAAATAAATACGTGCGCGTTGTTTGGCCAAACTCCATGAATTGAACTGAGCCGCTGTGGCGTGCAGGATAAAGCCTAATCGCGCAAGCCCACATTTAACAAGCCAGTAAACAATTGACCAAAAACATATTTCGCCTTTCCGTTTATGCACCCCCCCCGCAACCTCTTGACCATTGACATTGACACTATTGTCAGTACACAAGAAATTAAGACCAATGAAAACACTCAGTGACACGAACACATCACCGCTATTGTACCTTAAAGTGATATTGCGCCATAGGCAAGCAAAAGGGGAGGTGGACGGACGTAAATGCAACTGCTCATACTATTCACTAACACACGCAGGTTCGTTAGCAAACAAGAACAATTGTCATTCCCGATAGATTCCTGCTCTGTACACATCAATGTTGACTCCTGAACTTTGTTGTCAACGAACGTACAAAACTCAAAACTTTTCATCAACCCTGAAGTTTTAACATTTACCGATGCGACTGCACTCGGCCTTGAGGCGGTGGACGCCTGGCCATTTTAACAAATTCACATTATCCAGCGTTCCTTCTTGCAGCTAGTCGGCAATCATCATGGCTTCCCCGTTGTAAATTTCTTGTAAATGGTATCTTAGGCAGCCATCTTCATTGAATTGTTTCGTGAATTGACCGCACGACGTTGTTTATATGAAATTTACTCGCTTTCCAACATCGCCCGGCTTATTTATATGATTTTAACTTCCCTACAGAACATGGAACCCCACCCCTTCCCCTTTAACTCCGTACACAACAAAGGACCGGAATTTCACAAGGTAGGTGTTGTGACGATCGAACGTTGACATCGGCCGCTGACTACGTGCTCAGAAATTCGCGACAGCCGACGTGCATACCACCACGCATCTGAACAATGGCTGTCCCTCAGAAACGGCCCGTGCTGACCTTCAATGACTGACCCCTAACGAGTTCTGCTTTCCCCTCCCGCAACCGCGGAGGGCAGAAGAAGGCGGTTGAACAAGCCCAACGTTTGCCCTCTCCACCTAGCTGCCGACAGATCCTCTCGTAGGAGGAAGAAGGTGGTAGGAGCCAACGTTAACGTTGGGTAGAGGCCATCCGACCCCGCGCTCTCGCATCCTCGCCCGAGTTCGAGACGAGGGAATCGCCGCCTCCTGCATATCCCACCTACGCATATCAGCGGACTCGCAGTTGGACTTCGTGATCGCTTCCACGGCCCTTCAGAGTACACGCGCCTCAGCACCAGAGCTCCGGCCTAAGCGGGCCAGCAGAGCGCGGGCTCTCCGTACACCTCGGAACGAGGTGGAGAGGTTCGAAATTGTTCAGCACCAGCCGCTTTCCTGACCCACTCCTACCTGGTCACAACACCTCGTCGGGAAAGCACATCGGCACCAGCCCTAAGTGTTTGCTCATTGAATTGTTCAGCCAAGCCTGGTTCTCCTCTTTTCCCCTCAGCTCTGAGTGGACCAACCTAGTTGGTAGCGTAACACTTATCTCCCTTAAGGGGAGTCACACTGCATATGACTAGTATTTCATATGTTCTTCGATGGGCGCGCCTCAAAACTCCAGCGCACTGTTAGAAAGCAAAGCAAACCAGTAAGACATGCGAGTAGCCAGAGTAAATCTAAGAAACTACCGAATACTACATAACGCCTACCTTTAAGAGGAGCCGGAGCAAACTAAAAGGCATGTGCTGACACCTGGTGTAGCCACAGGAAAGGGAAAGCTGGCAACAACCGATACAATATAGCGTTCGATGCTGGGTGCGGTCGGATGCCTCGGAGGAACCGCATGCCACTTACGAAGCCGAACACCATAAACGTAGCGCAGCAGCGGACGGCGAGTAGCTGCGAAGGTCGTTCAGATTCAGTTCTGCGGTCCGTGCGACGGAACGTGGCTCGAGAGGGGTTTGATAATGCTTGGGGACGTTGCAGATGCCGCTAAGCGTGAACGTGCAATGGTCTGTTGCAACTTTCGCCATACCTTTCCTGAAAAGGCCGACGGGAGAACAAATGATTTGATGGTGACTGGTGACGTTTAAGATGTTGCGACACGAAACGTGCAATGGACGTGTCGCTGCGTATCTTTTCTGAAAAGGCTGATGTGGCAACGTTCGGAGTGTGCGGGACGTGCAAGGATTCCTTACCGTGCAGTGCTGTGCCGCGCCTCAGTACGACAGACGGATACGTGTAACTCCCAGGTGTTATCACCTTCACTGGTCATTTACATTCGCAGGGCGGAATGACCTTGATTTTTTTTAGATATGTGTTTTTTCCCCCTCAACTCCAGTGGTTACCCAAGCCACGAGACTGTCATCGACGCGTCGAACCCATTTGGCCTCGTTCTAAAATCTGCTTCTGATCTGATCTTTGCTGTTAAGGCCAATACTGAAATTAATGGTCACTTGCTGTGTAGCTTTTAGGTTAAAAGTTCTGCTGCACAACGCAAAAAATTTAAAACCGTCCCTGAAAACGGCAGAGCGGAAATTCACGCAATCAATAGCGATTTTCACGCTTGTACAGACGTCTTGTAAATTTGAAAATAAGTCCGTAGAATCTTACTCGTGGAGATTTTGCAGCAGTGCAGAAGCAGCTCCCCTTTTGAAAATCTGGGAAGAAGTGAAAATTCAGAGGTTTTCTCGAAGAGCTGTTTGAAAAACATGTCCCTAAAATCATGCATGGCAGATTATCTGTTCGAAAGACACTAGATTGCTTCATTTGTACCACTTTGAGAACTGCAGTTGAATTAAGTAGCTGGGGTTTCGTTGGTACTGCACTCTGTTTGCTAATAAACGAAGTAATCTGTAAGCGTGCAATTTGTTACTATTTAAAAGGTGTTTTATGCGTCCCCTATTGTGAACAGTTGAGTGTCAAGAAATATTTAGAGCCATTACAAGAGACGGTTTAGTTCTAGGCTATTAGCTTTGATAATGCAGAGGGTATGAATATCAGAGGCACCGGTTTCCTAGGCTATTCATGATACGGCCTCTCTTTTTGAGAACAGAGCTAAGTATCAATATACTTATCACAGTACAGCTTCGCTGGCCATTCTTCTTCACACAGTGAAAGGGCTCTGATTTTTTTAGCTATAGGGGCTATGTGGGAAGTGTTCACAATCAGCCGTTGCATGATCTCTTGTACTGAAAGACCTACCAGGTGATAACTCAGGCGTAGAGATTAACATTGCCAGACATACTCCACCACAAAGCCAGAGAGAGAGAGAGAGAGAGAGAGAGAGAGAAGGCTCTTTATTAAAAAAGCAGAGAGTTTGGCCGGCGTTTGCAATCGCCTACATGCTTCTCTGCTAGAGGTCGGGGATGTAGGGAAAACAGGCCCTAGAAAGAGGTGGGCAGACAGAAAAAAAGAACAACACTGGCGTGGCTTGACGTGCTTGAAGGACTACTTTTCAGATTGTGTCACAGAATTCACAATTTTAAAATGTGACCAACGTCCTCCAAATAGGAAAACAAACTTTTTAGAGCCTGACGCTGCTTCGAGGGGCAAGTCCATGGTCCTAGGATAGTCTTCAGAGGTACCGGCGCTTGATCTAGGCGTTCAATATCTTCAAAGAAACGGGATCTTGGTGCAAGTAGGCCACACATTCTAATAGAATATGTTCAACGGTTTCTGCAGAAGAACAGTTGTCGCAGTACTGGTTGGTCGTAGGCGATGATAAAATGTCTCTAGGCTACGAGGGAGCTGCCTTGAAAGTCTTGATTTCAAGTCCGGGTCAATCGCGTACAAAAAGATTTCGTTATTCGGTTGGTTACACCACAGCTGGTTTATTGATGCACTGCACGTCTGGGTTACGTGCAAAAAAAAGCCTTTCCTCCAGTGAATGGGGTAGCAGGGCGAAAGCGATCGGATGCACGTGTCAGGCAGTGGCGAGCAGAGAACGCTATACAAAAGGAAAAAGGGGGGATCTGTAGACAAGAAAGATAAGAACGAACTCCTAGGAAGAAAAAATTAAAGCTAATTGCACCCATGTGAAATCTTCTGAAACAGCGGAGCTGTGGTTCTCTTTTGCCGGCTCGAACGTCAACGGGCGCTCGCCCGGGAATGGTAGCGCCATCGTCGCGCAAATTCTACGGTCCGCGAAAAGAAATCGGCAGTTAGACGTCAGCGGCGGGAGACTCGCTCCACTCCCCCTCCCTAACGGGTGGGAAAGGATCCCGCCACTGCGACACCACTGCGCCTTCTATCGGTGGGTCTGGGAACCTGGTCCTACACCTGCGTGACGCACGACCGACAAAAGACGGACAGAAAGGCTCCACGTACAACAGCTCCGCTGTTAAAAAGGGAGGACGCGTTTTTCTTGGCGCCAGGCTAGCCGCTCTGCCTACGCCCCAACACGCCTGGGCGTTGCCAGCAATGGTGGCCAGTTCCGTATTGCTGACTCTGTATCCTTTCCTGATATATTCTTTCGCTCAGGAAGCTTCAGAACGACCAAACTGGACGTTGACTAGTAATGAGGACGAGGCCATCTCTTTCTTGCTCTCTGGGTGTTCTTTCCTCAGGCATTCTTTCACGCAGGAGCCTTCATAACCTTGGCTTTCTTGGGAACAGCACATCTGCTGCTGTGTATTGAAAGTTTAGTGCCTTTACTTTGTTAAGAAGGATGAGCAGCAAAGCTGGGCGCAAACCAAGGCTTGCGCGAAACAAAACGCGTCTGTTTGTAATCTGCGATTGAGGATACTTCCTAGTTGCTTCACTGAATGAAACTTGGAAGGACAACCCGGAGTTATATTGCTGCAAACGTGCATTGGGTTTGTTTATGTTTTGCTTTTACTGCCGGGCTGCACCGGTGTGTGTTATCTCTGTGCCAAGGGAAGCGCGTGTTCCATTCTTTTTTTCTGTGCCGCATGTGTTATCTCTTCTGATAGCGAGAGCGTTCCGAACTAACGTGAACAACCTAGAATAATCTTCTTGGATCTACAATGTTCTAGATGTGAATCTACGGTCCGAGAACTACGCACGCCGAAAGATAAAAAGCCTGCAGAGCAGACGCCGGGGTATTCGACTAGCGAACAAACGTAGGGCGCTCCGTTTATTTCCCATAGAAGTCCGTGTACAGCAGCGGTGAATTCTACGATGTTTAGAACTTCACTGTAAACTACCTAGTTATGAAAGTAGCTGAAAATCAGAATAATTATCGGGTCGTCTAAGCGGAAAATTGTCATGCGAATTGTTTTGGGATAGTTTTGATAAAACAAGAGTTACAACAGTTTTCTGCAACCATTTTCCCTCCGTATAAACGGCCATGTAGTGACAGCACGCGGTAATCATGCAATGCTTATAACTTTACTGTGAACGATTGACGACAAGTAAATAAAACTCGGCGTAATGATAGAGTCATCTTAGCGGCCAATTTCAGTATTTTTTTCCAAGACACCTACATTAGATTGGGAGCTGTACTTCCCTTGCGCAAAAAATACGAAGACTGAGGTGAGACGACACGACACTAAGAGCGTCGTCTCTCCTCAATCTTCGTCTTTTTTGCGCAAGTAAAGTACAGCATGGAATACCGACACGCCCAAACCTGCACCCTATTGTACAGTCAAACCCGGCTATAACGAACGCGGATAGAGCGAATTATGCTATATATCGAACAAAAAGTTACGGAAATACATGGGAAACATATTCCTTATAACGAAGTTCACATCCGATATATCGAACTCTGCGCGCCGAGAATGGCCGCCGAAATGCACGGTCTCGGAGCGGCGATTGGGATGCGGATTGGCCGCGACCGCAAAGCAAGAATTGCGACTGAGACATGCGCCTCGCACGGACGACGTGACGCCAGACACTTTCCGTAACTGTTTCCGACGCGCGGGACTCACGACGGAACCCGCGAAGTCAGCGAGTGCGGACCAAGACAGCAGCATCGGTGAACTGCGGGAAAAGCTCCCCCATGTTCCCGATGATGTCTCCAGTGAAAGCCGTCCGACGCTTATAATGAAGCGCTTTCGGGAGTCGATGTGCTCGGCCAATGCGTCTTAGATTTTGGAGGACGCGGACTCGAACTGGGGCGGTATTCTCGTAACTGTCCCTTTTGGAAACGTCCCTTTTGCGTCCCTTTCATCGTGACGTACTTCCGGTTAAGAAGTGGACGTTGGCAGCATGAAGGTAGGTTGGCAGCAGGTTTGCCGCGCTTGCGTTACGTCACTTCCGGTTGTTTGCTTTTAGCCAATCAGGGCTCGCCAAAAGGGACACTTTTGAAAGGGACGCAAAAGGGACAAAACTCGAGAATACCGCCCCTGGTGTAACAATGTTTCGTGTAGAGAATGCTATGCTAGTTGAAGCCGCCAAAACGAAAGTGAAAACAAAAATCACCGCTTTTGTCTTTGCAAAGTAGGCAGTTCAGGCGGAAAGTAGCTTTATTACTTGCAATAAATGGATTATTTTGGCTATGGTACTGGCTACTTTAATGTGTTTGTTTCTGCATGCGGGGATGGTGGAGTTGGGGAAGGCGAGAGGGGGGGGGGGGGGGGGGCTCCCGCGGATTGCGAACTTGTAACAATAAGTTCGTTATAGGCGGGTTCGGCTATATCGAACTATTGGATATATCGAACTAATCCCGGTGCATATTGCAATTCGCTATAAACGGGTTTGACTGTATTGATAGCTACAGAGTATTTCACACGAGCTCTGGAGAGAAAATTTTTTATTATACGCGGCTGTGTCGACAGACGCACGTTTGATCGGAGCTTAACCATATACAGAATCTCTGTAAAAAGTTGATATATACCATTATACACTCCAGCTTCCTGGCTTGTAATAAAAAAAAATTATTTCTCGTAAATTTTTTTTTGGTGGGAAAAAGAAATCCACAGTGAACCTTGCCGAAACAATGAGAAACTTTGGTCTCCACCGAAGTACGTTGTCCGGTTATTTTACAGCGGAGCCAAGTTAGGCCGCGTTACTATACATTTTTTGATGATGCTTTGAAGCGCGGTGTGTGTGTGTGTGTGTGTGTGTGCGTGCGCGCGTGCGTGCGTGTGTGCGTGCGTGCGTGCGTGCGTGCGTGCGTGCATGTGTTTGTTTGTTTGTTTGTTTGTTTGTTTGTTTGTTTGTTTGTTTGTTTGCTTGCTTGCTTGCTTGCTTGTTTGTTTGTTTGTTTGTTTGTTCGTTTGTTTGTTTGTTTGTTTGTTTGTTTGTTTGTTTGATCGTTTGTTTGCTTGTTTGTTTGATCGTTTGATCGTTTGTTTGTTTGTTTGTTTGTTTGTTTGTTTGTTTGTTTGTTTGTTTGTTTGTTTGTTTGTTTGTTTGTTTGTTTGTTTGTTTGTTTGTTTGTTTGTTTGTTTGTTTGTTTAAAGGCGCATCTGGTTCCGAAGAGGGCGCCCGCCGGGGCAGAAACTTAAACTGCCCACCGAGCACGCGACTGAAAACCAGAAAGACGCCGTTCGTAATTTTTAATTTCACTTCTTTTGTCTCGTCGTAAACGGAGGCCGCGTATTTCCTGGACGCCCGGGAGTTCCCAAGCAAGAGGGAAGGAGTAGCTGAGCAGCGCGCAGGAGACAAAAGTCCCTCTTCAAAATTATTCTCGAAACCCGGAGATGGCGCTTAAGTTTTTTCTCCTGATTTTGTGACAGTATAATACAAAAATGTTTTTTGATAGGCATTGCCAATTAAATATGGCCAAATAAAGTCACTGTTTCCAGCAAAGCCACTAAGTGCAAGCACTATACAGCACACGGCCATACTATGCTCTCGTCTTGTGCTGCTTAACACTTCCTCATAGGCAAAACTTCAGGGCAATCTGTCCTGTCGCGATTGGCTACATTCTTGCAAAGGGTTTGCGGTAAAGGTGTTTCTGAATTAATTTGCATTCATCGGCTTCGAGGTACGATAAAATCTAGTCACGTACTGCATTCCCGTTCACGCTGCCGCGTACATACATTGGATACACAGGTTTGCAGCCACCTTAGTAGTTGGTGCTTTAAACACCCTTGAATTCGTGAGATCTGTTGCGGGTGGGATATGAGCAGAGGTCGGCAAACTCACTCATGAGTCCACTCACTCAGACTCATTTGGACTCAAACTCACGCGTGAGTTTGAGTTTGAGTGAGCGCGAGGCTAGTGTGGCATGGTGAGTTTGAGCTTGAGTGAGTTTGAGCCGAGTGATCACGACTGAGTTTGAGTCCGATTGAGTTTGAGTCCATTTTGAGTTCTGAGTACATTTTGAGTTTGAGTCCATTTTGAGTTCTGAGTACATTTTGAGTTTGAGTCCATTTTGAGTTCTGAGTACATTTTGAGTTTGAGTCCATTTTGAGTTCTGAGTACATTTTGAGTTTGAGTCCATTTTGAGTTCTGAGTACAATTTGAGTTTGAGTCCATTTTGAGTTCTGAGTACATTTTGAGTTTGAGTCCATTTTGAGTTCTGAGTACATTTTGAGTTTGAGTCCATTTTGAGTTTGAGTTCATTTTGAGTTCTGAGTACAATTTGAGTTTGAGCTCATTTCGAGTTCTGAGTACATTTTGAGTTTGAGTCCATTTTGAGTTTGAGTCCATTTTGAGTTCTGAGTACATTTTGAGTTTCAGCACATTTTGAGTTTGATTACATATTGCGTTTTGAGTACATTTTGAGTTCTGAGTAAATAGGAGTTTTAAGTCCATTTGGAGTTTGAGTACATATGAGTAGCCTAGCAGGCAGCTATGGTTGGCTGTTAAGTTTCATGCGTCACTGTGGGCTCGGAATTCAAGTTACCTGCGGGTATGGCACCAATCGCGATCTGCATGATCGGTTGGGAGGGAGGTGGTGTCTGATTTTTTTTTGTTTCTTGTAGAATTTTTATGGCCATAAGCACTTGCTGTATACCTAATTTTCGCGGCTGTGCGCGTGAGTGATAATTGACTGGTGAGGTCATAAAAAAGGGTTGTCTTAACTTTTCCTCCTGACGGATCCACTAAGAGCGTGGGAAAGGGTGGTGGGAAAGCACACGGCGGCGCTGGCGTGCTGGTTGTTCGCCTGCTACTGTTAACGGCTTGATATACTAGGGGTCACAAAGGAAGAGGTGAGAGCCGGGGGGAAATGGGGGCGGGGGCTGTCCTTTCTACTGTTTCAAATGAATTAGCTGAATTGACTGGGCAGCGCCCCTTAACTCTTTCGGGACCGCTCCATAGGCGATCGATCACATATGATCGATGGTTTCGCGAGCCCGCAGATGGCAAATTTTCGCTCGATGGAACACGTAGCGACATCTAGGAGATAGTTTGAAAACTGGAGTTTTCTCTTTTGTGAAGTTTCTTTTTTTATCGCCAGGCGGCAACGCGTCAGATATTTTATTCTCACGGGCAGTGGTTTCGAATGTAAACAAACATGGCGTCATGCTCGTGCGAGCGCGATAAGAAATCCGCCTCGTCTCGGCTCGCATATCTTCGCCTTCTACTGTGGATTTTAACGATGAGAGTGGCAGTGAAGAGTCGAAATGCGGCTTTAGAGATCGGATTTCAGCTGGAGTGAGGATTCGGGTGTCGATCAACCTGGAACATCACATCGCGCTCAAAGGTGGGTGTTTGTTTTGGTTTCAATTGGCTCTGGAGTAGGTATGTGCGCTCGAACTATGTTCTGGCTGGTTTATATTTATTCGCTAGGGTGTTAACTACCTATGGTGGCTATCTCCTGCCACCAGCGCAGAAACGGATCAAGTTTTCGCCGAGACAAGAGCCCGGCGTGTACCTGGGCGACGACGTAGCCATGGCCCTAGTGCCAAAGAGGTCACAGACAAAACAAAAAACCAGTTACACCTAGCCGCATCAAACTGTTTCAATGAAGAAACAAAGCATTGTGTTAGATTTTGTATATCCTGAAATAATTTTATTCTTTTTTAATATTTTTGTATTTACGCTTTTTTCTATATTTTTCTGTAGTTTTTTTACGAAGTTCTTAGTTTCAGATTTTTTCATGGTTCTATCGTCAGTGTTGAAGTAAAACTTGGTATTGTATGTAAAAGAACATATAATTAGCTGCATTTTGGTATATGTTAAGGCAGGATGGTGCCTTTGCTTTATGTAAAAAAAAATTTGTACCGAGACCTCCCTTTTTCATCACTTTTTCCGGCGGTCCCGAAAGAGTTAAGACAGAATAATGACCACGTTAGATTGGGTGAAAAGTGAAACTGATGAGGCTAAGGCGTGTAAGGTATCAAATGAAAGGCCCGGATTAACGGAATCACGCGGGGTAAATAAAAAAAATGCTTCCTGATTGTAGTCATCAGGCAGTCATAATGAGTCATAGATTGGGTTAAAATTCAAAATGACGCTGCGAGGGCATGTGGGGAATCAAATTCAAGGTCTCGATGTGGGGAATCATTCGGGACGAACATGAGATATGGATATATCATGACGTAGTCATGGTAAATCAAAGATTCGGTTAAAATTCAGGTTCATGACGCTAGGGCGTATCAAATTAAAGGTCTCGATGAGGGTAATCACGTGCTTCTTGATTATTATCATGACATAGTCAAAATGGGTCATAAATTAGGTTAAAATTCACAATGATGCCATTGGGTGTCCGGGGTATCAAATTGAAGGTTCCGATAAGGAAAATCACGTGGGACAAAAATGTGGTAGGGCTATATCATGAGATAGTCATGGTTAGTCATTGATTGGTTTAACGTTCAAATTGATTCCGCTAGGATGTGATGGGTATCAAATCAATGGTCTTGATGAGCCGAATCACGTGGGAGAAATACAAAAATGCTTCCTGGTTATAACCATTAGATTGTCATGGCGAGTCTTATATTGGGGTAAAATTCGAAGTGACCCCGCTAGGGAGTGTAGGGTATCAAATTTACGGTCTTGAAGAGGGGAATCACGTGGTACAAATAAAAAAAAGGCTTCGTAGTTTGAATCATGACATGGTCATTATGAGTCATAGATGGGGTTAAATTCAAGGTGAGGCCGCTGAAGCATGTGGGGCGTCAAATTGAAGGTTCCAGTTAGGGGAATCATGTCGGACACCTAAATAATGCGTCCTGGTTACAGTCATGAGTCATGGTTAGTTTGACTGGTATGAATTCCATATGACCCTGCTAGGGTGTCTGGGGTATCAAATTAAAGGTCTCGTCGAGGGGGTCACGTGGGACAAATATGAAAATGCTTTCTGGTTATAATTATGAGGATATCGCAAAAGGTATACAGCAAAAGGTACACACTCTCACACTCACACTCACACACTCACACACTCACACACTCTCACACTCTCACACTCTCACACTCTCTCACTCTCTCACTCTCTCACTCTCTCACTCTCTCACTCTCACACTCACACTCACACTCACACTCACACTCACACTCTCTCACTCACACACTCACACACTCACACACTCACACACTCACACACTCACACACTCACACTCACACTCACACTCACACTCACACTCACACTCACACTCACACTCACACTCACCCTCACCCTCACCCTCACCCTCACACTCACACTCACACTCACACTCACACTCACACTCACACTCACACTCTCACTCTCACTCTCACTCTCACTCTCACTCTCACTCTCACTCTCACTCTCACTCTCACTCTCACTCTCACTCTCACTCACACTCACACTCACACTCACACACTCACACTCACACTCACACTCACACTCACACTCTCACTCTCACTCTCACTCTCACTCTCACTCTCACTCACACTCACACTCTCACTCTCACTCTCACTCATACTCACACTCACTCTCACACTCACTCCCACTCCCACTCCCAGTCGCACTCTCACTCTCACTCTCACTCTCACTCCCACTCCCACTCTCACTCTCACTCTCACTCTCACTCTCACTCACACTCACTCACACTCACACTCTCACTCTCACTCTCACTCAGTCACACTCACACTCTCACTCTCACTCACACTCTCACTCACACTCTCACTCACACTCTCACTCACACTCACACTCACACTCTCACTCTCACACTCTCAATCTCACACTCTCAAACTCTCATCTCACTCTCTGACTGTCTCAATCTCTGTGAGGCCATGTGAGTTCTGAATTCATTTTGAGTTCTCAGCCCATTTTGAGTTCTGAGTTCATTTTGAGTTTTGAGTACATTTTGAGTTTTGAGTCCATTTTGAGTTTTGAGTCCATTTTGAGTTTTGAGTACATATTGAGTTTTGAGTACATTTTGAGTTTGAGTACATTTTGAGTATTGAGTTCACTTTGAGTATTGAGTTCACTTTGAGTTTTGAGTCCATTTTGAGTTTTGAGTCCATTTTGAGTTTGAGTTCACTTTGAGTTTGAGTACATTTTGAGTTTTGAGTCCATTTTGAGTTTTGAGTCCATTTTGAGTTTTGAGTTCATTTTGAGTTTGAGTACATTTTGAGTTTGAGTCCATTTTGAGTTTGAGTACACTTTGAGTTTGAGTACATTTTGAGTTTTGAGTACATTTTGAGTTTTGAGTCCAAATTGAGTTTGAGTACATTTTGAGTTTGAGTACATTTTGAGTTTTGATTACATTTTGAGTTTGAGTACATTTTGAGTTTGAGTACATTTTGAGTTTTGATTACATTTTGAGTTTGAGTACATTTTGAGTTCTGAGTACATTTTGAGTTTTGAGTCCGAGTGAGTTCTGAGTTTTGAGCTCAATGTGAGTTTGAGTTTGAGTGAGCGCAGATGTGCTGCTCAGCATTGAGTCTGAGTTTGAGTGAGTGGTGATTCGAAAAAAAAAATTGTGAGTGAGTTTGAGTGAGCCGCGCCAACTTTGCCGAGGTATGGATATGAGCCACTTTACAAAAACAACTCTTCCGATTTCGCTAATCCTGTTCTACGACGTTCATTGTAGGCAAGATGCGCAATATGTTTGCTTGCTTTTTCATGACTGACGTTGTATGTTGGTGCTGTAGGATAACATTCTGCTCTCTATTGGCGACAAATGGGTGCTTGACCTTTTCGATCACGGCTTAGTTGTCGAATGAGCTAATCCTGCATGGATGGTGCGAAATCCATTTGGCCCACTACACCCCCTGGATATCTGCTAGGGCATTCAGTTTTGATAAATTGTACTCTTAGAAAATAAGGTTACATTTTTTCTATAATTACAAATAAAAATAGAAAATTTCGCTTCCTCCAACCCGCAAGAATGCTCCTGTGTGTCTCGTGCCACCGCGAGGAACGGGGAAGCTAAGAATTCAATGTCAGCCTAACACTAGGTAGAGTTTATGTGCATAAATTGTATACAGGCCACTGAATGCACAGAATAACCGCTGCCCGCGATTAGGCTTATACAACGCCTTATGATGCAGTAGCAGATATGTTGAAGAATCAGTCAATGCCCACGAAATTGCCGTGTGAACAGGATCTCCTGTGTAATGTTTCAAGCGTTACTTTCACCGTTCTGCATGATTTTTATTACTGAAAACATGAACGATATCAAATGCATTTTTGAATGGCAACTCTAAGTCACGAAAAGATGGCACGAAAGCGCTGAAATGGGGTAGTTTAAAAATTAATCAGCAACAAAAGACAAAAGATGCATGTCTGTGATTACTTTCTGAACATAGAGCAAGCTGTCAGTTTTTCCATTTATTTTATCAAGTTAAAACAAAGCTCGTCTGCCGCAATACCCTAATCCGGGGGCCTAGGAGACCACCGCCCCTGAAATTTGACTGTAAGCTTGAATTTCGGTGCGTCTGCGTAGGCGTTTTAACGGGCACCTTTGTCCTCGTCCCATTTATTTTTACGAAACGGGTCCAACAGTATTCATAATATACGCAAAGGCTCAGTGACAGCGAAATCGATGGAAATGCCCTGCAAACTTAAAATGTTCCCCAAACCATGGGTTTAACAAAACACACTAGGTACCACCTTTTCGAATTATACGCGATGAACATCTTTGGCAATCTGCCCGGGTTTGTAGCTTCGATTTCTTGGTGTCGCTGATCTGGTGTTACTTGTCTGCAGCCGAATTTAGCTCGTGGGTATCAATCGCGAGTGCATGGCTGTAAAAAATGGGTAGCCAATTTTTAATGTGCATACAATAAAATAAATTACATTACTTGTTCGCGTTGTGATGACCGTATAGCCATTCGGATTTCCGGTAGCTGTTTGCATCAGAAGTGCCTTTATTATTTATCGTTTCTGCTCCCCAGCATGTCACCAGACCGCGATTGCGAAAATGAGCCGCTCCCTCCCAAATCTTTCTCTTTAGGAAAGAGCAGAATACGTTATTGCTTCTTATTGGACATGTTTAATCAGAAACCGATACCGCTTGGGGGATCGTTTAATCGTACCCTTTGTCAAGGTGCGCTTTGAAGCAACCAAACCAGAAACATTTTCGTTTTCGACCCGGCTTTATGCTCTCCAACATACGTCATTAAAGGTGTGAGTGGTGCAACAGAACTGCAACAGAAGAAATCCTTAAAAGATAACTCGAGTCAGTACAGCAAAAACTTCATTAAAAATGAAAAGCTTCGAGAAGCTTTTTCGAAAGTCTCAAAATATGGCAGCTCTTTCAACGTCCACTTCCCACTTATTTCCCATTAAAACTGATGCCGGAAGTTGGGCTGTGCCTGCATGTGTGTGCATGCAAGTGTGGGCGGGAGTACGAGCGCAGCTACTGTATACGTGTTCGTATGCAGAAACCTGTTTGCACTGCCCACAACAAACGGAGCCCTGAGGAATGTCTGAACAAGAGTTGAGACCTTTTGAATGTGCGGTGGTGTTTGCCATAAAAAAAAATGCCTGCTTTGCCTTTAATCTGCACTACCATTGCGTCAAATGCTTACTGCTTTACAACCATTCGTCTAGAGCAACAACACATCGAAGCACATCAGAGATCCGTGGAAGCCCAATTCGACAAAGCTAACAGGAACTGTAAAATAAAAAAAACTCAAACTTAATCGCTTACAGTCGGAGAGTCAGAATTGTTAGCATGAATAATAGTGGCATCCATAAAATTAGAAGCTTCCTACTACAATTCGAATACTGATTAGTTCATTTTGTATTCCGGGGCTGGGATCCAATCGAGTGCGCACAATAGATTACAATCCCCGGCGGGTGCTCCAAGTATCCAGCGGGAAAAAAAACAAATGGGATTTCTACGTGCTCCTTCAACTTTTCTGGATTGAGCCAGTTCCACCTGGCTTCCGGGTAATATTTTGGGGCTGCGTGAGCGTTTCACAATACGATCGTTGCGCAATACGGTCTATTTAAGAGAGGAGCGAAACACCGAGGACCATACCGAAACCTCGGCGTCAGACGGCCTCTTTTTAATTCTGAGGGCCACCAGAATATCTTTACATACCATTTGCTGGATAAAATATAGCTTGGGACACTGCGAAGCATCGCAGCCAAAGCAGCTGTGTAGCACCACGTTTCATTTCAGCGCTTATTCAGTACTATATGGGGGTAGTATGGCTAAGAATTACATGTAGGACTGAGCGCACAATTCACGGAACGTTTCTCACATCGAGAAGAATTGTTATTCTAAAGATCAGCAAGCGTTTTGAAGCCAGACACAGTAAATCTATTATCCTTCACGAAAGTTGTAGACAAGGAAAAAAATTGGAAGCCATTCCGCCCCACAGATGTAAGTGAGGTGCCGATCTACTCGTCTACCCGCGGTCTACCGTTCCTCCTTCGTGCTGCAACTAGAGTTCTCCTAGGGGAGCTATATACAGGAACTCTAGCTGCAACTGCTGCGTCGTGCCGGCTGGTGGTGGCGACGGGGTCACGAGCGGGCGGTGCTCGTGTTCGTGGCGTGGCCATAGAGCTTCTGTGTTTCAGGGGTTCAGGGGTTCACGGGGTTCACGGGCGAATGGGGAGGCACTGTATTTGACCTTGAGTAGCACGTGAACGGCTGTGTAGCGTTCATTGTCTTCTTGGCCTGTTTCTTTTACTGTGAAGCGGTATACCTCTAACCACCGAAGGAAATTTTCGTGTCCGCGTCAGCAGAAGTAAACTTGTGAACGCATTAGTAGACAATCCCCAAAAACTTTTGTACATTTTCCCTCCCGCTTCTTTCGGGCACACCAAACTAAAGAAGAATGATGGCTACGGCGCTTGCACAATATTGAAAGGAATGACCAGTGTTTAAGGACAAGCACGCTCCAGTCGTAATGTTTTCTTACGCGACGACGAGTGAGTTTTGTGGCCGGTACACAACACCTTCGATTTCATGGAAACGCGTCCTAGCGCTAAATGCCTTCGTTTTCCACTCCCACTAAAAATATAATGGTTCGGAAATCGATGGTGCAGCTCACAGTGGGCATTGCTAAGCATGTGCGAAACCTCCGACTTATTCGAGTGCCCTACTGCGGGTTGAAATTTGTCGGCGCGTGTGAACTAACGCTTAAAGCGAATAAGGCAACCACCGCGTCGGCATAGCGCACATAAACTGCGCAAAGCTCCTTTCTGCAAGCGCTGCACGCAGTTTGCCGTTTAAATACGCTCGCATGGTGGCCACAAGCGCACTCTTTTTTTTAAAACACACGCCGCCGAGAACTGGGTCGCCACTCGTATAATGCGTCCGCGAGGAGGTACCGTCGTCACCTTATCAAGATCGTGCCGGCGACGGGCTGAGTCGACATACCGACGGGCGCGTCCGTACCCGGTGCACGAAGACGCAGTGAGCACCGGTGCTTAGAGTTAGCAGCGAGCCGACCTGTGGACTGAGTGGCGGGTCACCACGCAAGGCATTGTGCACCGTCAAACCATTGAGGAATTTGGCGTCTCCCTTAATTTAAACCAAGAAAAAAGGGAGGGGCGTAATAGGAGCACTCCCGTTTCCTGCGTGACATAATTACCTTGGTGTCCTCATTAGCTAATTAGTCTTATTGTTTCCAATCACAGTATACCCCGCAAAACGAATGTTCTCACATTCGTTTTGTGGGGCATATTTTGATTGGGAGGCTGTAGATAGGCGTTTGAAACACAGAAATTTGGGATCTTCATTTGCCTTGATAAGTATCACTGCTCAAACTCCTCTTTATGTTTCAGCTCTTGAGGCTCCAAGCTTTCCTGTAGGTAGTAAGGAAGACGTTCGTTGCTCTCCGTACTTCTCCATACAGACGATATTCGCCATGCGCTCATGCTGCTAAGGCTAACGTGTAGCAAACCATAAAATAGTTCCGCACCCCTTCAGGTAGCTTTGGTATCCCCTGATTGTATTGTCGATTTTAATGATTAATATAGAGGGTACTTTTTCTTGGCGTACAGCGGGTAGCGTGGGTCTGTCGCCGTGTGTCCGCACGCACGCGGTATCTCGACGCATGCGGCGCTGGGCGAAAAACGAAATGCTTTTGAGTATTTGGAACTTCTCAGAGCCGAAACCAGACCCTATAGTGCTTGTAAGAGGAGAGTCAAACCCTTGACCGCCAGTCTTGTCATATACGCTGCATCAGAATTAAGGCAGGCCTCACGCAAGAATAACGAGTGAGGGGATTGTTGTAAGGCACTAAATAGGCTATGTACAAAGACTACCGTTCACGGAGACAACAATTTATCGATGTAGGTGATTCGGCATGCATACCAGAGTCCACGCCACCACACACTATGACACAAAGATGTCTTCGGTAATTCACCGTGACCACTGAACGGCAGAAACTGAACGGCAGAGAATGGTGTGACCCCGTGTTTTTTTTTTTTTTTTTTTGTCAATGCTCTTTGTGAAATAGCCGAGGAAGGAATCCCAGGACACCTAACCACTTCTCATGCGTTGTAAATGCGAAAGCATCAATGCCCACTGGAACGTCTCCGAGGGCTCCTGCGACTTTTGCGCTTTGAGTAATATTTTCAAGTTCTGCTGGGGACTATGCTTTCGAATTTTGCGATTGATGTGGTGCGGGTTACTTTTTAGAGTTTGTACGTCAGCATGGTGGCTGCAGACCGGAATTCCTGGGACGATATTCATGTCAATTATACTGCCACGAAGAGCGGCCTGCCTCGCTGGCGCCTGTAGCGCCTGTGGCGCTTGTAGGCTTGATGCCCCTCCGCTTTCTGTGTGTCTGTGTGAATGCCCAGGGCCCGTTAGCCCGAACGATAAGTGTGGGAATAAGTTCTCAACTACGACTTTATAGCTGTCTAGGTAATAAGTCGTTCGCCCGAAACGGATACAAACGCTCGGTTAAGGTAGCGTTTCCATCGGGTTTTCTGGCAACTGGCTTATATGCCGTGGCCGACTTCGACTTACTGGCGTCTTATTCGTAAGCGGGAACTTAATCGGGAACTTATGCGTACGGGAAAACGGGCCCAGGGGCCGCTTAACAGCGCTGTCCTTTAAGCGTACTCTATTATTAATGCAAAGCGCGCGCTATAAAGCGCTTCACAATAACGTGGTTTAGGAGCCGGCTCCCGACAGCGATACATCTACGCCGGCTTTGTCGGTCAATTTGCCGTTTATAATTGCTTTGCATTAAAAAGACTGTATTTTTGCAGTCTACAAAAGGTGATGTATCGTCTTGGCGAGGGAGTAGGGGCCAATGTTTACCGACCATTACACAAAAAGGTCCCCACCCTGCATCTCGACTCAACAGGGGGCGTTGAATCTTATTCACTGTATTGGAGACATGCTGGCGTATCGGCACTTGAGGTATTGAAAGCCATATGAAGAAATAGAAATAGAGACGTCTTTACTGAGCGACGAACCTTGTATGATAAGAAAAAAACAATTGTGGTTTTCCTGTGCAAATCTTGTTCTACGTTTTTGTTTCAAACTTGTTTTACCGTTCAACTAAGTCAGCTGATGGGAAATTTACCATGTCCTGCATACTTCGCCGCAGCTGGAAGCAGTAATGCCGAAAAAATTGGCTGTTTATCAGCTTGTTTCACTGCAAATGTCTTCGAAAGACGATAGCCCTTTGCCTCACCTGCCATGTGCCACCCTCTCCTCTCTGCCCTTCCCACCCCTCAAGCCTCTTTCCCTCCCCTCTCTCTCATCTCCTGGTAAAGCCTCAACTAAATTTTATTTTCCCGCGTTCGCACTTATCGCGCAATCGGTTCGGGCTTTTTGTTTCACTTGTGCTTCGAGCAGCTCAACGCGCCACGTTTTGTTTTAGTGCTTGCTTTTATCTCGGCTCTCTTACCCACCGTGTTTTTTATTCGGTTTTGTAAGACCCAGTCTAACATGTATCCTGAGTAAGACAAAATGCTGCTACTCTCAGTAATGTACTAATGTTTTGTTTCAAATATGCCGAAGGTTTCCTTTGCGCTGAACAACGTTGATGTGCATAAGTCATGCCAGACGATTCAGTAGTCCAAACGGTCTTTCGAGCATGAGCCAGACGATCACTCTACACCAAAGTCACGAAATATTTACGTTCTGTTTGGCTACAAAGGAAAACAGGCGCACCATAAACTTTCGGCAGAGCTGTTTAGGCCGAGCTTTATCCGTCCGTAGCACCAAAAAACCTGGCAGCCTCAAGAAAAAGATGTGGTTAGGGAGGTCCCGGGAATCGAAGCCTGGGCCTTTCCGCAGTGAAACCGGCAACCTAACCACTAGGCCACCCCTAGTTGGGAAAGGTTTTGCCTATATAAACTTCTCGTTTCAGCATTCTTTGGTCTTTATTGCCCGAATTTGAATCGGGGGACAGACAGCCAGCCAGACAGACAGACCAAGATTTTGGGATTTAGGTAAACGAAGGAGGACTATAGTCTTTAGAAAATAAAGGAGACGAGGCGCGCTGTCCCACAGACGGCAAGCGAATGGTGCCAGTGGAGGAGGGGAGGCTTTAGGGTCCATACTTAGTGACAGAAGTACGTACCGTTCTGTGGGGTAGTAAAGCTCGTAAGGAATTAGTAAATACTACGAGCATATTTTCTAACAGGGATGAATGCTGGTCTATTTCTGTTTGAAGCGAATTTTCTACCAATGATTCGGCGTACTTGCGGTATTTCTTTTCCTTGATTTTAACTTTAGGGGCTGCATCATTGGTATAACCTTGTCTCTATCAGTTTACCAGATCTGCGATGTCGTCTATACAACCAACTATACTTGCGTTCGGTTAGAGTTGTAAGGTAAAGTTGACATAACATTCATTTCGGTTTCAAACGCTTCCTAAATACCATCCATGAAGAAAAAGCTGCCAGAGCCTGACGATTAATTGCGCTCCGTTCAAAGAGGTCGGTAAGAGCCTAAAGCCAGGTTGGTAGCGTCACTGCTTGCTCTTACTTCGGCGCTTTGTCCGTGAGGGGTCCGAAGTCACGCTCTTATGCACCAGGCGATTACCCGCATGCCTTTGGAACGTTTTCGAAGTCGACAAAACGGAAACAGTACTCCGAAATAGTAGCCGCCTCCGCATTTTCACCAAAGTTTGGAGTCCATGCCAATCCACGTTCCCAAACACAGGAGGAAAATATTTTATTTGCAGGTGGGGGTGAGGGCTGGGGACCATATATATATATATATATATATATATATATATATATATATATATATATATATATATATGTATATATATAGCGATGAATAAGTTCCGGGATTCGGTTTCAAAAATACACGAGAGGGTAGACACACGTATGGACGAAGACCGGACCCCGGTCGAAACGTTAGTTCGATCATCGTTTTCATACGTGTGTCTACCCTCTCGTGTATATGGTATATATATATATATATATATATATATATATATATATATATATATACAGAAAGAAATGCCGGCAGTCTACAACGCCAAAGAAGGCATAGGGGAGTGGTTAGACTATTTATTACCGTTAGTGACGTTACATTATTATTAATTTGTATTAATTACGTGAGAAAGAAAGAAAGAAAAACACGCGCCCAGAGTGGGGACCGAACCCACGCCTTTCGATTAGATCTCGAATGCCTTACCAATTCGGCTATCTGGGCGACTGTGTTCTGCTTCACTTTCTGGGGTATTTATGGACCCTCAAGCGTCAGATACAGTTGTAGTAAATATAAATACCCCAGAAAGTGAAGCAGAACACAGTCGCCCAGATAGCCGAATTGGTAAGGCATTCGAGATCTAATCGAAAGGCGTGGGTTCGGTCCCCACTCTGGGCGCGTGTTTTTCTTTCTTTCTTTCTCACGTAATTAATAAAAATTAATAATAATATAACGTCACTAACGGTAATAAATAGTCTAACCACTCCCCTATGCCTTCTTTGGCGTTGTAGACTGCCCGCATTTCTTTCTGTATTTCCTAACGAGCCCCTCATTTCCAAACCCTATATATATTTATACAGTGTGTTGCGATGATAACTGGAACACTTCAAAATTTTTTCCTGAGCGATCCGCCGCTCTGTTCACGCTCAAACTTCACACAAAGGTCGCATTTTGTGGTCTATTTTGTTTGACACCGGGAAAAACAACGGTAGTTACCTGTTTATTCTGAAAATAAATAAAAACGATTTTCGCCTATGGGAAAATGGCGGCGATTTGGACGTGCGAGCCCGAAAACCGGGTTTTCTGATCGTCTGTTAGCTCATTTCTAGGTGCATTTTCTGATCGTCTGCTGCACCATTTGGCTCCGTACGTGAATCCCAAACATGCGTTTCACTCTGCAGGTGGTTCCGTCGTTCCAACATCAACTTGCGCTGGCTCGCACGTCCAAATCAGCGGCCATTTTCCCATAGGCGAAAATCGTTTTTATTTATTTTCAGAATAAACAGGTAAGTACCGTTGTTGTTCCCGGTGTCAAACAAAATAGACCACAAAATGCGACGTTTGTGTGAAGTTTGAGCGCGAACAGAGCGGCGGATCGCTGAGGAAAATTTTTTAAAGTGTTCCAGTTATCGTCGCAACACCCTGTATATATATATAGCAGAACAGAAAGATACGGGACGAGGGACTCAGTAAGGACACATATCAAGGTTGCAGTCGTCATTGCCAGTGCTATTCGGCTGTTTCCGAGATATTTAATAGTGTCGAATGACGTGTGTTTGTCATGTTTCTTTAATACAGTGCTAAATAGGCGAAAATATAAGTCGAGAAAAAATCCGCCGTTTTTCCGGGAGCGGGAGTCGAACCCACATCTCTGCATAACGCGTGCGGTGCGTTAACCAATTACCCTGCCCCGCAGCGGCTCCCCTCTCGACTTTTACCGGGGGGGTTTATATTTACAAGTGCTCTGAGGCCGGTCGACTGGTTAGCGCACCGCACGCGTTATGCGGAGATGTGGGTTCGACTCCCGCTCCCGGAAAAACTGCGGATTTTTTCTCGACTTATATTTTCGCCTATTTAGCACTGTATTAAAGAAACATGACAAACACACGTCATTCGGCACTATTAAATATCTTGGAAACAGCCGAATAGCACTGGCAATGACGACTGCAACCTTGATATATATATATATATTGGTTGGTTGATTGGTTGTTGGGTTTAACGCGCCGCCGCAACGCAGGCGATGAGGCGCGCCGTAGTGGAGGGCTCCGGGTTAATTTTGACCACCTGGGGATCTTTAACGTGCGCCGAAATCTCGTACACACGGGCGTTTTCGCTTTTCGCCTCCATCAGAAAAGCGGCCGCCGCGGCCGGGAATCGAACCCGCGACCTCGTGCTCAGCAGCGCAACGCCTTAGCCACTGAGCCACCGCGGCGGGTATATATATATATATATATATATATATATATATATATATATATATATATATATATATATATATATATATATATATATATATATATATATATATATATATATATATATATATATATATATATATATATATATATATATATATATATATATATATATATATAAGGGTTGGCAGTCAAGAAAACCTCGGAAAGCAAAGGGGAGGTTGTGGTTGGTCATAGAAAGAGATGAAGAATTTTTTTTTTTTGAGTCGAAAAGAAAGTGGTGAAAAAATGCCCGCCGGGGGGGATCCGAACCCACGACCGAACCCACCCCGAACACACCCGAACCCACCCGAACCCGGACCAACCCGAATCCGAACCCACCCCGAAGTGCAGGAAACAAAAATACCTTAACATAAATACCCGAGAAAGTGCTGTGGAAACAGCCCCGCTGGTAGCGTAGTGGTTATCGCACCAGACCGGTATTCTGGAGGTCGTGGGTTCGGATCCCACCCGGCGGGCATTTTTTCACCACTTTCTTTTCGACTAAAAAAATTCTTCATCTCTTTCTATGACCAACCACAACCTCCCCTTTGCTTTCCGAGGTTTTCTTGACTGCCAACCCTTATTTTCTGTCTTATTTCACGGAGCCCCTCATTTCCCATTTTCTGATTCGCTATATCTATATATATATATATATATATATATATATATATATATATATATATATATATATATATATATATATATATATATATATATATATATATATATATATAGTATAAGTAAAGAGTCGGATACACAGCAAGAACAATAACAAACAAGGTTTACTTACGTAGCAGCAACGGACTTGCTGCTACGTAAGTTACATGATTTTGCTGTCGCAAACATTTCGAACACATTTCTTATATAGGTTTGCAGAAAACTCTGAGAAGGAGCGGAAAATGTTTCGGAAATGGAGAGTATGCATACAGTCGGGCTACGCCTATGTTACAACAACAACAAACCAAAAAAAAAAAAAGGGGGGGGGGGGAGCGAGAGAGAGAAAGGGGTCGTGTTAACAAAGCAGCGTTCAAGGTTGCACCATGACGGGTCAACGTATGCCGCGTGGGCTGCAAGTTCAGACAATGCGGGAAACTGGACAACCGCGGTTTCAAAAGAAAGGGAAGAGTATACAGTAAGGTATTCAGTGGCTGGGGAGACTGGTTGGGGCGGAAGCGAAGATGGGTGTGCCCCCCGCGGATGAAGAGAATAGATACGGGGCAAAAAAGAGCATTTCACAGAAGCTAGCAACTGAACAGGAAATAGATAGGGTCACAAAAGGTTAAACATGAATCGATCACAAAGAGTTAAACATTCTTAAGTGGTGGTGGGAACGAGGCCTCCTTCCCCAGGACAAATGGCATGGTTGAGCCGCATTAGGCTAATAAAGCTGCTGTATTAGGAGAGTTTCTGCGAATTCTGATGGGAAACTCGAGGGTAGGAATAATGAACATAGTTATAAAAATTATGAAACCGCCAATTTTAATCGAGGGATAAGCACGTTAGTTTTCCGTAACTTTCATTAATTCTAAGTGTGGCTGACCCAAACTTATAAATGAGATAAGATTCCCGAGCCTCGCGGTCGTGGTGCGTTTTGAAGGCGGATTCTAAACTCGTTGCTTTAAGATGTTCAAATGCATGCCCGGGACTGTTCACATGTCTTGACAGGGGCAAATAAGGGCAGCTTTTTGCATGAGGGCGGTGATTATTGAACCGTATTCGGAAGGGCGTTTCAGTTTGGCCGATATATTGTTGCCTACAAACAGTGCACTCTAGAAGATATACGACATTAGCGGAGTCACAGTTAAAGTTACCTTTTATATTTACGTAGTAGTCTGAAGCCGTGCTGGTGGCGCGCTGTGTAGTGGTCATGTGTGGGCATACTTTACATCGGGGTTTATTGCAGGGCATGCAGCCAGTAGCTGCCGGTCGGTTGATACGAGAGTTAGTAAGAAAGTCACCTAAATTCTTATTACGCCGGTAGACAACGTGTGGTGGTTCGGGGAATATGCTTTTTAAGCGGTCACTTTGCATTAGGATATTGTGATGTTTTTTTAGCACGGTTGACACTCTTGGAGCGGAGGATGAGTGGGTTAAAACTAAGTTAGTTTGCGGGTTCCCGTTCGGGGCTTTTTTCTTACAGATTTCGTTACGGTCTAATTGGTTGGCTCGCACAATAGCGTCGTCGATAACTTTTTCCGGGTATTTTTTATTCAGGAGGGCGGTCTTGAGTTCTCGGCAGTTTGAGTCAAAGTCGGCTTGGTTTGAGCAAATTCTCCTAAATCGGTGGGCTTGGCTGTAAGGTATTGCTGTCTTGCAGTGTCTGACATGGCTACTTCGGAAGTGCAAATACTGCCGCGTGTCTGTCGGTTTTCCATACAGTTTAGTTTGAAGCCGACCTCGGAAGGTAGCAACGGTGACGTCCACAAAGTTTACACTGTTTTCGGAATAGGAATGAGCAAGGGAAATACTAGGATGGGCTAGGTTAAATGCCTCAATGAAGGTGAGGAGCTCCACCTCACCGTGTTGCCAGATCATGAATATGTCATCAATATACCTTTTATAGTACATTGACTTTAAATTTTGGGTGTCAAGAAAGTTTGATTCGAGGTGAGCCATAAAGATGAGGCGCGCCGTAGTGGAGGGCTCCGGATTAATTTTGACCACCTGGGGATCTTTATCGTGCGCCGAAATCTCGTACACACGGGCGTTTTTGCTTTTCGCCTCCATCAGAAAAGCGGCCGCCGCGGCCGGGAATCGAACCCGCGACCTCGTGCTCAGCAGCGCAACGCCTTAGCCACTCAGCCACCGCGGCGGGTATTTCTTATTCTGATTCGCTATATATATATATATATATATATATATATATATATATATATATATATATACAGAAAGATAGGTCGGCAGTCGACCTATCTTTCTGTATTTCCTCAACGAGCCCCTCATTTCCTTACTATATATATATATATATATATATATATATATATATATATATTTATATACTCAGAGAAAGAGAGAGAGAGAGAGAGAAATTCTTTAATACCAGGTGCACTTGAAGAAATTTCATGCGTCCTCAAAATTGTTCACTAGGGTGGCGGCCTTTCACGAGTACTTCAGGACGCCGCGTAGCACGAGACAGTTCGATTTCACAACGTGGGTCCCATCGTACCACCAAGAGACTGTAAGCGCCTCTCGTATACGAACCATGCGACAAATGTAATCAGTTAAACACGTCAATGACACATCATTGAGAAAAGCCATGTAACACTTCTGAAAGGTTTTGCACACAAAGATACGATCAAAAAATACTTTCTCGGCAAAACTTCAGTTGATAAGGTGCGACATAATAACATAAAATTTACATAATATTGTCGCTGTTCTCGATGATAAACTTGACTCTAGTAGTCAAAGTGGAACGCGAGCGTATAATTGTTCACAAATAAAAAAACATATATTAACATGCGTAAATAAAGAAAACAAACATTTTGTAAGTACATGGCGTTCGCAGCCAAAATTAAAAAAAAAGTAAAGTAAAAAAATACGGAAGACGCAACCGCCGCTTCTAGTGCACTTTTACTTTTATGGTCAAGATTTGAAGAAATAAATCGGAAGTATGAATTAAAAGCATTGCACGTTCGCATAAGCAATGATGTAGTAAGCTTTTAGGCACAATGAAATCTTAAGTGAAAATGTTGAGGCAACTCAAATGAAATTTCGAATGATGTAGGTAACGGAACTCTGGTAATGACACTTTGAGGAGTAAGGCGGGGAAGGGGGGGGGAGGGGGGGGGCAGCATCATGGGGGGGGGGGGCAGTTGAGCCCTCGCGTAGTCGGCGCCTACGCCCACAAAAGTGCACAATTGCTACGTAGGCGACCATGCTATAGGGGGACGTGAGGTCTCATTTAGCTTGTCTTGCGGTTTCCTTGGGGTTGGGCAACCTGACCCAATTTTTAAGTTAGTTTTTTTATGCGGATGAAGAAGAGAATTGCGTGTATTCAAAATGGTTTATAGCATGGCAATACGAGGCTGAAATGTGTCATGAAGTCGTTTCATTTTCTTTGTTTCTCTCAGCTGTTGTATTTGTTTTTACAGGCGCTGTTGATTTGGCAGCCTGCTTTCCTCAATTTCTTGTTGGCAAGTTGGAGGAAAAGAGCAGCCTTGGAGAGCACGTGACTACGTGCTTCCAAGAGGGCCATTTTTTCTCCCCGATGTCGTTTTTGCCGACCCGGTTTAGTGAGTGCTCATACCAAAGTGAAATGAGAGATTTAAAAACGAAAATTTAACAACAGCGTCGCAGGGTCGTTGGGAGGTGTTTCCAATTTGCAGCGTGTGAGAAAGTCGCAAGCGATATGACTGCGTCAGTTTTTTTTAATAAAGCTGGGATTGGAATGGAGTCCGCCCCTACCTTGTCCCGCCATCGCTGTCTTTCTTTCAATGCAAAAAGTACTTCCCGGAAAGACTTATCTCAACTTTGGGCCAAGAAGCGCAGGTGCGGATAGCGAGTGAGGCATAAGCTCATGTAGAGAAAGTAGAAATATTTTTAACGAAGTAGCGTCATAAAACAAATGTAAAACCAAGCACATCGAACGTTGAGGGGACAACATAACACACAGGTGAGGAAAAAGAAGTAGGGAAAACGAAGTAACAAACCGAGCATACTCATAGGTAGATCCCACTCCTGAAAAATGAAGATACAAGTGATCCATACAAATAAGGCACTAAAACTGAGACCACTAAATATGGCAGTTAGTACTAACATATTTAGTACGCCAGCTGAAGAACGGTAGCATGGCGTTGTGTACAAAATTGACGCTGTTCCGGGTGTACTTTCTCACTGGTTTTTGTAGAAAACAAGAATGTATAGTTTAAATTAAAACGATGCTAGTGGACTCGCTTATGTACTTAAGTGCCGCCTCAAATGAACCTACTGTTCTCTCTGAACTGAACAGTGCTGACATATATAAACCGTGCCACCAAAGCTAGTAGTTTGGGAAATTCTTCGTCCAATATATTTAGTGTTTACCTGTATACACGTTATCGCGGTAATGTTTTTTCAACGGTAATATCCCGGTGAACTGATAATGGCTCCAATAGAGTGTCGTTGAGAAAATATGTCGGGTTTAGCCAAGAAATGCTGTGCATATAAAAAACACTTCAAGGCATGCGGATTTTTAAAAAACATACACAACACAAAGACGTGTCCCCAGAATAGTAAGCATAGGTTCTGGAGGAGTTATTCCAATTCTTTAATTACACCGAAAAGGTCAGCCCTGCATAATGCTCAGCTGTGTCTTCAGATTGTTGGTGAACATGTAATAACGGTTAAATAACGGTTAAATTCTAAAATGAATAATGCAAATAACTAAAAAACGAAAGAAAATCCACCAGACGGACACACGCACCCACATACACACAAAAAATGCGACAGAGGCAGTCACAAGCTTGAGTCAAATCCAGCGACTCTAAGAAATCACAAGACCTTTAAAACCCTGCACCGTCTTCGCTGATCCACGGGCCTAAAACGTCCTTCATGCTGAGTCCTCGCCCGTAGTAAACTTCGCGCTGTCATTCGCGCCGAGCTGAAACGGGGACAAACACAGAAGAGGTGTTCAGTGTCCTTTCGTACACCGCAAAGGGGACACAGAGGTGATGCCACCAGACCTATTTTGTTAAGAAAGCTTTGGGTATAGTCTACTTTGCGGCGCAGGCGATTTATAGCACACAGTGTTTGTTAGATAAACCGTGAGGTATACGAAACGTACACTGCGGCTCGACAGCGTAAAGGTGGGCGTGCTGCAGGTCTGGGTTCCGCCAGTGTTGCAATTGCATGCGCCATCCGAGAGTTGGGACTATTCCGGTGACGCCCTCCTTGGATAAAGGGAGTTGTGCTGTTGAGCTCGTGGAATGGCCCTCGCGCGCGAGTCGATCAGATATTACATTGCCCGTGATGCCACAGTGCCCTGGCAACCACTGTAACAAAATAGTGTGTACGTTTCGCAGTGCCTCTGAGTGTATGACGTTGATTTCATGAATCCGCTGGCCTTGATTACTTCTTCGCTTGAGAAGCGCTTGTAGCGCAGAGGAAAACTACCCAGGATTTTGGAGGGCAGTCCTTAACAATCTGCAGCGGAGCTCTCACTACTGCCGGCTCTATTTTTGTAGCCGATGTATTGTGGCTGAGCGTCTGGCTCATAGAGGCCCCGAAGATGGTACCCATAAACCTATGGCTGAAGATTCGAAAGACACGGAACGATCAGCATATACGTGGGTATACCCGCCATAGCAGCGAGACATATGCTGAAGTGTGAGTCGGTCAAGGCCGGTGCAGGCATCGCTGACGCTTTGCCGATTCCAGGCACTGTTGTTGTTATTGACCAATGTACAAAACTGTCAAGGCGGTAACTCGGGTCTAATACGACGTTGATAGAATGACAGCAGGAATTACTGCACACGACGTGTGGAGCTACCGGCTATAGAATGGGCAAACGAACCGCTAACATGGCGGAGGCAGATACGGATATTTTATTGTATTAATACAGTAAAAGCTCGTTAATTTGAACTCGTTTAATTCGAACTGACGCTATGGTCCCGGCACAGCCCTGTATATTTCAAAACATGAAAACTCCCTATAATTCGAACGCGTCGGTATCTGGAACGGTTAATTCGAACTGGGATCCCCTGTTTTCCATCGCTCCTCGCAGAAGAATTCGGCCCAGAGGATTACAATATGTTGCAAATCCAAATCAAAGCAACTTCATTAGAGATGCTAAACAATAAAGCAGAAAAGCAACAGCGTAGCGAGCGCGCTACGCGGCGGCAACAGCTTTATTCGTTTATGCAGCCAACTGAGCAATTAATTTCATTCGTTGTTCGAGCTCCATGAACATCATTTGCGAAATCATCTGCCACAAACGTGTAGTAGCGCCTTATTGGCGATAACGAGTCCAGAGGTGGCTTTTCGAGTTCTGTCCGCGCACTGTGGCGCGACTTCTATTCAATCTAGCGCCCTCCCGCTAATTCTAACTCCGCTTAATTCGAACCATTTTATGGTCCCCTTCGAGTTCGAATTAACGAGCTTTTACTTTAGTACCCTGACCGAGAGGTATCTCGCATGACAAAGTGTCCCGGTCGTTGAAGTGCGCTTAGGTAGTCCCAGGCAAATACACAGAGCTTGCGCCTGTAGTGCCCCGGGTTGCTTAACGTAGCTATCGGACAGTCTACCAAGGGCAGGCAGGCTGTAGCGAAGCAGACCAACAAAGAGCGCCTTGTATAGTCGTAGCAGCGAAACAATCGGGCAACCCCATGCAGTGCCTGCAGGCATCCGTAGGATGACTACGAAATACTGTAGTTTGTCTTTGAGGCACCGAATATGATAGGTCCACGACATTGACCTGTCAAAGACAATTCCCAAGAATAGATAAAATCGCACATGGTGCAGCCTGCTATAGTCATGGCATAACGAGACATGACGCGTCTTGTAAATGCCATCGCAGCGCATGTTTCCGGCGAAAGAAGCAGACCACAATTTTTCACGTATCGCGCCAATTTTCGGATCGCCAGTTGCAGCTTTGCTCATAGGCTTCAGCGGTTTGTCCCCGAGCACCAGACACATATGACACCGCCTTGCGGGACACCTTGTTTTATAGCGTGATGGGTAGTAACTCCGCTAGTAGTGGTCATATATACCGTCCTGACTTGAAGATAGTCACTTAGCCATGTAAACATCTGTCCAGTGATACCTGCAGCCGTCATTTCTCGGCGAATAGCATCATGGGAAATGCTGTCAAAGGCAGCTTGATGTCTAGAACGACAACTGCGACAATGTTCTTTAACACCATCTGCTGGGTTAAAAAAGGCGTAAGGACATTTATGCTACTCTTTCCGCGCCTGAAGCCTGACACTTGTGTTGGATATAATGCCCTGTTTCCAAGGTCCCAGACCAGGTGCTCCAAACCATCTTCTCCATAACCTCACCAACGCAGCTAGTGACTTGCCTGCTAGTGTCCGCTAGTGACTCGCACCAGTTTGAGAGCTGGTCTCACAAACCCGATCTTCCAGCTGGCTACGAGGCGCCATGAGCTCCAGGAAGAATTGTAGACGAATAGTAGCTGCTGAAGCGCCTTCTCACCAAGATGGGCTAAGGTGAAGCAGGTAATCTTGTCGGAGCCTGGTTCTGGCGATCGGTTCACAGACGCTAAGGCATTAAGGAGCTCCCGCATGGTGAAAAAACAGTAAAAAATCACAGCATTTGACGTAGAGAGCCTAGAAACCGCGAAAATAGACACTACAGTGGAGGTGGAAGGGGAAGCAATCTTTCTGCAGCACGCTTCCGCCACTTGAACCTCACTGATTCCTCTACGTAGAGCCACTGATGTAAATGTTCACGCGAATCTGACACGGCTCCGATTTCAAGCTTCTGACTACGCGCCAGATGCGCGAGAGTCTTTCGTGGGTTCAGCCGTGAGCAGAACCACTTCCATTGTTCCTTGCCGAGCTTGTCGATGTGTTTTTGCACGCGCTTTTGTGCGCGCCGGGCAGCACGGATATTATCCGTCGATAACGTCCTACGCGCATGGCGTTCTGCTCGGCGCCGGATGGCTTGAAGTCGCTCGTACTCAGCGTCCACCACATAGCGTGACTTCAATAGGTAAACTTGAACTGTTCTTGCGGCAGTGGTTTTTGTTATAATCTCGACGAGCTCTTCGCAAGTAGTGATTTTTTCGCTCGAAGCCTTTAAATGAGCCTTGTATACCCATTCAAATCTATCCTCGCCACTTTGGAATTGCAATGATCCCCCGCGGAGACCCTTGATAAGGATACAGGTTGGCACATGGTCGCTCCCAAGGGTTTCTAGTCGGCGTGTTAGGTTACAGAGTTCATCAACCAGGAAGAGACCATTGTGACGTCCAATGCAGTGGTCATCGTGCCACGAAAGAATGTCGGGGTTTCAGTGTTCAGTGTTGACCACCATCAGTCCATCCTGATTGGCCATGTAGAGTAGGCGACGAACCTTCACGGTGAATTTGTCACTTCCCCAAGCAGGGTGATGAGCATTGAAATCGCCTGTTAGCACATGTGGCAGCTGGGGAGCAATTAGCAGGGTACTAAGCAGTCTGGCGTCAAACCGGGTGCGGAATGATACATAAGGTGCGATTACAGGGAGCGTTACATTTTGATGTTACACCGTAGGTGCGTCATACTCACTCGGCGAGTCCTCGGGCACAGTGTGCGATATGAAGGTGAAGAAACCATATTATTTAAAGCTCGCCTCACAAATGCTCGTAAATAAAATAATGACGCGGGAATAAACACCACTCCGAAATTTCTTGTATATCAGTGTTGACGCATCACAAAAAGTACATATTGGTCTAAAAATTCCAGTATACAAGAGACATAAAAGATGGAAGCGAGTAACCTCTAAAGAAAGGACGTTGGTCGGAAACACCTACCGCCGCTGTGCTCAACAGAAGGGAAAAAAAGACGAAGCGGAAGAGGGGGGGGGGGGGGGGGGGAATGTTAAAAGATAACGCAAAGGAAGATGGGGAGATCTGCGTTTAGGCAGTCAGACAGGAGGCGGCCAAAACATTAACAGTCAACCGCAACCACGGGTTCACTTCAGAGTTTTTCATGTCAGAAAAATAGAAAGAAATGTCGTTCACTTTTCCTTGCGTCGGTCGTGGAGTGCAGGAAATGGGAAAAAGCGCATGCTGACTGAGCAATCAGCATTCAAGGATTCCGGCATTTGTAAGACGTGCACGTACTTTTATAGTTGCTTGTCGAACCCCTGCGTAGACAGGGGATATGCGATTTTATGCGTTGCTAAATGCCTGGCCCAGTTCTTTCTTGACATCAGATGACCCTCCTGACCTTTTCAGTTACCAGTTAGCTTATAAACTTTCTCGGCAAGAACCCACATTGGTATTCGCCTTGTGACTGAGAGCCAGCGGTGGTTTCCTTAACATCGTTTGACCTTCACATTTCCCAGAAATAACCTGTACTTAGTCTGGTAGATGCATTAGCGGTGATGGCTACGACCACGAAGAAGCCTCGCTAGTTCACCCTTAGCGAAACGACCTGTGTAGCTCATATCATAAAAACGTACGCCCCAACCGAGAACGGAGGAATGAGGATTCGCTGAAAGCCACAAGTGCCGCCATAGGTCTAACCTGTTACGCTCATTGGCCAGTGAAACCACGTACGTCATACCACCACGAACGGTGCACTGACCTTAAAATTTCACTTTAACAACTACTACCCGCCCAGCAGCTTGCTGTACGGTTTTTCACCGTTGCTGGGACCAATTTCAAAATATTTAAACCAAGACGAATTGTTGTTCTTCCGCCTCCTGGGCTTCATTGAAGCCTCATAGAAATTATGTATAAACATCTCAATTGTACTTACAAAGCTGCGGGGGAGTGATAACTGAACAGTTAGGAGTCTCGTTTCGAAACCAGTTTAGCTTCACAGCAAGCCCGCGGCCACACACACCCACACACATGGACGGACGAACCCACATACAAAAATTTGAACGTGTTTTGAATCTTGTAAACGCGTTGTAGATTACTGTTTGTTTAAAAGTGGACATCGTATCTTCATTGCATTAAATGCACGCTCAATTTTCTCTTGAACCACAACACATTTGCTTAACAGTTAACAAAATATCCACGATTTCGCAATGCACTACATGTCGGCGCATTGGGCGTTTTGCGACTGTGGCTGTTTCTTTCCTCTTCACGGCACGGTCTATCTCCAGACCGCAGAATACTAAATATCTTCCCGTCATTCTCTCCAGTCGTAGCGAGCCGGAGGACTGGACCTTGATCATTCTAGAATCCGCTGTCGATGTCTCGTTGGCTTGGCGCTCGCACGACAACAGGCAAAATGTTCTTCTAAAGTTCAGCTTTCTGAGGCGAGCGTTTTATGAATTTTTGTACTGGAAAGCCAAAAAAAAAATGCCTTGCGCAAAATTGCGAATTCTCAGCAGAACACGGCTGTAACTCTTTTTTGATCAAAATTTTCCCAACAAAAGCATTTTAATTGGCCGCTCAGACGACTATATCATTACGCCAAGTTTCATTTGCTTGTAATAATTCATTGAATTGGACCTTCCTTCAGAATTCTCTGTCACCTCTGCGTTGTGTTCTAAGTAGCCTCATTGGTCATCATCCTCACAGTGTAGATGGGGTCGTAATTTTATTTCTCAGATTTTGAGACCATATCGGAACTTTCAGCGACTTCGCAGAATTTTGTTTTTTAACACATTCTTTACTGAAACAACGTAGCCATTTTCATTTAGCTACACATTTAAAACACCTAGCTGAACACGCCCCCTTAGTATTGTCAGAGTCCTTCAATGCTTTACTGGTCACGAAACTGCTCCGTAACTCAATGGGAGAGCTTCATATGCTGCATTTGGCCGCCGCGCGGTGGCGTCACCCTCTCACTGAGGTCACTCCTCGGGCGGCGTTGCGCTGGCTCGAACGGCGGAGCCGCGGCGAGTTGTGTTTGTTTTGTGCGGGAAAAAAAATATAACGTGCATATCGCGCTCTTGTGATGCGACTTAAGTAGTGCAACGACGATGCCCAACATGTGTTGCGTCCCGGGATCTCGTTCCTTGTACAACGATACCACAGAAAATGTTTCCTTGTTCTGTTGACGGAGCGACAGGCAGCTGTGTGAGAAATGGAGGGGTGCCTTTCCAAGGCAAGCAACGGGAGATTTCAGCTTCGATTATAAGTGTGCGACAGTGTGTGGAAATGCACTGTGTGTGAGAATGGAAAAAGCAATGTACCCTTTTGAGAGCATCGTGGGCCTAGAATTGTACAAGGCTAACTTAAAGCCGGATTTTTGTCATATCAGTCAGGTTGTAGCGGTGCTTCATTACCTGCTTGCAAGCTTGTATTACCTTGCGCTCAGGCTCGCGTGGAAAAAAGCTTTGGGACATCCTTGTGCTTTTACTTTTCATATTTTCGCGAATTATCCCTTAGGGTTCGTTTTGTTTGTTTTGTAACCACGCGTGGCCGATTCCGGTTTCTTATCTGGCGTTTCAACCGGAGCGCCCGTTTGCTCTTTTTGTCGTACTTCCCATCGGGCAATATTGTTGGATATGGAAAGGGTGCCACCTTGTCGCTAACTTGATTTTTTGTTTCTTCGACAATGTTCTCGATCCTATTTCCATGGATCTGAAATTAATAACGTTCCAAGAGTAATGAATGCATAGCAAACGCCGCACAACTCACTTTATCGACGTTCATCTGTTAACGTCACACTGCGGACTGCTTCTTAGACGTTTGTGTTTCATTCTAGTCTTTTGTAGTGCAGGAGATCGCTAGCTGGCTGCGTTCAGAAAAGCTTTGCTTCGTTCTTGCTTACGCGGAAACATTGTTTCCTCCGTGTGCTGCACATCGCAGCGCGAAAAAATAAATTTTTGTACGCTGGACCACGCTCTTTTTCCTCCCTTCGTAACATAGACATTTTTTGTTGCGTGTGGTAAAATCAGTTTCATTGTTGTTTTTTCGCTTCCTGTTTTTGCAAGGATTGCAAAGCGTGGAAGCAGAAAGACACACGGAGTAACATACAGGGTGTTTCAGCGAACACTTTCAAAAATTCTTAAAAATAGGCTCTTCGAGAAAAAAAGAAACCCTCTTCAGAAGGAGACTGCTAGCTGCGGCGGACGCCAGGTAGTATGAAGGGCGTGCACATTAGTTAGGTGGGTAATTAAGCTCTACTAATTAACTTCTTAATTAGCGGAATTTGGTGGCTATAGTAAATGGTGATTTTGTAGCCCCGGAGAAGACGTTTTCACATCATATTTTAAAACAACGAAAAAGTCGGTGTTTAAAGCCCTGTAGCACGAGGAAACCTGCCGTCGTTTTTAGCTCAAAAACGAAACTCGGCGTTTGAGGAGCGCTGGAAGTCTTGAGCGAACGCAACGTCCGCTGGTGACGTGTTTCAATTAATGTGGCGGCCAATTCGAAATGTAAGTGCAATTTTCCCTAGCTAGGAAGCCTCAGCATGCGGCCACAGCCGCGAAAGCCTTCCTCACCCAGCAAACAAACCTTTCCTTTGTCTGATGCGCTTTCTAACACGCAGCGATTATGAACAAACAGCAGATAAACCTGACGAAAAAAAAAAATGAACGGATGGTGACGTTTCACATTTTGCACGACTGGTAGCCACTTCAGATGTGGACAAGACAATAAAAAAAGAAAAACAAAACTGTTGCCAACGCCCACTAGGGCTCCTGAAACGGGCGACCGCGCAGTGAGCGATATGGCTAGCTTTTTTCTTGCGCCTACCAACGAAAGAAAAGATAACGCTAGCCGTGGTATAAGGTTATCGTTGATCATTGAAAAAATACAGGAGGCGATGGCGTTGATATAATCTGATTCCCTAGCGTGGGGAATCACCAGAGCCTTCTTGAATTTGGCGACACAGTCACTGCAACACGTCATCGGCGGATGTTGCGTTTTCACTACACTTCTGGCGCGCCATGTGCGCTGCGTTTCGGTTTCATGCGTAAAAATACTTGATTTTTGCGGGCTGCAGGGCTCTACAGAGCGTCTTTTTCGTTGCTTTAAAAACTGATCGGTTATCGTCTTCTCCGTTGCTACAAACTCGCCATTGGCAATAACCGCCAAACTCCGCTAATTAAAAAGGTAATTAGAAAATTTTAGTTAATTAACTATGTAATTCGCATGTTTCTCATAACTGCTGACGTCCGCCGAACCAGACAGCTTGTTTCTTAAGAGAATTCCTTTTTTTCTTGAAAAGCCTACCTTCAGGAATTTTTGAAAGTGTTCACTGAAACACCCTGTATATCTCTTCGTGTTTTGATCCTTCGCGTTTCTGCAGCGTTTTTAGATGTTCTCAAGTATGTACCCACTCATCGAAACGACAATACTATTGGGCTATCTCTTTTAGCGTTCTGTGCATTACAGAGCAATCAACGGATTCATTAAGCGTAGTCTGAACGACGCGTACTTGGTTTCTTTCAGTTTTTTATTGTACTATCGATAGGCCCGCAGCAGTCCGTCACTACACAGCTATTGTATGTGTGGTATTTACAACTTTGCTTTAAGAAAAGAAGCAATATATATTTAAAAATCCGTAAACACGACGGCGCAGCGCTTGTTCCAGAGCACACAGAAGCCGTTGCCGTTCGCGGCCGAAGTCTACGGTAACTTACTTCGAAAAATAAAACGCCATTGAAGGCAGGTGATAAACACAATTACTGGACTATTCATCGCTAACTACTACGAAAAAAAACACACTTAATCAGCGCGCAGACACCAAAAGCAGCGAGCGTTTGCACGCCAAGAGCTGGCAAATACGCCGCACGCGCGGCGGCTGGATGACCTTCGTGCGGCGGTGGCGCCTGTAGTGGCGCGCGCGGTCCCTATATGAAGCGAGCGCCGAAGTTTCGTGACCAGTAAAGCATTGAAGGACTCTGGTATTGTGTACGACCTGACCTTTCGTTCACTGCCATAAAATGCGGATTCGCAATCTTCCAGACTAATCGGTCGTGCCAAGTAATAGTATGGATGTTTATTGAACCCAAATGGGTAATGGGGCGCGGGGATGATCTTCCGGGATCATCTTAAATGGTCAACCAGAATACGTGGCTTCCCTAGTCCGGTTTGCCACGGCATCTCGGTACACGAACAGCCCGGGTCACTAGCCCACGCTGGTTCTCCCGGGTTGCTCCGGTCAGCAGGGCGTCCCACTGTTCCGGTGGACGTGTGTGCCAGGACTGCCGGTTCTTCCCCGATGACCCTACACCTTCATAGCATGCGGTACAGAGTGTTCAGCGTACCACGGCAGTATCTGCATTCACGCCTTAACAATGGGGGGTTATCAAATGCAATACATGATTGTTTATATCCCGCGTGGTTTTGTTGCTTATTTGGTAAACTTGGGACGAGGAGGGGGTATTTTCTTCGTGTAACTCTGTGGTGTGTTAAAATGTGCCTGCTTCACTCGGGAATGCACTGGTTTTGTGGAATACAGAGGAGGTGATGTGTCCCCGATACGTCAACTGCTCACAGTGATGAGCGTCGGCTGCGGCGTCAACTGCCATGTTACCCCCTGAGGACTCGTGCGCCAGTGTCCACACCATGCTAACTTCCAGCGCAGTTCGGCGAGCTTGGAATGTCTTGTATATAACTTGAAGCGGCGTCTTGGAAATTTGTTGCTTGCGAGTATGGGATGTGTTCTTGATTTTATGGTGTTTTGTTGATGTTGAGCGCAACCACTGCCTCCTTTCCCGGAGTCCACTGTGTATGCCGTCTTGATCGTTGCTGAACTTAAGTGGGAACCCTTAGAGTCCGTCATGCTAATTGTATGCGCTCGTTTGATTATTTGGTTCGGGTATTCCGCTCCATCAGCGCATCTCGAGTTGTAGTTGCTGCTGTAGAGTCTTCGCAGTTATCTGACGCTGCCTTCTCTTCGCCTCTTGGGATGTTTCCCACATCTTCATTTGTCCTTGAAATCGAGCGGTATGCGTTATTTTTTTTGCGTTTCTGTCTTTTTCCTCACGTAACAATAGACTCTGGAAAGTAATGCCACCAAATATACGCCACGTCTTCAGCCGTTGCTCCTTCTGATTACAGAAGGCCCTCAATCCACAGAGAAACCATTTACCATGGCGTAAGTTAGACGGTGCAGTGGACAAGCTCATGAGAGACACCACCCCGGGAGGAGGCAAAACAGCGAAAACCCTCCGAAATAGAAGCGAGAACGCCAACAATCCACCAAGAAAACAAAAATTAACGCAGAAGGCTGTCTACCGGCTCGGGACTCCAAAAACAAACAAAGCGAGCAGATACTCCGCCAGATTTTTTTCCCTGTAGGAGTGGCTAAAACGCACCCCCCCCCCCCCCCTTTTTCATGCGTTTATATTCATATTACTAGATCGGACAATGCGGAGGACGAACCTGTGGGAAATGGCTTTCTTCGAAAGTCCAGAAAGTCTTTGAATCTCCAGCTTAAATTTCAACACAGAAATTTTGAAAGGAGCATGCTCTTTTTAAACATTTTTTAACGCTGAAGGAGCTATAAGTAGAGTTCAGCTTGCCGTAGCTACAGCTGGACTATAATGAGCGCCGTAATGGAGGGCCAAGGACTAATGAGAACACCGGAGGATTCTCAATGCACGCCGAAATTTCTCGCATTTGATAGTTTTTGTTTTTCTCGCATAAGAACTTCAGTGCCACAGCCTCTAAATTATTTCCGTACCAAAAACGATGATTTCAAAAGGTGAGAATACTGGACACACTCTAAAAACGACGAAAATGGGGGTCTTAGCGCAGCATAACAATTAAGGGTATGACCTCAGTCTCAGGTAGGCGTCGATTATGGCTTTACTGTAGGCGTGATAAGAATATTCGCACAGGTTGTAGAATAAATAAAGATGGCCCGGAGAATCACCGTGCTGCTAAGTTTCAAGCGCTTTTTCGGCATGCCCCGAAAGCGAAAGTTTTCACCGAAGTTAACCTTGTATGTAATCCCTTTTGAAAAACCATTCAAACAAAATTACGCTTTTCTAAAAACTGAGGCTCAAACGTACCTGAAAAGAAGCTTCGGAGGCTACTTTGACCCCGTTCGATTAACCTCGCTCGTCCGTTCAGGGAAAGGGGGGAAAAGGGACGGGTCACACACCTAGACCTTCGCCTTCCAGTCGATGCTCCTCCGCACCAGTGTCTCTTATGAGCGGCGGAATTGTGATCCCAAGTATAATTCTAATCACCACAGCGTCGATGAGGAAAGGGCCATGAGGATGGTGAATGTTTTTTTTGGATGCCGTCGCGTACGTACGGACGAAAATAGACATGTTGCTTTGAGCCACGAGTGCATCCTTTTCTATGATAATATATAAAAGCTGTAGGGGGTGAACCCTCGAAAGCACCGCATGTGAGCTTCAAAAGAAAACTTGCAGATTTACGTAAACTTTCATTCGGCAGGGCTACGTCCGGTGGCCCCGTCACTTATAAGGGACCACTACACGATATATCTGCAAACCTAGGCCAAGCAATGACCCTAGCGGCGATAAGCTTACTACCATTTTCGGAGGGAAAGGCCCCCGGACCTTCAGACGATCGTCTTGAAATTGAGGATATTCGCGAAATGCATTAAAGATTTCGCGTATCAGACATGTAACACATTCCGCTCAATGTTCGGCAATTGATGCGAGGCTCTGCATGGAGTCGGTAATGAACCGCTTGCGTGACGAGGTAAGCGAATAGAAGCTGGGATAACACTAAGGCGCCTTCGACCAAAGAGGAAAAAGCTCCTAATACAGTTTGCTCCCATTTCATGCTATTATCATTGAGCCGGGTCTTGAAAACTCGCTTGTGCGTAGAGTATAAATTCTTGACGAAGAAGTGCCTAGGGCAAGCCCAGGTAACGGTCTTTCCGTCCCGGCGGGGATAATTAGAGTCTTTGAGTTAACCGGGCAATGCTCGGATTCTAGGAAAGTACCAGGGACAATGTTGAAATCTCCGGGAGGAATTTTAATTACGCTCAGTCTTTTTTTTTTCGCAGTTGTACGACGAACCACATTTAATTTAACAAAGGACAATCTGTCAATGCCTTTTCCAAACACAACTGAGCAAATTCCAGTTAAAACGGCTTCTGCTCTATATTACATGCCGTAGTTATCTAATTTAATCTTTATCTTAACAGCATCGTAGGCATTCAAGACCCTGACTGTGTGACGTGTGTGTATGAATTCAAGGCCAAATCATGGGCTAAACAGGGGTTTATAAGCAATGTTTAGGTGAAAAGCTCCGGAATAGGTTAAGCCAGTTGGGTCCCTTCAGCCCGTTGAGTGGCATATACTTTGCTGGTGTATTTGTATCCCGCTTCTGTGAGCAATACGGCCTAGAAGCCGAGGGCACGTGTTCAACTAAATCCACAGAACCATTTCTACAGGAGGAAGGGGAAAGGGGAAAGACTATTCTGTACACTGTAGGCTTTGTTGCGAAAACTTATCAGACGCGTGCACACTCCCACTTACACGGAATACCCACACTTGCTCAACAAAGTATTCGTAGAATGACAAATTTTGGCAATACACCTGGCCGGAAAATCACGAGACTCGTTAAATGGCTCTATAGGAGGCACCGCCCAACCATAACGCGGAAACGCCTGCCGGTAAGCTCGAAAACTGTGCTACCGCGATAGTGAAAATTGTTTGACAAGTTAATTAGAGAAGGACCACATGTGCAATTTGAAATAACAAAACAAAGATTCACGGCAAGATCGCATTGCTCAGTGGGGAAAATATCACCCTAACCTAAACTGAAGGCAATCAATAAAACAAAAGATCAACACCTGGCGAAAAAGCATGAAACGCTTTGTAATCATTGGGTGTTGTAAGAAAGACGTAAAAGAAGGAAACAATGTCACCTTTTGTATTGCGAAAGAATCCTTGGCCGTGCAGGCTTTGCACCCCGATGCCACCGTCATTTTCTTTTTTTTATTATTGGTGGCGTCAGCCGCGAGGGCTCCTCACCACGCGGTAGCCGCGAGAAAGCTCAGCGCGCTGGCTTTCCCCCTCTCTCCACCACAGCGTGTTACGGGGCCAGTGGGACTCTTCACCCACGGCGTCCTTGAACAACATGACATGTCCTGGTCAGAACTCGGTATAAAAGCAGTGCCTGACTCGTCCCAATCCAGACGCATCTCACTCCCCGAGCCCGGACTTTACACCATGAACGCCCTCGTGAGTAGCGCTGCCGTGAAACTCAGTGAAGTGTCCTCTGAGCGGCAAATTTTTTTTTTACATTTAGTGCAAGGATTGTATGCAAGGCAGTTGTGTGGAAGCTGCGATCTTTTTTTTTATGTTACTGTAAATATCGTATGACAGAAGCGCACCGCTTCCTCCCGAAGTTAGTTTGCTTGACAAAGAACCTGGTGGGTGAATCTGAGGGAAACATTTTTGTTCAGTGTTGCATCGTGAAGCATGGTCTGACGCCAGAATTTGGGCAGGTGAATTTGTGCTCAATCCAGTACAAATGTGCTTGGCCAAACGCTGGTTTCCAGTGTCCCCTCGTACACGTAAATCGTGTCATGCGACGGCTGAACGTTTTGGGTCATAGCAATTTTACAATTTGCACTGTTATCTTTTGTAGGCAGTGCTTGTTTTCACGCTATGGAAACCTATAATCGGGCGTCTAGCTTTCGGTTATTAGCATAGTTGTACTGTATTCGTAAATGAATGAAAAGTTCATTCAAGTGCTTACTCTCTGAATGGCCGATCCGCTTATACTGAAATTTTATGTGTCTATATGTGCGCATGGCGGCTACGCTGCTCCTGCGTCGCGGATGTGGACGCCGTCCGTGCCAGTCTGACATAGGCGTATTCGTGATGAGCCGTATTTCGTATTTGTGATGAGCCGTATGGAACGATCACAGCTTGTTTAGCGGTCACAAATGAATCTGAATGCTTGTCTTTCCGCGGGCGGTCACAATGCGGGAGCTTAATGCGAAGCCTGCTTATCATTTCGGATTTTAAGCAAATACGTGCCCCATCCTAGACTCGCTCATTTCTTTCGCATTTTTAGTTAGAATAGGACAGTATGCGCTTCAAATTACACATCCATAATACGTTTGTTGAGTTAGCCCCAAAAGCTTGCATGGCGTGACTTTATCCATCTGCGAAGATCATGGAGCCTAAAATATATTTGTCTAGCTCTGAAGGTCATTTACTCTCCAGCCATTTGTTAAACGCATTGGTATTCGTTCTTCCCCCATTGTTTAGGTCTTAAATTTCCTCAAAACCGTAAGAAGCGGTGGAATCTGAGAAAACTGTCTTGGAATTCTGGCTTAAGTCTTCACTTATAGCTTTAAAATATCAGTCATCGTTTCACACAGCAATAAAGAAATGGAAGGCGTGGGAAAAATAGCCAGCGGTAACTGATATCTGTCTACCTCATTTTGCCACGCTTACATTTTCGAGCACAGGCTTTAACTTTTATTCTGATGATTACTCAACTCGACTAGAGGTCACGAAAGAAAAAGAACGTCAGTGGAAAACTAACTGTACATGTGATTTCGATACCTACTTGGGTTCGTTTTCTTCCTGAGTTTGGTGGAGCGGTGGATTATTGTTCATATATGTTTAAGTGGCACAGGCACTGAACGTGTCATCCCAATGTTTCCAAACAAATACAATGGGACGATAATCTCATGCACTGCTCTTGCTCATCGCTTATGTAACAATCTCTTCGCCCGTGGCTACGGCAACCAGACTAGCCCTTAGAAATTAAGCTTAGGTTGACATCAGTGGCGGGTACCGAGAGGGGATGGAAAAAGGGGCGATTGCTCTTCAACCACCCCAAAAGTAGCCCTACCTAATCCTCAACGCGTGCCATTGTCCTCTCCCCTCTTGGTAATACTATAGGATATCGGCCTCGTCATACTCTCTAATGCCAGTTCGGATCCACCACTTGCTGACATATACTCGCCCCACTCAGTGACTTCTTGGCTGGTGCCGTAAGAATGTGAATAGCATGTGCGAAAAAGTTTGGATAAGCATCGCATTCCCTCGTTACCTTTATGGTCAAAGTTAGCCTCAGTAGGTCATGCAGCAGATAAAGGGTATAATTCGCTCCTGAACGCGGTATGCGCAGGTCGTCGTCTTCTCAGCCGTGCTGGCCTGCGCCTCCGCCGGATTCCTCGGAGGCCTGGGCCATGGCGGTCTTGGTGGCCTTGGTCTTGGTGGCCTTGGCCTTGGTGGCCTTGGTGGCCTTGGTGGGCTAGGCGGTCTTGGCGGTGGCCTGGGTGGCTACGGAGCTCACCTTGGTTCCGCGTTGGGTGCTGCCTCCGCTCACCCAGTGGCCACTGTTGGCCTGCTCAAGCAGCCCGTCGTCAACTACGGCGTGGTGGCCAAGCCCGTCGTCAACTACGTGGCCCAGCCCTTCGCGCAAATCTCGCACCGGGTCAAGCCCTTCGTCAGCTACCACGGTGGACTCGGAGGCCTCGGGGGCCTTGGCGGCCTTGGCGGCGGCCTTGGCGGCCTCGGCGGCGGCCTCGGCGGCCTCGGCGGTTACGGTGGCCTCGGTGGCCTCGGCGGCCTTAAGGGGTGGTAAATGAATGAGTCTGTGACTAAACGCCATATTGAATACCTCCAAGTACAAAATCTAGATTTGTAACACCATGAGCCCCTGTATCAGAGGCTCATGTGCTAAATTTATGCCCCGGCTCCTGAGAGATGGATGTTCACGAGTGTGGACGTTTGTTACTGGCAAAGACGGCGTAAAATAAAGTGAACACATGATGAATACCAACTGCCTACGGGTCGAATCTCAAGAGCAGAAAGCGCTTGGCGCTTAATGACGCTTCTCTTCGTTTTCCTATTTTTAGGTTGTTTTTGTGCTATCAACCACGCTGAGTGCGGTTTTCTTTCTCGTTTCACGGTATCGTGTCTTATGTGCCGATCTATGGCTTATGGTCGTCAGTCTTGTACGCTTTCCTTCTTTGTTACTCCAACAGCTACGATTATTTTATTATGAATGGTACTTTTTGTCCACTCGTAACTATTACCATGTAGCCCTCGCCCTGTGTGCGTCAGAAGTTCAACAACGCATTTTCCGTAAACTGTAGGTTCTAAAAGCCCGATGTCCTGCCACTACTGCAATTGCCGGCATTTAACCCGGACCCAGCTGCTTCTGGAACGGGAAATATAACTCCACCGCGAGCCACAACTCCACCCCTGTGGCCGCGTAGACAGCAAAAAAAAACAAAAAAACAAATTTGCCTTAGTCAGCCGAAAGCGGCGGATGAAATGTCGGCGCTTTGCGGTGTGTGATGTAGGCTATTCAACTTCGCCGTGCTACTGACAAAAAAAAAATCCGCCATACTCTCACTTCAGTGGGAGTGCGCTATTAGCGCTCTCAGCAGGCGCACCGATGTCAACAGGTTGAGCCTGGCGAACCCCAGTAACAATTTCACTTTCTATCATGGCAAACGAAATTCCGACAGAGAGTAGCAAGGCGCATTGCACAGAGGGGAGAAAGCGCGGCTAAAGGCCGTGTTTTCGGTCTGCGCGAAGATCCTCGGCCATCCCTGCTCCCTTTTCTCTGGTCGCCATGGATTCGCAGTCTCTCCCTCTCGATCGTCTCTGAATGTACGACCTATTTCAAAATCGTTTCTTGACACCGCTACAGTACGATTATCGGGTCGATCATTAGAATAACGGGTACCTCTTCGCTATTGTCTATGTTGTATTCATTTCGTTACTTCTTGTGCGCTCATCGCATTACTCCGAGAGAGAAGCGGCATGATTTTAGCTTTCTTTTATGGCATTTAATACTCGTATAAAAATTATATGCATAAGAATCATTTACATTTTATTGTTCTGATACTACTAGGTCAACGGGTTAACAGTACCTAGGCAAATAAATTTTATAGTGACATTAAAGGAAGCTATTAAAAGGGAAACAATGAGCATCGATGCAGAACCGGATACCAATGTCACGGCCGCTCCATCACGGCCTGTCCAGTCGTCTCGCGAACAAAAGAACTCATATGTAAGGAGACGTTGACTCACTGGCCACGGCTAGAGGAGGGAACGCTGCTTATGGGCGAAGAAAGCGCTTCGCTCGTGCTCGCACCGCCTCGCGCGAAGGTAGCCTTCTTTCTACTCCTGACACTTTTACCCTTCTGTCGCCCGGGTAACACGCGACCTCGATTTTTTTTTTTTTTTGGCAGAGCATTTCTTTAACTCACATGTAGCGTCCGCCGTCCGTCCGCAATAGCTCAGCGCGCAGGTGCACCCTCTCCCCCACTCCTCCTCTCCCGCATCAGGCTACCCTCCTCGCTCTCAACAACAGGTCCGCACCCCTCCCCCTACACTATATAAAAAAATAATACTTATCGGCGCCAGGTTTCGATCCCACGACTCTGCGGGCGGAACGCAAGGTACATGGTGCTCTTCCCACTGCGCCACAAAGCCGACACAGAATCGAAGGCTACGAACGCGCCTTATATCCTTGACTCATTTAAACTACGTCAAGAAGCTGCTGATACAACGCATTCACTACCTGTGGGCGGAACGCGAGGTACATGGTGCTCTTCCCACTGCGCCACAAAACCGACACAGAATCAAAGGCTACGAACGCGCCTTATATCCTTGACTCATTCAAACTACGTCAAGAAGCTGCTGATACAACGCATTCACTACGACCAACTCCCCAAACACTAAACTTTAACGCAATACACCCACCTCCTATGCGACGCATTTACTCGAGTCCCTCTCGCGGGGAGATGGGCCCAATTTTTTTTCGGGACTGCTGTTCGGTTTGCTATATTCTGTGGATAAATTACACTGTACGCGATGCCTAAAAATTGTTGTGTGCCGCATTATAAATCGAATGCCTCACGAAACCCAGAACTGTGCTACCATGAGCTGCCGTCGAAAGAAAACCTCCGGAATGCCTGGTTTCGGAACATTTCCCGACAAGGGAGAGGCAAGAGCAGCCCATTTCAGCCAGGATTGTTGTGTGTTGGTTTCACTCCAACGCCGACGACTACAAGGTACGAATGAAACGCAAGTTGCTGCTTCCAACAGCGTTGCCGGCTCAGTTTCCGTCCTACCCAACCTACATGTTGCCGTCGTGTTCCAAGGAGCTCAGAACTCGGCTTCGCGTTCAACGTGATGCATGCATGCAATCTAGAATGCCGGGGGAACCAGCGTTAGTGGCAAATGGGAAAAAAAGCAAAGCGCCCTCGTCTAGAAGAACCCGACGCTGAAAGCGCAGCCAGTGAATACCAGACGGAAGAAAAAAAAAATTCCCGCGCCTTCCCGCGAGGGGAACACGAGTAAATGCAGAGCATTGGGGCCTCAGTACTGGTCGAAGGCAGTGTTGCTTCCTTCGCTTCTTCCGTGATGCTGGAGTAGCAGACACGAGTAAACGTGGGAGCGAGCGTCAACCAAGGAAGGAAGGAGCAACGCAGTGACTGAAGCACGAGCAACCGCTAGCCGCTTTATATTTGCAGCACGCGCAGTAGAGGGAGAGCAGTACGGGGGGGGAGAGCGCGCATGCGCAAGCAGCGCGCGCCCTTCTACGCCCCACCGCGCTGCCAACACGCACCTGTTACGCCGAGACCGAGACTACGTTACACCGAGACTACGACGCATGCGCGCGCCAGCTGCTGTTGAGAGAGAGGAGGGAAGGAGGAGAGGCGCACCTGCTGCGGACGCGGACCTGTGGACGCCGTCCGACGCAGGAAGCGGCGAGGCTAAGAAATGCTCTGCATTTAAAATAGCTTCAAGCGAGTATGCGTATGTTCAGGAACACGGTGGATTGAAAATTGAAAATTACCGACGAAATTTGACCTGGTTGGATACATCGAAGAGACGAAAAGAAACGCACCCGTTTAGAAGTGAAAGTGCAGAGATCAAACGAACACTTTCAAAAACTTCAGCAAACCTGTGATGAATTCAGAGAAAGTTCAACAGTATGAGAATAACCGAGCTGTGCAAGCTCTAAAGACCCTTTGGGAAGCCGCACAAGAAGGAGATAGGTGTGCCCAATTTTTCATGGAACAGCTTATCAACTTTGATAAGGCGCGGCCGACTTGGCAGGAACCCACGCTGTGGGAATGTGTGTTGTGGAAGGCGACTTCTTGTGAAGGTTACGATCATGTGAGGAGCAGAAAACTGCTGAAACTGCCGTGTCAAAGCACACTACAAAAGTTCGTCGGATCTTCAACAGGAGAGACTAGTGGCGTAACAAGCCTAATAAAGGAACTGCTCCAAGTGGAGAGACAATGCTTGCGGTCAAAAAAAGAGCTATACTGCGGCCTGATTATTGACAAAATGACAATACAGCCAAAAGTAATTTATGACCTTCCACTCAACAAAACTTTCGGGCTTGTTCATATATCGGCTGTGAACCTCGAACCGGTGTTTGCACTGAAATAGCCAACAGGTTCCTTTGCTTTGTCCTGCGGTGCCTTTTCATGGCTTACGTTATCCCCGTAGGGTATTTTTTTACCAGGAACCTGATGCATGACCGGCTCCGTAACCTGACCTTTAGTGTGATGAACGCTGCCGAAGAGGCGGGGTTTCTCGTTATCCGTATCGTCCCGGACAACCACCAGACAAACACCGCCATGTTTCGAGGCATGTCGGACACCAACACACTGCCGCATGTTGTGCCGCGTCCAGTGCGGTAAAATGACCCATTGTTCATTTCATTTGACCCGAACCACCTCATTAAGAATCTCAGAACAAATCTGCTAGAGAGAGAGACGTTTGACGGAACAGAGCAATTAGAGGAGGTTTTTTTCTCAGGGCCCTCTTTGAGATCTATCAAAAGTTTTTGGTGAAGCCAGTAAGCCTATGGCATGTTGAGCCGAACAACGCGGAAAAAACGAAGGTGTCCCGCGCCACCTTGATATTTTCGCCTATCGTCATCAGAAGCCTGGAGTTAATTCAGCAAAATCCCAAAGCTCATGAATAGGCCTCAGAATTTAGTGATTGCGGATCGATTGCGGATCGCATACATGAAAATTGTTGTCATGTGGTACCATCTGCATGACACGTCTGACTGGAAATCCAGGCCAAGGCCGTTTGCCGCAAGTGAAGACGATCGACTCACGTGGCTTGTCGCTAACTTCATCGGCTACCTCGAGAACATTAAGCTGGAAAGTGCGAAGGCGCGAACGAAATCCCTCACTAAGGAGACTTACAAAGCAACCATCATGACGACAAAATCAACGGTCGCTGTCGTAGAGTACCTGCTAAACGAGGTTGGGCAAGTATAAATTTTTAAAAATGCAAGACATACTTAATTTATTTCAATAATTAAGTGGCTGATCTGTTTGTAAAATGATTCACGATAACCATTTCATTACTATTTTCAGTTTCAAGTAAGTCTTCAGGCGGAAACTTTACAGGGATCCAGTTGAGTCTCTGTTCAGCTGCTTCCGCCAATTCAAACGGCGGCAAGGACCGAGATGACGCTACAACAGCTGTCTTTACACCAGAGAAGTTGCTAAAGGTGCGTTTAGTATGACGCGTTGTGCTAGTGCCCACCGTAAAGGTTTATTGATATGATTTCGATGTGCAGGTTGGCATTTTGGAGGCAGCTAAAGGCGGGAATCCGCCCTTCAGTTCGGAATGCAAAACAGCTTTGAAAGCTTCCATGGAGCAAGTACCGCCATTCCTGAGGAGGCCCTTATTGTGCTGTGGAAAATTCGGCACGGGATGGAATACTATGAAGTCCTCGTCCTACTTCACTTCACCGCATTGGCTTACCTGGCAGGATATTTGGCTTTCGTTTGCGAAGAAAAGGTTTTTTTGTTTTTGTTTTGTTTTGTTTTTGTGACTACACGTTTAGTTCTACGCACGCACAGACACACAAACGAATAACAGTGCGATACATGGAATTCTTGAATCCGCAGGTTACATTCGCAGCGTGCAAACTGCAGCTGAAAGGAACCGCTTCGCGGGGGAAGCGTACCAGTTTGTGTTCAGCCTTGACCAAGAGGGACTGAGCTACCCCCGGCCTGAGGTTGCCTTGTTGTAAGCTGATCTGTACATTCGCCGAAAAAGCCGTACAGTCAGCAGAGATACGTCGCTATGGACAAATATACAAGCTACTTTCAAGTGCTGTACTTCTGCACCTCACAAACTGTCTTCTGGTGGGGTGTTCCGCTTCCAGTGACCCGTACCACTGTGAAGAGTTGTGTGAGCTCCTCATCAAGAAGCTGTTGACGCCCCTGTTGGCCAGCTGGACTGGAGACCTTAACAGCTAGAAAACATGCCACGACTTTCCCGGAAGCCCCTTTCCCGCAAAGTCATCCGCTTGTGAAGTTTTGGGGGGATGATGTAAATTTAAGTAATAAATAATCTTCGCCTGGAACTATTTACGTAGTATCATTACTGCCAATTATCTGATTCAAATTATCCAATGGAAAGCTGCATATCACGAAAATAAAGTCGCAGTGAAGCGAAAATTCCGATATATTCCGATATAAGTAAGTTCAATAGTGCAGTCTCATTGAGCAGTGCAAGTAAACTTGCGCGGCGTTTAGATTACACTGCCAGGAATACCTGAGTCAAATATTACACGTGCACGTGAAGTGGTGAGCGCGCAAATCGCTGTGATATACGCGGAAAAACCAACCGCGCTCCCTTCAATTTTCCTCATTATGCACCCCTGGCATGGCCTAAACGGCGTCATTGAGGCCATGGCTGCCAATTGGCTGTCGCTGGTGAGCTTCGCGGCTTATTTCTCGCATTTCCTGGGACGATCCGCCGTTGTCGGCGCTGTGTAACCTCTTCTGCGCCAGAGCCTGTACGCACAGTTTTAACGTTTATTTTGTGTTTTGAGTGCGCGTGGAGTTTGAGTGACAAACTTAATACTCTCCTTTCAGCCAGATAACATGACAACAAACGTTTATTGCTTCACAAACACCCTACCAGCCTGAGCACGCGCTTACGAGCAGGCAGCAGTGCCTGCTTTTTTTGGCACCAAACCGGAAATAAACCCCTCCACGTTTCGGAGAAACTGGGAAAACTCCCCGGCCTCTCATATCTCGAAGGCCGCAGGAGAAGACGCCGCGAGCCACCCCCCTGTCCGGGAGAGAGCGCGCAGCTTTCGCCGCATTGTCCGCGGTAGAGTTGAGAGGGAACAATTACGCGCATTCGATTTCTCATCGCGCGTAGTTTCGGTGATAGTGAACGGATTTTCATCATTCTTGCGGGAGGAGATTGCTGGGACAATAGACTTTACCTTAAAAAACATTCCGAGTAGTCGATGGTAAGTGTTGCAGGGTCCCTTTAAGGACGATGTGTCTACTGCACGTAAATATGTGACTGCAGCCTCTTGAGCAGGCCGCGCAGAAAAAAAGCTTTCCTGTATTGTAAGCCGCATGTACCGAGCTCATTACTTGCAGATATCGGCTAGGTTGTCACACGCTACTCCCTAGCTCGTGTCTGGGCAGCGCCTCTTTTCTCATCCTGTCCGATATCGATTCTATCTTTAGAACTATGGAACAGCAAAGCCACTCGCGATAAGATGACATGGCGCGGGCGCGCAGGTTAGATTGAACAGCAAAGCCGGCAATGCTACCTTATTATTATTTTTTTTTTATGAGCGAAACGCTTGCAATGGCAGCTGCAGACAACGCATGTATTTCGGCTTGGCCTTCCACTGCTCCCTGTGCAAATTGACTGGCATTGAACACCGCGGTTTTACGTCAGATTTTTCGGAGCACTGTAGCAACGTTTGGCAGCAGTTTTGCCGCAAATATCCGTTTTGGAGCAAGATGGCACCGGAAAAATTGGTTAGGGCACGCCACCCCGCGCCAACAATCGCCGTGGTAATAGGTACGCAGTCAATGACAAGAAGCGCGTACAGTTGAGCTTGCCTTCTTTGTGAGAAGGTGCAGCGTGATAACTTTCGAGGGATTGAGGTGATTCACCACAGGAAACGTCCAATGAAGTCTCGAACCGTCCTCGACTTAGGACCCCACCCAAGACTCAAACCCACTGCACGAAACAGCAACAAAAAATACATCGATAAGAATCCTGAATCGACGTTCAAGCAGTTACTAAGGTAATCGCAAAACGGCAATGCCACCTCAAATTCACCTTACTAGCAAGAGTCTGCGCGCCGAATGCGCGTTTACTTCTATTAAAACTTTGTGTACCTGCAAGGCTGGGATATATTTGCACATTAGTTTCCACTCCAAGACGACTGACATGTCTCATTAACTTCACGTTACATGTGCGAAGTGAAAATAGAAGAGTGCAATCGGTCGGCTTCTAAAGAATTCACTATAACTTGTACAAAGCTAATTTACTTACCTGTCATTTTTGGAGAAGACGAGAAACTTGGCCGAACTGTTTCGCCCTCTGTTGCTGCACCACATAGCTGCGCAGGACTGGTGACGCTCCTCCCCCCGCGGCCCCATATTTAGAATACATTCGTATATATTTTATAATGCAGTGAAACTTTCAGCCCGTGGAGGCGTTTAGGCAACCCGCGCAGCCCATCGCACGCCGGCTCGCTTACGCACGCACCGAACTGGCCCGCCGTGCGCACCCAGAGAAAGAAAGAAAAAAATATTGGCGCCGGTGAGCTGTTGCGCATGCGTGAGGAGGCGCGGAAGCATGCGTGGTGTGGAAAGAAAGAAACGATGAGGGAAAGGGAAGGGCCACGCCGCAGCACCCTGCCGCTAGGATCGCCCCAATTTTGAAACCGAAACTAGCCAGAGTCGCCGACCAGTGGCTTAACTAGCGCAGATGGCTGATTGTGCGACCGTTTTTTGAGTCGCCGCCGCCGCATCGCCGACAACGCGCGCCACACGCGGCGCGGCGGAGGGAAAGAGAACTATCGCGCTCACAGACGCAGAGGAGCATTCGGCGGGCCGCACCAAAAAGGGGGAGATCGAGTGGCCGTGCCAATGTCGTTGGAAAGCGTTTCGGTCATAGACGCTCTTTAGATGAGCTATCCGTTGATTCAAGTGCGATTTCGAGTATAGCCCCAGTTCAGATGGCTTTCTAACATGCGTACGGGTCGTCCAAAAATTATGAAAGACTATCACAACTAAACAGGTCATATGGCATATCGTTACTTCAGCGAGCTAAGAGACATCGCTGACTGTGGGGTGTGAAGTTCAAATTTTTAAAGAGTTCTACGAAGCGACATCCAAGAATAATATAACACCTCTTCATTGGATCAAACAAAATTCAGTATTTTTTGTGTGTGACACATGACAAAGTCAGCTATTGACGGAAAAAACGAAACTATTCCTACTATACTGCCATGCATTAACTGGCAACGTTTCAGTGTGAAGTTCTAATAAATTCAGTGCCCTTCACTCGGTGAAGGAGGATGACCAGCGGAGCTGTGGTGCGTAATATTGAAGTCGTCCTCGCGACTAATGGTCATATAATTTGTTCCCGGATAGTTCCGGTAAAACAACCGTTACAGCCGTTTTCCGCAACCATACTCCCTTCGTTGATGGCCATTCATTGCCAGCAGAACAATTTTGTAACATTTTCAACTTCACTGTGAAGTAATTATGACAAGTAAATGAAACTCAGCGTGATGGTAGAGTCGTCTTAGCGGCTAATTCTCTTATGAAGTGGTACCCCGGTTATATGTCCCCGGGTTTTACGACGGACAAGTCGGGTCAGGCAGAGTCCCCACAAAAACAATGCATTAAAAACCTCGGTTATCCGACGCGATTTAATGCCAGACCCGCGTTATCCGACAATTCGCACGAAAGACGCGATCGATTAGCGGACGAAATGAAAATGCCGCGGGCCTGCTCCACGGACCTTGAGCCCGCTCAATGAGTTCTCTCCGGCATAGCATTCTTCTCCGTCTCATCTTTCATTTCTCTCTCCTCCAGCAGTGGTCCTTCCGCTGCACAATAGTTTTCTCTTTCTCCTCTCCGGCGTCTCCTCTTGTCTCGTTGCGCAGCGGTCACAGGGGCAGAGTTCAGGTGTTCATTTTTCCCACTCAGCAGTGAATTATCCAAAAAAGTTACGCTGACAGGCTTAGTAATCGCGTGTGCCATGATTCGCACTCGATGGCTGAAATCGCGGCAGTGGACTGCTGTACAAGGTTTGTCTTAGTGCAGAGTGATTGGCACCAGCTCAGCGTTATTATTTTCGCATTTACATTTTTTAGTGATTTGGTTTTCCGAGGCCTGCTATGCATTAGTTTGTAGTTTACAACGAAATTTCTTTCAAATTTTTAGCTCGAAACTGCATTTTAGGTGTAATTGTTGCTGTTCGGACTTTACGACTCCCGCATTTTACGCTTTTTCACGGTCCCGATAAAGTTGTATAATCGGGGTTCTACTGTAATTTGTTTCGGCATGCTTCCGATAACTCTATAGTTAAGCCGTTTTCTGTTATTGTATTCTCGCCGTAGATGGCCTTGCTTCACTGTGCCACGCATAATGTGGAAAAGCCAGCGTACAAAGACCAAGCTTACCCCGATTTCCTAAAGTCGACCTCACCTCTAAACAGAAATGAATTGCTGGGAAAAGATTTTTATGGGCACTCCAAGCCGTCTTACATCAAAATATAAAGGCCCTAGAATCCTTTTCCATTTCTTTCCAATTTTTTCCCCGCACTTTCAAGGTGTGGCGCACAGTTTTACGATCCCCCGCAGATGACTGGGCACCGCAAAGTGGCGCCGAAGCTCGCATGCAATTCTTGTCAACATCGCTCTTTTGCAGAAGGTAACGTGCTGGACCACTGATCTCCACTAGAGTTGCTGGATGGCGCTTCGCCGCTGTCGCGGCCGGGCGCGCGCACGGCCACCGGAAGTTCAACGGCTGGTCCCGGAAGTCAGGCGTCTGCTACGCTTCTCAAGCGCTGATAAGCGTCCCCATTGGAGCATTTTGGCAGTTTGTTCTAACTTTATTGCATTTTGGCTATACACATTGCGTTCAGATCGCAACTTATGCTATACCGAAATATGCGACGCTAATATGAAGCAGAATTTAATTGCAAAGGAGAACGAAAATGTCACTTGGGTCTTGGTTTGAGAGACGACGCAGCTCTAACGGGATTTATGCAAGAAATTTATGCTAGGGATTTATGCTAGAAAGAAAACAACGTGGGCACGGCGTCAGGCTGTAGCCGCGTTCGTGCGCCCGTTCTGTCAAAGCAGTTGTCAGTAAAGGGGTCACTGCAGAGCCTGCTGCCTGGGGATGGAGAGCTATAGTTACACGGGCACAGTTAACCACAGTTAAGCAAACCGCGGTTAGACAAAACCGCAGTTTGCTGCGTTACACGACAGACGAAGCTGCGGTTACGTCGCTAACCATGGTTAGCGCAAATTGAGCTTGGCCACCTCAGTTCGGTCACGCTAACCGCAGTTTCCGCAGCCGCAGTGCTCAACATCGCACAATTCAGTTCGGACGCAAGTGGCGGCGCATCAGCGGAGGCGAAAAAAAAATAACCTGGCGTTCGGAAGAGACAAAGGTTCTCAAATAGCGGGCGCCCGAAAGCTGTCCCCAAGACGCGCTTGCGTTCTTTGCATCGCTCTCGCAATCAGCGCGACTGCCCGTCAGCAACGGCTCGTTTCCCGATCCGCCCGATCAACTACGACAAAATCCGTGCTAAATTTGCAAATTCCGCGCGTCGCCCGCCAAAAATGGATATAGCAGGCAATCTTGAAGCGTTTTCAGCACTCGGAAACGATCGGCGCGCGCGTCGGCCGTGCCTGTAAACACGCCGGCGCGCCTGCCCGCACGGCACTGCTTGCGGCCCGAACCGGCCCAGACCACGGCAGCAACAGCTTATCGCATCGCCGCTCTTCGAAATCAATCTGATCGCGGAAAAGAACTTCCGCATTAGAGAAAATGGATGTTAGCGCGGTGAAAAATTGTGCTATGGATTGTAATTCGCAGTTGTAGAGATAGCGGTGGTCAAATATCTACCGCGATGCTAAGCTGAAAGTTCCCAACACCGAACAGCCAACCAAGCCGGTTGCGAGCTGTTGGGGAAGCCCCTCTTCTCGCCGCGCACGAGTGCGTTGCGTTTGTGTCAGAAGCGAATGCTTTAACGATATTTCTTTTTGTCTACACTGCTTCTCTTTTGTTTTTATCGTGAAGTTAAAAGTGTAGTAATTTATTTTTGTTGCGCTCATAATCAAAGTGACTGCGGTTACCAAACTTGCAATTTCGCGTGTTACATCCAAAACCGCAGTTGGCGATAACCGCGGTTAAAATTTAGTAACCGCGGTTAAACTTATCTGCGGTTACTTTCGCCGTGTAACTAGGGTATTATACCCTAGTTTGGCACCCAACGCCGGTATAAATCCGGCTTAGAGCGAGGGAATCAGCGTAACAAGAGCCACAGCTTAAAAACGACACTGATATGACATTTGCGTTTCGCTGCGTATCACGCACGTCGTACAGAATATTGCAATACTTCCAAGTAGAACGTCTTCCCAGACGACTTCTCTGGTCTGCTTGTGCAGTTGACGGCGCAACAAGCAGGCATTTTTGGCGGAATGCGTGCGAAACCAGCCCATGCGTAGCATGCGCTATGCTGGAACGGCCCGACTTCCGGGACGAGCGCTCGAACTTCCGGTGGCCGTGCGCCGGAGAGCTCGAAGCGCCATCCAGCAACTCTAGTGGAGATCAGTGTGCTGGACAGCTTCGGTGAAAAATGCATGCCGTACCTCTCGATTACGTCTCCTGGAATACTACAATTCACTTTGGCTTGCTGGCACCGTACCTCCAGAATGGAAACTAGCAAAGCTCGCGGCCATCCTGAAGCCTGGAAAATCACCCACGAGGTATGATTCTTTCATACCGATAGCTTTGCTAAGCTGTGTCGGTAAAATTGTGGAAAAAATGATATCCAGGAGAATGACCTGGTTCCTTGAAAGCAAAAAAACTTTATCCACCTGAGATGAATGGTTTTCGCGAGAATAGAGCAGCCATCGACAACGTAATTTCACTGATTTCGTCCCTAGAGGACGAATTACATAATGGACACATCCCCATTGCAATATTCTTGGACATAAAATCGGCATTTGATTCCGTTTTCCATGATGCAATCCTAGCATCCCTTGCTGCTCTTGGCTTCGGGGGAAAACTTTACGCGTGGATATCAAGCTACCTACAGGGGCGAGAACTCATGTGCACTCCGGAAGGCCCAACGTCCTACTACGCTATACAAAAAGGAGTGCCTCAAGGGGCCGTTTTGAACCCTCTCCTGTTCAACCTGACACTCATCCACCTAAAGCGAGTCCTCCCACATGGCGTACTTGTCACATTCTATGCGGACGACATGTGCATTTGGAGTGCGGCGCGGTCACGTCGCACCACACAACAAAGACTGCAGAAAGCTCTTGCGAAAATATCAGCATACCTTTCACCAATAGGACTGCATCTGTCCTCTGCGAAAAGTGTTTCGATGGCTTTTACTCGCAATAACATGAAGCAGTATCCATTAGTCCTCGGAGGCCGTACCCTGCAGTATGTACGTACTCAAGGATTCCTCGGAATCTTAATAGACCGCAATCTTTCGTGGGCTCCGGAGGTTAAAAGGCTCTGTACGCGAAAATCTGCGATGTCAAAGATCGTCGGGTATCTTGCCGGTAGTCGATGGGACACTTACTGCCGCTCCATGATACTACTCTGTAAAGCCTATGTCGACGGCGTACTGCGCTACAGTCTCCCTGTCCTCCAAAATCTGTCACCCACAAGCAGAAAACAGCTCGACGCGGCAAGAAACAATTGCCTCCGTATCTGCCTCGGACTTCCCAGAGGGTCGTCGTGCTTGAGTACTGTCGCTGAAGCTGGCTGTCTGCCCTTGGACGTGATTAGGCTCCAAGAAACCGTGCGGATACACCTGCGACATCGGATGCACGCCAAAACCCATACAATAACCCGAATGATAGAAAATGGGAACTCAAGTTTCGGTCGAACATTGAAGTCGTTGCACCTTTCGATTCCCACCCAGGCACCAAATTCAATGCCGTCTTATTTCCCGCCCTGTACCCTTTCGCCATTGCATATTAGATGCAACATCCCGGGAATCGACTCTAAAAAGAATATGCATCAAAGCGGCTTGTTACAGTTGACACTCTGCCACATTTGCCGGCTATACTCAGGCACAAAACAAATTTTTACAGACGGGTCGTGTACGCTTGGTCGCAGTTCCTCCAGGATCTTCATCTCGTCCACTGGACAGACGTTCTCTTATCGTCTCGAGCGGGCAACGTCATCTATGTCAGCCGAGCTTCACGCCATCAAGGAAGCCATCCGGGACCGGTACATTCTCCGCCAACCGCCGGGGCAATGAACCATCTTCACAGATTCCAAGGCAGCCCTCCAAACGCTACGCCGCAACGACTGCTTCAGCATTCACGAACACGCCTCTCGTGAAATAACTTACTTGCACCACCAGGCCAAAGACACTGGGCACCAAGTGACATTTCAGTGGCTTCCCGGCCACTGTGGTGTTTCAGGTAATGAAAAGGCAGATAAAGCAGCTCGCAGGGGCCTTCAAATGCATAATAGGTCTTCTTCACAAAGCATGATGCCTCAGCTATGACGAAGGCACTTGTTTTAATAGAGCGGAACCGTCTCTGGTCTCTTCCAGAGCACCATTATCCGTTCTTGCAATACATAGACACCGAGCTCAGGATTAAGCTGCCAGAGCGATATACGCGCCGACTAGAAATTTGTACCACCGATTACGCCTCAATGCAGCGCTTACAAAAACATACCTGTTTCGACTTGGCGCCACTTCGAATCCTTACTGTGATAACTGCGGATCGCCGGAAACCGTGGAACACGTACTGTTAGAGTGCCCCGCTTACATGCTCGCAACGTGCCGTTTGGAGCAGGAGATCGAACACCTACGCCCAGGACCAATCAACCTAAAAGTGCTCCTTGGCTTCTGGCACACCCCTTCAGCACAACGCAAAGCACTAATGGCGTTGTTTGAATACCTGGACGAGATCGGCGTCACTGAACTGATTTAAACTACTGAGAACATGACGTTCGTCGAACTGTGCACACAAACTACATGATGCCCGCTTTTTTTTACTTCTTCTCTTCACTTTCTTCTGCCCGGTTATCTATAGGGTCTTTTCTACTCTCCCCTACCCATTCCCCCGCCTTGTAGCATGTCGGTGTTACGATTCCGGCAAAACTCTCGGCTTTCTTCTCTAATAAAGAGCTTTCTCTCTCTCTCTCTCGCATGCCGTACGCGCTCCAGAACCACGCCACTGCAGACACGCTGATATCCACACGGCGGATATAGAGGAGCACTGCGGACGCCGCCGCCGCCGGTGGTGGATGGTTTGGGGTCGCTTATAAAGTGCATTCGCACTTAAAAGTGCAAACCACATACAGACATCTGACCGCTAGAGAAACGCTACCTTTTACGCACTGCTTGCCAGGAATGGGACTCCGTTTTCTAAATTGGTGAATACCAATTCGGTTGTGGTTTAAGAGGTATTACGAAAGGCGAAAGGAGCAACTAGCTCTGATTAATAGAGATTATAAAAGCTTCCTCAGCTTTCTCGAAATTCTCAAACTTACTAAACTAACTAGTTTAAATCGGTATAAATGGGAATCACTAAGCTCACATGCCGAATTGTTTCGGTGTCTGCGCTTGAGTCGCACGGTGGTGTAGCCCCAAGCTAGCACATCAGGGTGGCTAGGTTCCGCTGTCTCACCCTTCGAAAGGCGCTCCTCTCCGTTTTCTTTCTCCTGACTCACGGCCGGGCTACAGCGGCGGTGTCCATGGCCGACCCGGCCATGGCCGACGCTGCTACTGCGTTCGGGACGCCACCGCCGCGAATACCAAGTAACGGCTGGCAGAATCTATGGTTTCGCTCTTTGTAGAGCCACGTGTGTGAATTCAAGTGACGTCGCATGGGCAATTGTTGCGGGTGTCGTTTTAAGCTTTCTTTCCAATCACCTTCACAGCGTGGATTGAAGCCAATTTTTTATTATATTAGTGCGTCTTGTGTTTATTTAGTCAGCAAAGGTGTCTCTACAGATCTTGTGGTTCGGTTAATTGTACTGATCCAACTAACGGTGATAGTGAATCTCCTCGCGAACCCGCCCCCTCCCTCCCCTGATCCTCCTGCTGAACCGTAGCGTATCACGGCAAAGCCTCTCCGTTTAATTTTGTTACCCCGATTTTATTTCCAAGCAATTGCTGCTAATTAAGCCGTCCCTTCTGCCCTGCACACGTACGACACTTCTTGACGCTAGTGCGTTCAATAAAAAATACAAATGGAAAGCTATCATTCATCTCCTTCGATTTATGCGTTGTCCCTCTTTGTCGGCACGGGTTGAAGTTGCCACCTTTAAGGCTGATTGTTAGGCTTGTTTGTTTTGACTTGAATGCATTTCACCAGCAAGTAAACAATCGACGCTCAAGCATGGCACTATACAAAAAACTTTCACTTACATTTCAGCTACATGCGGATTAATAATATTGTAGTATTTATTGCGTGATTTTTAACTCTTCCGGTGTTAGTTGCGCGGAATCGCCAGTGGTCGCAATACAATTGTCTCCATGTTTGGGCCGCTTTCTACGTTATTTTGAAAATTTGGCATGCAAGGGTGGTCTATTCTGTTTCTCAATCTACTAATCTATCTATCTGGAGTAATTGGGCATTCATGAGCAAAAACGTATGATATTTAGTGTTTACACCACCTCGTCATTGAAAGGATCAAATCACCCTATAGAACCATAAGTAATATTTCAGACAGTATAGTTATACAAAAACTGCCTTGCTTGCATATTTTTCTGTTGATGCATAGGCTTGGTCTTTCAGAAGTATTGTATATTTGTGAAACCACGTATATTTCCTTGATTGTTTTCTTTTTGGACTTTGTTATATGTCTGTATCCAAGCCTGTGTGTTTTCCCATTGCGAATCATTTTCCCCACTCTTTTCTGTAGCACCCCAGGCACCTTGAGGGTATTTGAAATAAATAAAGTTGTGTTCGTTCTTCGGTGTCCTTTCAATGAATGGTACCAGTTTCTCCACCACATTTTAACATCGGCCTAGATGTGAACCTAACGCAATAAAAAAAATGGCTGGCCGCGACGATACTCGCTAATGAGATATTTGGGCGCAGCTGTTTAATTGATTTGACTGTGCAAAATATGTTGAGGCAAACAATTTCAACCGGACGTATGTGTATGGTTACGAAAAACCTGTATTTGCAGTGGCTGACGAAGCACATGCACTGGTTGCCTCACCCATTGTTCAGTGCTCACTCGGGGTTCTGGCGTCGGCGGTGCTGAGCCTCCGCTGTGGCAGCTCGTTTAGCTGCAGAGGCTGACGAAACGTACGACCAGCTGCCTCACTGGCAGTTCAGGACTCACTCCCGATGGCTGCAGTGCGCTGAGGAAGCCCACACTCGTGGGTTCTCTCGACGGCAGCTATGGTGAGCCCCTGCGTCGGGGGCGCGAAGTGCGTCTCAGGAAGGGAACGCACATCGTCACGCGCACGCCCCCCTCCCGTTTTCGCCCAGCGTCCCGCAGTCGAGCGCCTCGTGCGGGCACAGCATACTGTCCCCTCCCTCCCGCACACTTTTAGAGAAGCATCTCGCGCCGCCACGGCGAACCGCCCTCCCCTCCCACATCTACACAAGGGACCTCTTCCCTACTAGGTAGCTAATCAGGCTTTACCGATGATACATCAGCCACTAAAGCTTTATAGGCTTTTATTGATTATACTAAAGTGGAAAATCCCAACAAATACAAAGAAATGATATCCCTCGATATAAAGAATGCGCTCAATACCTTGAATCAGAAAAGACTCGTCAACTTCTTAAGCATTAGCCACTTCCCCTAAAACTAAGCAACCCACCAGAAAAATCCATCCCCAACAACAGCCTTGCAACGCAATGAACACTAAAACTAATGTAGGCATCAACCGAGGCTCCCTTCAATACTCTAAGTCCATTCTGTTACTCTGCCAATCGAAATCGCCCACTTACTTAAATCAGATTCTGGACAATGTGCACATCCAACCTTTCGCAGGTGATGTATCCTGCTCTCGATACAACGCAACAAAGGGCTATAATAGAAGATAAAGCAACGCTCTCCCTCCAACTCATCCAACAATCGGCAGGTACCGGTAGCACTGCATTTCCCAAAGTAAAATTAAGCATATCTCTCTGGGGAAGAAATAGCAATACCAACTTCGCCAACCACACATCAAACCAGGATACGGCACACTACTGAGCACACGAAGCTCGTTAAATTTTAAGCGTAGCATGAGACACTGATCTCTCCGTCCCCCCTCCCTTACCGGAAATACAAAGGGAAAACCACTGCTTTATCATCGAATCTCTCACGCTCTCCAGACACATACATGAGATGACAGCCGAAAAACATTACCATGAAGGAACCAAACCTATAATTTTACATGCTTCTACAATCTTTCACCGTGCACACTCACATATCATACGCAATCTGCTAGCCACACAGCGCACTCTACACCTACACATCACAAAAAACATTCCACACAACTAACAGCGTGCGACCCAATCGATCATATATAGCAACTGTACGTCTCGCCATCAAGCGCGAAAGCCGTCACACGAAAAATACTACACAGAAACACATTCCCACACATCAACCTGACCGCCAAAAGGCTACACGTCGCGCACGAAATCGACAATAGGAGAGCACACCTAGTCCACGAATACTAATTTAGCACTAAATCATAACCCGCCCACCGCACGGGCAACACTACGTATGTTTCACAGATGGCTCCCGGACAGAAGAATTCTGCGGAGCGGCTTTCGTCGGTTGAAACTAAACGCACAAACCTATTTCCAAAGAACAGTACGAACCACGAAAAAACAGCTCCGACTTCCAGGCAGAGGCCATCGCCATTATTAAAGCACAATAATGTATGCTATGTCTCCCAACATCACCAACTGCATCCAACCAGCTTAATTGTGAAAGAGGCACAAAACAGACTAAAAGCAAGCCGCTGTATTAACAGGAACAAAGCAACACAAAACTCTTGCCAAACCACACGCACCCTTCATTTGTAAAGCGAGTGAAAAAGTGAGAACTATATTCTAAATGCAGACTACTATACTTCTTGCGCCGACAAGGCCTGCCTTTTTTTTTTTTTCATTTTTCATTACCCCAGAATAGCGTACTATGTCCCTGTCGCAACGGTGAATAGAGAGTACCGTACACAAAGAGAGTACCGCACAAAAAACCGTACACATCCGCACACAAAATTTGTTCAAGGTTGGGATTCCCCTTCAGCTTATTCCATGGCGTAACACGTGTTTCATAAATTCTGTTATCTTTTTACGGTGCGGATTGTTGGGGACAAGGGGCGATATGTTGCACGGTATCGGACTATTCCCCCTCACTGTCGGCCAGCGCAGTCGCACGTTCCTTTCCTCCTCCCACATCCCCAGTTTCGAAACAACCGAAGAGCAGACAGGGGCTTACCCGTGCAAGGAGTCGAAGGCCGCTTTTACCTAACCGGGTACGTGTAACGCCGTTCTTTTGCGCCGAACAGCCGCAACTAGGGGACACTAGTGAGGTGACCACTGTCTGCACTTTCTTGAAACGAATTATCATCCAAGTCATGTCCACCCTCAGAAACAAGTCCGGAGAAGTTCCGGGTCGCGCCGCCGAACCCGCCGATGACATCATTTTGATTGTCGGTTTCAAGCGCATTGGAGGTTCTGCTTCTGTCTCGTGGCTTCCGCTTCCTCCTTGAACTTATCTCGTGACTGAGTATAATTTTTATATGTCCTTTTCTCGCACGTCCGGCTGAGAGAAATGAGCGGCAGATGCACCAGTGCTCCTGGGCGAGTGTCTGTATGGTACACAACTCAAAGTGTGAGCCGATTCGTCACTCACGTTCAGAACCAAGAGCACCACCAGGTCAAGCGCCAGTTTGGCCAAGCGCCGTATTCAGCTCGCCTAGCTGTAGAAATTGATGTGTACGTTATGTAAATACGGGTTTGAATATGTTCACTTTGTCCGATTTTATGTTTTAAGCAAAAGGCTTATAACCGCCAGTGATGGCAATCATACAAAAAAGCAAGCAATGGCAAGGAGTGACAAAGTACAAAAAATCACAAGACGAAGCAATAATCAAAATAGTACACATGGTTGCAAGGGTAGCGCTGCTCGGCTCTGCTTACGTCATGGCTGGTTATACATTAGGTGCGCATACCATATTTGCACGATTCTAACACGCACTTTCTTTCGCTGAAAGTAGCTTTCGAATTTGCGTGTGTGTTACAATCGGGCTCAAACGCAAAATCGGATTCACAGCGGCCAGCGGCATCCCCATGGATACTTAACTCCTCCCGACATCAATTTCAATACCCAATGCTTTCAGGGTCTGCTGCGGAAAGTGCCGCTGTATCTATCAGCATACTTCGTGTGGTACCGGGGAGCTATTGAAAGCTCCATTTACTCGATGTATCTATCAGCAGCTTGGGCAAGTTGCCTATACCGAACTCTTCAGACAATTTTTCTCAACCACCTTTTATTGGTTATCGATAATCTACATCAAAATCACGTCAATCGAGCTGTTTGCTGTCATGAGAACAGATACAAGATAATTATGTCTTTCGCTCGGAGCCGTCTAATACATTATCCATTAGCGTTATGCGCCTTAACACACGCTTTGCAAACTGTATCAGTGGTGGTCTACAGGAAGTGCTACTGTGACGAAAACCTTCGACAATAATCTCAGAAAAATTATTGACATTTGCCTGTTTTCACAAATTGCGGTGGGCCGGGGGGGGGGGGGGGGGTGAAGGTGTCAGCTTGCCGCATGTTAAAAGGGTTCCACTACGTTTCTAAGATGTGCACCATATTTTTAAAATTTGGTGCACTTACCCATGCGAGGGCTCGACAACGACGTCCCAACTCTACAAAAATGTCCCTTCTTTTTTTGTGAAATGGGCAACTTCTCGCTTGGCCGAAAGTATGATAGTCTCAAGTGAGCCTCAATGAGCATTTGCGGCTGGCTGACCTCCGTGAGCAAAGAATCGTTTTGATCGCAGTTTTGAAAGCTAGATTACCCCGAAGCCCCCTTGGCGCACTCTCTCCTATACTGAGTGATCTTTATTTATCTCTTTCATTTTGGTTTTTTAATTACTCGTGCATATTTTTCTGTGTTTATTAAATACCTGTGTCAGCACGCCCGCACTAGGAAGAGTGCGCGGGGATTCGAGTGTCTTGCTCAAGCTCCAAAAGTGGTCTTATCTTGTTCGTGACCTTGATTTTTGGCGTGAACGCGAAGAACGTACGATAGAGGATCGTTATGAAACGGGCAAAGCGCTGGTGGTAGAGTTGTTTATGTAGGCTTGTTTGTTATGTTGAACGCACCGGCAGGCGCACGAAAATCAGCGTTGGAGAATAGGATTTGGCAAAAATAATAAAAAAAGTTATCAGCCGTTTCGATTGTGCGGTAGAGTTAAAAGTTTCCAGCGTGTGACTTTGCACGTGACATGCCAAGCAGAAAAACGTTGCTTGTTTGCAGCTGTTCGGGTGTGGAATCCAGACAGGGGCAGCGCATTGACTTGGTCGAGGGAAGGGACAGAATACCATACACCCCCGACGTTATTTCACAAAAGCAACATCATTAGTGAGAAGGCATTTTTTTTTCGGGTTGAACGTGATGAATAAGAAAGTGACTTCATTTCGCCGCCCCAATAGCGAGCAGCCTTGAGGAAGTGCCTTGATAAGGCACCGAGAGAAAACTCGTTTAGGCAGTGAGCGCATCAGCAGTGAAGACACGAACAAGACGAGAGCAGAGTTTAGGCGGTGGTCGCTGTCGGATGGCGATGTGATAGCCTAGAAGTCGGGAGGCATAGGTTACGCCAGTACCCCAAGCGTTCGCAGTACGACCGGCCTGTTTGCCGCGATCTGGAAATCCGTGTCGTTCTCGCCCTGGCTCCTCCTCGCTGCAGAGTATAAAGAGAGTCTGGCGGAGCGCCATTGAGCGAGGCTAGCTTGAATCCGCCTGAGCCGCATCATGCGTCTCGCTGTGAGTATTGCCTGTGCGATGAAGCCCTGAGTGATGCCTGGCGGCTTGCCCGGCCGCTCTCTAGTGGCGCGTTAATGCCACGGATATCCATGGACTCCTTGTTTTAATAGGTTCCATCAATAATGAAGTGGAAATTTGTTGCGGTTGTTGGATTACGGTTCATGTATATTGTAGTACAGTAACAAGCTTATAATGACCGGAATTAAGAAAGTGTCGGTATATTTGTCAACTTTTCGGGATTAACCACGCTGGTGGAATGCCTAAACGTACTTGATATAAATTATGAGGTCAAAAATTATTGTCAAAGATGCCAAAATTGGGGGTTATTGCGCATCTACGTTTCATGGCCGGTGTTTGTAGACTTGTTGCCTTTCTCTTAAATGTGTACTTAACAACACCTTTCTGTCCTTACGTCAACTACCTCTTAAAGAAATTTTGTAATGTGGGTCTGCCCGGTCGCGATTTCGCCTAACGCATCGTAGGCAAAGGAGTCTGCTGTTTCTGCATGACCTCGCCGAAGCAGCAGGCTCGTGTTCCTGTACATAGCCTGTCTTTATTGATGCTCCCTTGCGAGGCTTGTGCAATCGCATCGCTGCCACAGTTCTAAATTGTTTTGTGAGTTTGTTCCTCCAAGGAACTCCTGACGCCATGTATCTGGGATCATCTATTGAGTACTGGTGCGTTCTTAGTAGTACCGGTGTGGCAAGACTATACTGTTGCTACATGGACCCCATAATGGAATTTCACAGTGAGAGGTAAGAGCGAGCACTAAGGGGCGACGACTAAGTGCATACGCGGGCAGTTAGGTTGTTTATGCTTTACACGATTGGTTAAGTGGTGACAATTATCAGAATTGGTGCAGACTTGCGAGGGCCATGGGCCGACCCGTACTCTGATCAGATACTGAAAACGGGACCCTTACCCTGCAGGCTCTCATCTTAGCGGCCTTGGTAGCCTGTGCCCGGGCTGGCGTGCCTGGAGCGTTGGGCGGCCATGCGCTCCTACACGGCGGTGACCTCGGCTCAGCAGCACTCGTCGGGCACGGCTTGGGCGCCGGCGCACTGCACGGTGGTGGCCTGGCTGGTCTCGGGGGCCTCGGGGGCCTCGGAGGCCTCGGAGGCCTGGGAGGCCTTGGAGCGGGTGGCCTCGGAGGCCTTGGAGCGGGTGGCCTCGGAGGCCTTGGAGCGGGTGGCCTGTCCCTTGGTGGCCTCGGTGGCCACGGTGGCTACGGAGGCTTGGGTGCCGCATCATTCCTAGGCGGCGGCCCAGCAGTGGTTGGTGTATCCGCGGGAGCGCCTGTGGCCTCGGGACCGGCGACTGTCTCTTCTCCTGTCTCCATACCAGGTCCTGTGGCGACTCCTGTTGCCTCTGTGACGTATGTGAAGCAGCCAGTCATTAAGCTTCGTTATGTCACGAGACCCATCACTACCTACGTCCGGCAGCCTGTCGCCACCGTGACGCATACCATAAGAAAGATTGTGAACTACAACAACGCCCCCGGTCTTATTGGACTCGATAACGACGCTGGCCTTGGCGCTTCCTTGTCCGGAGGAAATGGCTTCGCTGGCGGCAACGGGGACGGAGGTGGAGGCTTCGACGGCGGCAACGGTGACGGCAATGGGGGTGGTGGTGGCGACGTTGGAGGCGGTGGCTTCAACGGGGGCAATGGTGGTGGCGGCGGCAACGGCGGCGGCGGCGGCGGCGGCGGCTACGGAGGAAACGGTGGTGGTGGCTTCAGAGGAAATGGCGGAGGTGGCTTCAGAGGAAACGGCGGAGGTGGCTACGGCGGTAACGGTGGTGGTGGAAATGGCGGAGGAGGCTTCGGTGGAAATGGTGGAGGTGGCTTCGGTGGAAATGGCGGAGGTGGCTACAGTGGTGGTGGTGGTGGCGGTGGCTTCGGAGGCGGAAACGGCGGAGGCGGTGGCTTCAGAGGTGGAAACGGTGGAGGCGGAAACGGCGGAGGTGGCTACGGGGGTGTTGGTGGTGGTGGTGGTGGTGGTGGCAGCGGCTACGGAAGTGGAAATGCGGGTGGAAGTGGGGGTGGTTTCGTTCCCATTAGTGGTCCTCCTGGCCCCCCTTACGGAGGGGGCAACGGGGGCAGCAGAGGTGGTAGAGCTGGTGGACGAGGACCTTCCTTCAATGTGTATAAGAAACATAATTACTAAAATTACTTGATTTTATTTCTTAACTCGGTAGTTGCCACCACATGTCAGTTATGTCTGTGCTCAGTCCTGCATCATGAAACGAGCTTAAATCCCATTCATCCGCAGTTAACGGGAGCTGAGAACTTGTATAATAAGGCGTGTTTTGTAACCAGCAGAGAGACATTGTATGTACGAATGCTATTCTCTGTCAATTATCATCTGCACTTGTCAATATTTCGCCTGATTAAACACTCATCTGTACAAATAAATAAAAATGTTGGTTTGTTGAACAATTATCTGTGAAAACGACATTTTCGAATATAGTGGTTAAAACATAACATTATCTAAAAAGCACGGGTTTTACATCATACATTGAATACACAATATCTGCTATTTCTCTGTCGTACGTGCGTGTTTACTGGGGTTCGCTAGCACATTAAATTTTATTAGGAATTTGCACACAACTTAAGACATAGCGATGGCGTTCAAGGAAAGATGAAGAAAGATGAAGACAGAAGAATGCATGCAGGTGCATATACACTGCAAAGCTTCAACTAAAGCTTTATTGTAAAAACACTTTCACGCGAAAAACATCACCAGCAAAATCACAGCGCAGAAGACAAGCTTTATGTGTCAGTTGCAATCTCATGTCTCAAGCACAATGCCTCTATCTGACTACAAACATATCCAATCAACTATAACTGCAACTCTTAGTAAAGACTTCATGTTATGCTTTTAGATCCCAAAGAAAATATATTTTAGGCACAATGACCGCTTCACGCATCCTTGCATATTAGGCCGAATGTTCCTTCAATGTAATGTAGTATTATTAAAACCTCAAATAGCCAGACATTCAATAACTATTTATGACAATATAACATTCGCTTGCGGTGTACTGTACCCTAGCTTGAGTCAATAGGGACTGAACTCTTCCGTAATAATATATTATGCAATCACCCACCGTGGTGGCTCAGGGGTTAAGACGTTGTGCTGCTACTACCAAAGACGCAGGTTCCATCCCGGCCACGGCAGCCTTTTTCTGATTGTGCGTCAATATTTTCTGATTGTGCGTCAAAATTGCTTGTGCATCAATATTTTGGCGCGCATTAAAGATCTCCAGGAGGTCAAAATTATTGCGGAGCTCTCCACTACAGTGCACCTCATAGCCCAGGTGTATATATTTGGCACTGAAAGCAACCATGATTTTAATTTGAAATAATTTATTACAATTACTGCAAAAAGATCTTCATTACATTATTACCCTCAATATTTTTTTTTAATTTGAAGGCATCAAGGTCCCTATTGCGGGGTTTAACGAACCGACGCTACAGAGACGATGAGGCGCGCCTTAGTGGAGGGCTCTTTAGCGTGCGCCGAAATCTCGAACACACGGGCGTTTTAGCTTTTCGCCTCCATAAGAAAAGCGTCCGCCACGGCCGGGAATCCACCCACTGTGGGGAAAAACCAGCGTTGTCCTTGTTTCGTACGGAAAATGACCGCAGCAGCTGTAAATTTCGACATTCAAAATGTCGGAATTTGTGCCGAAGTGCATATGTGAATTAATTTCAATAAAAAATTTTATTAGTTGAGAACAAAACTTCGCTATATTGGTGTTTTTTTTTTTTTTTTTTGAGAATCGAATGCGAGTCTTCAGGGCAGGAGCCGAATGCGTCACCATGACACGAAATCAGCATGTTGCCGGCGTCAGAGAAAGGAGGCCTACTCCGTGCGGCGCTGACGTCATATCGCGTGACAGCTGTAAGTGACGGCACGTGAAGAGAGCAGGTGTACCCTGGCCACGGAGAACGCCGATTTGGGGGAAGTGGCGCCTCTTGAAAGACAGCGAAGTGTCTACCGTCTTCTCAATAGCACCCGTGTGAGTGGGTGTGGTGGATCCTACAACGTCTGCTTCAGCGGCACCAGCGAAATGTTCTCGCATCCCTACACGTAAGCGCTTTTAAGAGCCTCTCCAAATTTTTTGCGAGTCAAATCCCGGTCACAGATTTAACATTGGCCGAGACGTGGAAGCAACGGTGCGTACATTACATGACAGACCAAAACATATTTTCCGAGGTTAGATCCGTGTGCGCGCCTGCGAAACGCGGGAACAAGATCGAGGAGAGAAGACGTTAACATATGGAAGTGCATGTTTACAATATACTCAGTATTGTCGCAATAAATTATAGAAATGGGGTGCTTGCACATATTGAATCAGTTACGTCAAAAGTTACGCATCCTACGTGGTAGCTTTACGTGTGCCAATCAGATGTCAATAGCGTCTTTTGGCTGCTTACGTTACTTCTTTGGTGTGCTTGTGGTCCAAATCTAGATCTCTCAACTACGGCGTTCCAAACCGCACATGCGTTGCTCAAGCGTGTCATGGTTTAAGTTAAAATATTGCCTTTTTGATAACCCTTCTCCAAGCATATGAACCAACGCCATGAACCAACGTTCCAATGAAAGCATGATGTCTTATTAAAACCCGAACACAAGATTTATTTGAGGGCAGAACATTTTAGAACAGGCACAACTATAGCATTAGCAAACGGGAAAATAGTTGTACTCGCTATCAAGCTCAATATAAGGCAACGGCTTTGAACAGTGCAAGACTACGCTGCTGCATACAGCCACAGTGCTGATGATATGGATGCGCCCTACGGTGATGCAGTCATCGATATTGATTGGAATATCCGCTTCACGGTAGTGATGGTACAAATAGCGCAAGTTGGCCAGCATAAGATGGGAAACTTTTATTGCATCGTAGCAGTATAAGAGGAAGCCCATTAATTCAGTCTGCCGAGGGAATCAGCTTAAAGTTTATTATCGTATTATCTGGGAAAAACAACATTGAGCGTAAATGTAAAAGACCGCATGCGCATGGTGGAGGAGATGGCTGGGATTGCTGTCGAGATTCTAGCAAGGCCTTGATGAAGGATGACATAATGGTGAAGAGCCCAATTAGGCTGCCTGTGCGTAGAGAAGAGGAGAAAAAAGATAACAAATGTAGTCAAGAGGATAAATCAAAACCTTTTTGAGAAAGCGACGTCATAACAGTTTAGAGGGATTTTCGAAAACAGATGTTTTTTTGAGAATACAGGAGGAATATTTCAAATAGTCAAAAACTCTCAAGGTGACCGCGGCAATCTGAGAATCATCCTCACCAGTGGAGATGCAACGTTGTTGTAAATAAATTATAAAAACCACCTTACGGCCAACTGCAGCGAATATTCTCATTGATTAAAACCCCATTACCGTATAGTCTGACTAAAAAAATTAGTGCCTGCCATTATGGGAAAATTGATGACCTGCGAAGCTAGAGGCAGTCGACGGAGTGCACGAAAAGAACCACGTTTGTTTGTAATTTGTGATTGAGCATACTTCCCAGCTAATTGGCTGAATGAAACTTGGAAGGACTCGGGCTTTATTCTAGCGAACGCACATAGGGCTCTCTGTTTCCCTCCAACGTCGTAGGCATCTTACTGTCTATGTAACACACAACCCAATCCGTTCGACCAGTGAATACACCAGACAGGCCGCATTCGGCTGTTTGACTTCCACGTGTAACCCTCTGGGCAGCACAACGGACATAAGATCAGTCAAGGCAGGAAACCTATAGCTTCGCGCGCACTGCCGTCCTTCCTCCCTCGACACCTCTTTTTTTTACCACTTGTCTCTGATCTCCCCTTCAGAATCCCAGTATGAGCACCTCGAAGCGTTGCAGAGGAAAGGGCTGAGGATAGCAATTGGAGTTCCTCGGGGAGCGGCAAACGAGAAGGTCATACGGGAGAGCCAGTCTGCTACACTCCGCTTGATGGCGTCACAGAGGTTACCGTCGCAGGTAATGCGTCTAGGGGAAAGCATTGCTGGAAGAGCAATAATAAGGCGGCTTCGAACAAGGACGGCCTCTCATGCGCACACTGCTCTTAACACTCGGAGAATATTGTGCCATCAGTGGCCGGGGAAACTTCCCATCTCAATGCCGACATGGTCTTACGAGAGCCTTCAGTGTCATTTACATGTTCCTCACATGAGAGTCAAGCGAAACACGCCAGTGGACGCAGCCAGATTTTTGGTTCTTGAACATTTGGAGAACCCTTATCGCCATCACCCTCAAATTTTTACGGATGGCTCAGTCGATCCGCACAGAGGGGTTAGTGCAGCGGCGTATGTCAATCCTGATGCCCAGGTTTCCTGGGCAGCACGCCTGGATCATGTGGTGTCCTCCACCGAATCCGAGTGCATTGCCATCGCGGCTACTTTGAGAAAACTTAAGTCATATGAGCCGCAGGAAGTTGTAATTCTGACTGACTCAAAAGCAGCAGTACAACTTTGGCAGCGTAGGATCCCCACGAAAAACGACTGTCAGCGTTCCTTACGGCTTGTGGAAGAACTTGGCAGCCAGGGTTTTAATGTGCGGTTTCAATGGATTCCATCCCATGTTTGCGTCAAGGGCAATGAGACCGCTGATCAGATGGCACGGAGTGCGGTGCAAGTTGCACCGACTGTTAAAGTTTCCCCCAATCACTGGAACGACTTCAGGCGAACAGTTGCCGAACAATCCCTATCACCAGCCTTGCGTCACAAAGGGACTTACAAGATCGGAGGCAACATTGCTGTACCGCATCCAAACGGGCTCAGCGAAGGCCAAAGCATGGCTATTCAAGGTGGGCTCGTGAGATCGCCTCTGTGTTCGTCATGTGCAGTGATAGGGGATGTACACCACTACGTAATGTGTTGCCCAGAGCATTATGTCGAGCGGACTGCAATGCTCTCAGCGATTCGAAAGCTGGCAGCCCCATACAGCACTATGGACCACATCGTCTTTCCAAGGGGACATTGTACGCTGCGCATAGACGTGTTGCGCCCTCTCCTAAGATTCCTTCTGGAGACGGAAGTGGTAAACTCGTGGTGAAAGGACACTACCATTGGCTAATTAGGAGGAACTTGGGTGGAGAAATTGCCGGCATATCCAGCCAGGCTAACCCCGCCTGATCCCACACAACAACCGCCACCACCACCATTAATAGATGTTTTCAGAACTTTGAACGAGCATTCTTGCGACGTCGAACCTTCGAGTTTGTGGCTTCAACAACAGGCGTCACCTCGCCCAAGGTATTTCATGCTGCCGCAGTTGGCGTGCCTCAAGGAGCCATCATATCGCCTACCCTCTTCAACATTGCGATGGCTAAGACCGCCAGGGCACTCAGGAAGATACCGGGTCTCGGCTCGACTGCCTACGTGGATGATGTCACCATCTGGGCCATTCCACAAAACTGTGCAGGTCAGGGTCACAGGCCAACAATATCACGAGCCTACGAGCACACAACCAGAGCTCCGTGCCGTGTGGATGGCGACACTCGTGGGACGCACCAAGGCGGCGCGCTCGCTGTGGACGGCATGACAAAAAATCACCATAATGTGCAAGAACACAGAAGCCATCAAACGGCTTCAAGGACCAAGCATCGATGGTTCAGTGTGCCACCTTATTAATAAGGAGTGCAGAGCACTAAGAAACAACCACAACGTCCAGGTATGCAACGACTGGGTGCCGGGACATATCGGTAGCCTCGGGAACGAGGTTGCTCACGCGATGGCGAGCACACAAAATTCTACGCTCCACTCGCTTCCCGAACACCTGGTGGCATCACTGATTGACGTCGACCCGGCCAGCCTCGTGACAAACCTGAGATACATGACTTCCCAAAATGAGCACCCTCTTCAAAAGGGCTTACCCAGCGGCGCTCAAGTTCTGACCTACAAGCCCCGAACAGGTGTCGCCCTTACAGAGGGTGTGCTGCACAAGTGGCGCTCCTACGTTAAAGTGGCAGCACGTAGCAACCCAGAAAGACGCAACGGCTCCGCCGCTCTCATCGACCTGCCGTACCCCTGCCCGTACTGCAAGGACCCCACAGTCAAGCAGGACATTCGACACCTCCTGTGGGACTGTGTGGACCTCCGTGAACAACGAGTCCGACACGCCCAACAGGTGCCATCATACGAAGAGTGGATGACGCCCACGAATCCTAGTCATGCCAAGGAGAGATTGCTCTCCCTGCGAGAGCTCGCCAAAGAGTCAGACGTAGCCCAAAGAATTTAGTGCCTAGAGGAGCCCTGCACCCCCTTCCAAACCTTCCCCCCTTTTCTTAGGTAACTGGTGGTGGTGATTTATTAAGAAGGCAGGGAAGAGAAAAGAACTGGGGATATTGTTGAACTCAACGGGGAGTTCACCATCATACAACCCAGTCCAGGGAAGGGAAAGGTGGCTCAAAGGATAGGAAGACAGAAAGAGAGGGAAGAAAGAGGTGAGTGGGGTACAGTACAGTCTATGTAGCGTTCGTCTCGTCCAAGGCTCGACGGCTACAAACGATGCACAAGTCCTGTAACAACCAGGAAGTTGAGGACGTGCTGAAAGACCTCCTGTCGGAAGGCGTCCGGACCCGTTGGGAAAAGCAAGTCTTCCAGCTTGTGGCTTGGTGCACCGAGTCGCTGGAGCTGACCACCCCTTTTCATAATAAATATTTACACATATACATACAATAGACGTTTTTTCTCTCTCTCTCTCTCTCTCTCTCTCTCTCTCCCTCCCCCTCCCTCCCTCCCCCTCCCCCTCCCCCCACCCGTGTACGCGTAAACTGGCAGCCACTTATGTGTGCGTGCTTAAACGTGAAAAACACCGGCAAAAAGAGGGGTCGGCGTTAGCGAAAAGAAATGTCGGAGCGGCGCCAAGTGAAGCAGTTTCACCGGAACGAAAACTGGGGGACGGTTAGACCTATACTGCGTCGCAGTAAAATATTCGAAGCTACACGTTAGAACGCGAAATACGCGCAAGCAGGTCGCAAGCTGTTAGAAAAAAAATGGAGTTCAAAGTCGAAATTCAGAAATAGTGCCCTTCGGCAGGCTGCCATGATGTCGAAGTCATTCGAGCGAGCGGTGCACGCAAACCTCGGCCGGGAGAGGCCCTTCCCACTGGGAGAGAGAGAGGGGGAGAAAACTTCATTGAGATTCAACAGCGACTATCCGACTGCAAGTCGTCTCCATTGAATGCTAAACTCAGCTCTATTGTATTTTTAGTGTACCGCAGTGAATGTAGCTGTTCTTCGAACGAGCAAGCGAGTGTCAGCCATGTCGGCTCAATGTGATATGACAGCTGCGTTGGTGGCCGTCAAGACATACGTTTTCGGCATTGTAAGGAGATTCCCACAGGCCATGTTGCTGATTAGGATATCCATGGCGGCGTTTGCAAGCAGATTAGGGTGATGGTGGTGGCGGTGGCGATGTTTATTAACGGGAGGACCTAGCCTTGCGTGGTATGCCGGCATTGCTCCCCGACCAGCACCTGGCGGGTGTTGTTCCCTTCTGTTGAGTTTAAGATCTTTTAGTATATTGTTTGTGAGGCCACGACCATTGGACCTCTCCAGGCACCAAACGTCTCACTGGGATGAAGCGCGCACTGCGGACCTCGACCCTCTGTTTGGCCGCCTGGCCTACAAGCGGACCGGGCCGGCTGTAATCTCACCTCCGGCTATTAAACACCTCCATAAAACCCCATGCATCCCTCTGATGTGCTATAACACAGAGCCCCCTTAAAGTTGGCTTCACTACTTTACCCAAATGAATTGCTGTGAAAACCTTTTTCCTGCTGCAGTATAACCAGGGATATGAAAATATAAGACCCCCGGGCCTCTTATCATTAGCATGCGGCAGAAGTGCGACGCACCGAACTTGGCAGGACAGGGACAGGTTTCCTCGTTGCCCGCCATGGAATCTTTTTATTGCTTTTATATGTTCATTGGCCTAGCAGTCATAATATTGCACTTTAAATGCTTGAGCGCCCGGCAAACGAATCAGACAGGACCAAATAAAAATGGTCGCTTTCCTCTTCCATTGCTTTGAGCTCGGAAAAAGACGCGAGAAGCACGGCACTTCGCCATCGTTTTGCGTGGACGTCAAAACACCGCGGAAAGTAGCGGAGGCATAGCTTTGACCACACTATCAACGAAGTTGAGCTGCGTGAAGGGGTTTATAGGTCCATCATCGCGGTGGATATTTGATGACCGCTGACAATACAGGCGCGGATAGCGACTTCTATCGCGATCAGCCATACTGTTTGCTGATTTCTCGCATGTGGAACTTTTACAGCAGAGCCGTTTAGGCCGGCACAAATCAGTCAGGCGCAAACAAAAAACTCCGAAGTCTGAAGAAAAAAATGTGGTTAGGGAGGTTCAGGAAATCAAAACCGGGACCTTTACGTCGTGAAACCAGCAACCTAACCACTGGGCCTCCCCAAATGCCCGTAGGGTGCGGGTTAGCAGTAGTTGGGAACAATAACATGTGCAGCCAATTGGCGAGAAAAAAAAATGCTCCTCGTGGTTGGAATCAAACCAGGGTCCGTCGCGTTATGAAATTGGCGTCTATGCAATTGAGCTATCATCGCAATCTAGGCGCGAAGTATTTCCTTTGAGTTCGTAGCGCGGGCGTTGGCTTTCGACCTGGGCGCGGGTTCGAGCACGTGCTAATGCGGTCCACTTTGAGAGAAATGTGAAAGCCTGCGGACGAAACGATCTGGGCCTGCTAGTCGTGGAGAACTTTCAGTGGCAAGTTCAGGAATAAATGTGAGGGGATTACATATTGAGCGGAAACTTGGTGCCTTACTAAACAACTGCAAAGCAAACTTAGGTCGGCTCACAGGCCATGGAACGAATAATGATCGGGGTAACATACAGAGACAGGAAACGAGCTTCCTGGATCAAAGAACAAACTAGAGTAGAAGATATCATACACACTAAATTTTTTACACCTCTATTGCCTTAAAAGGTGTAGTTTAGGTGAATGAGGGTGTTAGGAAGTCATTACACCCTTTTTCTTAGGCTCCAACACCCTAACTTGTAGCTTTACAATCTTTATTGTGTCAAAAAGGGTGTTGACCAACTGAAACACCTTCGGTTTTCGGTATGATGTTGAAAGGGTGTGAAATAGATGTCCAGTTGCAAAAAAAAAAAAAACTGTGAGCTTGGGATCCACCTAGCTTCTTCCCGTGTTGCCAAGTTTTAGTAGGTATTGCTAGCATTTGCTAAGTTTTGTTAGGTTTTGGATGTTCTTGGAAGGTTAGGCTAAATTCTGAGGGGTGAGGCCAAATTTAGCCAGATTTTACCAGGCTGTTCTAGTGTAACTCGTTAGTGTAACTCTACGGTAACTCGTTAGGTTTATGAAGGAACGGCAGGAACGGCGTTCTTCCTGCAAACGTTACATTGCCGTTTTTGATGCCAAGGATTGAGTACAAAAATCCACAAGTCGCTACTGTGTTTTTAACTTCCTACAAGCTGTCCAATTCGCCCCCGCCCTTCAGCGGAACGTGCTTCCTCGGAAGTCACAGGCAGAAGAATAACCACGCAGCGGGCCGCAGCTTGTGCTTGCTTGCATGCCGCTTGAGCTAACGCGGGGTTCAACGGGTGAATAGCGCAGCCGCGAGAATGATTTATGCCTTTCATCGTTTGTCTGGAGAGGCCAGGAAAGGTTGTAAGTCCTAGCGGCGCTGCAGGGCCCTTGTGAAGCTACCGTATGTGTATATTATAAGGGGTAACTATCGCATTAGTGCGCGCGAGGTGCGGGTGCGTTGCTGTCGGTGGAGTTGCGCTCGCTGTGAATATCACCGGCTATCAATGGGGCGGCTGGGCACGCCGCAGTGTCTCTGGATACCGTACTGCTCGAAGTTCCTCGCACACAGTTCCTCACGACGCGGTCTGACGCCGATCTGGCGGGAATGGGTCGACGGGAGTGCCGAGTCCTTTTGTATTGCACCCGTCCTGTTGACAAAGGACAGGAATTTCGTCATTGTTGGGCATAATTTCGTCCAGTGCTGTGTGGACAATACCTGAGAGAGGCCGCCCGAACGTGGACGGCCAGCGTTTAGAGTTGGTTTAGTTGGTCGGTTTCAATCTGTGCTCTGATTTTTACTTTCTTGGGCTACTTAAAACCAGCAATTTTGGTCCGTCTGTTTGTCTGTTTGTCTGTCTGTGTGTCTGTGACTCGATTCAGCCACTTTTTTTTATTACCAGTCTTCAACACACACTTACAACACAAAAATAACCACACCCGGCCAAAGTAAAATAAGGCCTGCACAATAATCTTATATAGTCACAGCTAAATCTACCCTACTAAGACCGGTGTAATGTTCATTCTTGTCAACATTGTTGAAGAAGAACAAGGCATTACGCAAATACAAGACAACAAATTAATACAGAAGTGATATTTGCAGTGTTCCTTTATAAAAAATCATATATGCTTGATTTTTGTGAAATTAAATACTTCATCAACTGCAGAAAAAAAAAATCACTCCGCTGTCGCCTGCTATCGCCCGCGCCACTATAGCTGCTGGCGCCATTTTAAGAAATCAACCGGCAACAATTACGAAATGTTCCATTAGATAGGTTCCACGTTCTGCTTGGAACGCACGTGGAGCAGGGAAACGCGATTCCATAAACGTTGAAGTAGTGCACCTCGATTCACGCGCGTCTTCGCCGTACGGCAGCGTTGGCATCGAGACACCCGGCCCGGAGCAGTGGAACGTGGTAAATTTAAAATGATTTAAGCAAACCTTTGGCGTCTTTACCTTTGGAGGAGCGCGACTCAAGAGGAACAACATGAGATGTGAGCGGGAAAGCGAAGGGAGGCATTTGCTTGGCAAAAGTCGTTAAATGTCGATAAAAAACTTCGTCTTTGGTCGACATTTGCAACGAAAGGAGCAGATATGCGGCCAATTTTTGATAGTATCAATATTTTTTACGCACGTGATTAGGCTCCCCGTTATTTCCTTTGCTTTTCCCTTATGCGTAGTTCTAACCAACTAATTTGTGCGTCGCGTCCACATATTCGGCTATCCTTTCTTGTTTCATTTATCTACTACCCTGATTGTGTTCGGTATACTTTGTAATCCTTGCGCGTAGATTTCATGTGAGACTACGCTGTTGACTTTAATTTTTTTTCTTGTTATCCTCTTCTGATTGAAACTTGTATTTCGACCTTAAACCTTGTAGCCATTACTTGTTCTGGTGGGCTTTGTTACTCGCAAATTTGCGCTGTATGATCCGCCAAGCTTAACGTTTGTAACCTCCTTACTCAATTCCCTGCAAATGGCCTGTAAGGTATTTTAAATACACAGCAATATCGAATAACCATTCATTAGAAGCCTATGTATTGTTCCTTCGGCACAGTTTCTTATTCAAGAAATTTAATTATGTTCCTGCGTGTGAGTAACTTTCTATTTGCACATCTGAAGCGCAGTAAACTCACTGCGCATTTGTAAGGCCGAAGTAAAAAGTGCCATATGTGTTTCACCCATAGTAAACAAGCCCCCGAAACCGCAGTTAGACATGCCTGGGAGTTTGTCCGGTCCTTCCCTGAAAA